>NC_092814.1:113088090-113429340 GCF_023375885.2 Dermacentor andersoni | reverse complement strand
TCCATTCTCTGACATCCGGCTCACGCAATAAGCCAGCTTCTGACGTCATCACAACGGCCGCGGACACGTGTGCATGATTTTTGGACGGATGCAAATGAAAGCCAGACCTAAAGAACCGGCTTGGACACCGACAACTACTCGGTCAAGTCGCTCAATTCGTTACACCGAAAGACTCTTGAAATGTTTAAGCCAAGGAAAAAAAGAAGAAGAAAAAAAAATGTCTGCCAGCCTGTCTATCCGAAAGAAAAGCTGCTATTCTTGTCGGCGCGAAGCTTTGCGTACGACATATCGATTTGTGTGCGCAGGTATTGCACGGTTCGGAAGGGCCCTTGGCCTCTCATCGCCGCCTCCCAGCGAGTAGCAGCAAATCGTCTCAGGAGGTCGATAACATCCAAAACCTGACTTGATGCCGACACGGGAAGTTCGGCAGCGTCTGCATTTTACGTACCAGCATCATCTGAGTGACAGCACCGTTACGTATACATTTCTGTAATTGGATGATAACAATAAGGTGCTTCATTGCGTCTCGGCACACTCGCCAGTGATTATAATTTACGAATATATATTTCAACAGAAATAGACACGGCCGTGACCTCAGTGCAGTAGTCGTCGTTTTCTTTTCTCGTAAAATATTTACATGTATGGAGACATAAAATCAATTCGTTTCTACCTCTCGACATTATGAAAGCATTGTATAGCTTTTCATCTCCACCGTAATCATAATTTGTCCGTTAGATCAAAGATTTTTTGAAATCCACATTAGTTTAAAAAGAAAACGGGGTTGGGGGGGGAGGGGGGGGGGGAGTCGACTGTACTTTGCAGCTTTCCGCTCACAATTTTGCGTTAGTATGTATGAAGACGAGTGGTGAGGTGATACTGTCGTGTATATCTTCTAAGGGGACACTGCCGTAAGGTATACACTGTTTGAGAAAAACATAACGAGATGAAAACTGCAGGCGACCACTCGCATTCCTACGCTATTCCAGTTCGTAGACTGATTTCCTAGAACGGTTTGTGCCACAGGTGACACGCCGCTGCGGCCAACGTGATTGCTGTTTGGCATACCGTGCGAGCGGATGGCCAACAGAGCGAGCACACGACATGGATGTTGTGATGATGATGTGTGGGGTTTAACGGCGCGCAAATGTTGTTGAGAGGTTCATCATCATTGCAACCGGCTGCATGCGATATTATGTGGGTGGTAGTCGTAATACGGAAGCCACAAAGAAGCTTAACTTCAATGTTTCACCATCTTCTCTGTCCCCAGAACATCTGTGGACTCTTGTATAGTACTTAGGCTTCGGCCGTACGTTTTGGTATAATACATGCATTGCTGCTGCATGTCAGGAGCTCGATTGTACGTGCTGAGCAACCTGTTGTTGACGTCGTTTGTTAGACAAAGAACGGTATATATACTCGCAACGGCATACAGGGTGTGCCAACTAGCATGCACCAATATTTAAAGATATGCAAATGCTACGTAGCTGGGCAGAGCCGAGGTAATGTTGTTTGCCGTCGCTTGGAGATACTCAGACTACTTTTTTGCATTCCGCCTAATGACATAATTAATATTAATTAATTAATCAACTTCTCAAATATTATGATTAGATGAAAAGTGTCAATGAGAAAATTGTAGAGCAACATGAAAAACTCCCGGTACTCTTTTCTGTTGCTCGATACGTATTGCATAAAAGCGTTTTTCCGAGCGTGAAAGAATTAAGCCCACGAATACACGCAAAATTGCCGCGTGACTGGCCGCTCGAGGCACTTTGCGTGTATTTGCGGGCTTCTTTCACGCTCAGAAAAACACTTTTATATAGAACGTATTAAGTAACAGAAAGCTGTATCGGGAGTTTTTCACGTTGCTCTACAATTTTATCGTTGACACTTCTAACCTAATTATAACATTTGAGGAGTTGATTAATTAATTAATACTAATTATGTCATTCGGCTGAAAGCAAGAAAATTAATCCCAGTATCCCCAAGTGACGGCGAACATCATTACATTGGTTCTGTTCAGCTACGTGACATTTGCATATTGTTAAACCTTGGCGCATGATAGTTGGGAGTACAGTGCGAAGCTCGTCTGTGCCGTTCAGATGGAGGCAGCTTGCGCAGTACGTGTTTTCACTTTTCCGCGCACTTCTTGTTCGTTTGTTGCGGTCGAGCGGGTCTGTGACGGTCCCAATGGCGGTGGCTGACAAACGCGTCGTTTGCGCGCAGGTGAGCCAGATGAGCCTGGGCCGGTACGTGACGGCGTCCGCGCTCGGCCTCGTGCCGACGCAGGTCATCAACGTGTACCTGGGCACCACGGTGCGCTCCATGGAGGAAGTGCTCGACGACGACGCCACCGCGGCCACCGGATACGCCGTGCTCCTCGCCCAGGTGCGCTGGTGGCGAGAGTTGGTTCGCGCGCTCAGCGTCGCCTTCCCTCCGCGCAGGTGGTGCTGAGCGCGGTGCTCATGAGCCTGATCGTGCGGAAGGCCCGCCAGGAGCTGCGCGACACCGTCCTGTCGTCGGGTTGCTCGTCGCGGGCCTCCCTGGACACCGCCTTCTGCCCGCACTTCCCCTGGGTGCCTGTCGCGCCGATGCAGACCGCGTGGCCGCGGCCTGCCGTCTGAGCCCCCCGGGCACACGCTTGCCTTTGCTTCGCGCATTTCTTTTTTCGTTTTTTTTTTCTTTACGACGGTTGGGCTGTCCCGCCGTTCCCGAGTGATATACCGAGCCCATGCAGACGCACTCGTAGACGTCGCTGCGGTTGGCAGAGAATGGATCAGGTACTCCTTTGTGAAGGGGTGTTAATGTCGGGAACCCTACAGCATTGCACGATACGCCCCCTTGCAGCCGCACAACTGGGGGAGACGTGCTTACGATGTCAGAACTGCCTATCCAAGCCTGCCACTGACAGTTGACGGGGCAAGCTTATTAAGACCAACGGAGCTCTTTCTGAGGCCTTGTCGACGTGTACGAGCAGGCATTTTTTTAGGTTGGTGCGCAGATAGTAACACGACAGTGCAAAAACGACTCATATTTCGTCACCCGATAAAATGACTAGGCGCGCACGTTCGTGACGCATAAAAGGTCGCCCAAGCGTACTGGGCACTGTAGTGTTTTATAAGACACGGACAGGAGAGTGCGCAGTTGCTGCCTTTTGAAAATGAATAAATAAATAGAAAACGTCTGACTACAATCACGTGCCTAAAACCGATCTTGTCGATGGACGGTGGTTGAAGAACGAAGCCACGGATGCAAGTAAGTGATGCGGATGTCCAACTTCCGCGTTCGGGAACGTTCTAGTGCATCATACAATTAGCGTCGGCGCACCTCAACGTTGCTTCTAAAAATTATAAATAAAAAAGCGGGTTCTGTATAGCATTTGATACTTTTTTATCTTGCGTATGTATTTGTATTATCCTGTAGGACACTGCTCCCAAATTGTGTAGTAGCTACGAGATGTGCCGACCATTGCTTCACCCGCAGCAAAATAATGCCAGATAACAGTTTATTATCGCTAGCGCAAAGCATGGTGTATTTGTTATTCCTTGCTAATGCGTACTTGCGGCCGTACGAAGTTACATTCTCATTAACTTGTCAGAAAATACATTAGTTAGACAACAACTTGCTTCTCAATGTTCATCTATAGCCCTCACCCCCAGCTGATATATCGCTCGCGAGTGAAATCAAGGGCGCGACAATTGCAGCTGGCCCAACTGTACACGACCCCGGCAGAAGATGTGGGACATCTGCTGCGGGCTTGTGTGTCGCCCAGACGCGGACATATACGGGATGTGCTTTGCCTAAAAAGTCTGGTCTCCGCAGTGCGACTGGGATATGCTGACTTATATAAGACTAAACAGATGAAAAACAAACAAAAAACAACAACAAAACTTGCCTTCCCAGGCACGAAGAAAAGTTCCACAGGCACCGGTATCGAGTGTCGTTCACGTCGCATCACTGCGCCACCCGACAATCAGTTGGAATAAAGTGAACCAGATTATTTGAATTTCCTGCTCACCAACTTGAGTGCTTTCCCATCGCGTGTGTCAAGGCAGACTTCACTGGCCCCAATAAACAGCGTCAACTGGCGCACGGGGTCGCTTATTTATCGGCGTTTGCCCGCGTCGTACACTAATAATTAAACAAACAAAAAGAAACATAAGAAGACGACATAAGAAGACGTGCACCCAGAGAAGTCGTTGCTCCGGCGCGTTCTCGCACCTCTGCGGAGGCCTGCAGTAACTCGGGAAGGTAACTCTGCCACAGTATTGCTTGTGCGGGAGCACTGAGATCGAGCCGCTCTGCAAACTGCTTAAAATGCTAAGAGAAGACGTGTTCAGAGGATGCCGGTAATTCGGCAGTTTCCCCTGGACAGAAAGTCGCATCAAAAGAATTCACTGTATCGATGTAGTGCATAATGTCCTGGGCAGACTGTCTGCGTGAGGACATGTGAACGTGTTTGCATCCATGTGCACGGCTGCCACGTTACTTGCGAACGTTACTTTGCTGTAAACCTGGACGTTCCCTTCAATGATGTCATACAATGTCGACTATAACAAAGCTCGTATGTTTGCTGACTCATGAGACGCGTCACAAGGTATACGAGCCTAGCTCCTCGCCAACTCTCTATAAGTTGCGAGGGAAATTGAGAATGTCTAAATTTTTGGCGCTGTAATTACGCAGCATCGCTACAGAAATGAAAACGTAAATATACTTTCAGATCGTTTTTTATATGTGTAGAGATCGGGTCATGTGATGACATACACGGATTTCATGTTTATCGAGTCAGACGCTGTTCTGACACGCTTGAGGCAAAGTTTTGCGACGACTATTAGCCTCCCGTACCTTTAAAGATTGTTCATATACATTGCCTCCCACTATGTATAGCTGCAGTTTGCTGTTCATTTCTTTCTTTTGCACTCGGAACAAAATAATGCAATATGTTCTTGCACAAAACAGACAACCGATGAGACGAGATAATCCTGGAGAATTTTGACCGAAATCGGAGATGAATATATTTCTTTTTCTCGCGAGAGCTCAAACTTTCTGACCTTTTGCGATTTCTCAAAACTTTCTGCCAAATTCCAAGATGACGGTACAAAGAGAGACCAAATATGCTTTGCTGTGCATTTAGAAGGTAGCAAAGAATGCGCATGAATAAGTCCGAGAGGTACTCAAAGTTAAAAAGAAACATGTATTAAACATTATTGCAGAAAAGGCCCATTTCTGAGCCTCCAGATTAAAAACTAAAACTAGTTTTTTCATTTTTTTGGGGTGTGTCTTGTGATTCTGTGGAAACAATTGAATTTATGTTATTTCTATTTACAATGTTGTGTATACACGGTAGAAGAATTATGAAATAGAACATTTTATTAATCTTCTACAACCTTTCAAAGTCGGACTGTCGTGCATTTGTATTAGCCGCACTTTTCATCGAGTCTCCGTTAATGTTTTTATGCATAAACAAAGGCTTGCGCTGAAAAAATGAGCACGGTTAGGATGTACGGAGGGATTTTACTATATTATAAAAAAATTGCTGAAATCAAGAAAATAGTCGTACCTCCCTGTGATTATCCTTATTTGAACGCACCCAGCACAATCATTTGGAATATAGTCGCCACTAGCGTCTGACTTTCTGCCAGAAAATCAAATAAGTCCTTATATTACCCCTGCATTCGGACAGAAAAAAGAAAACTGTTCGAGAACTTCGAATAGTGAATTTCTGGTATCGAATAGCAACGATTACTCGATTCATACACTCGAAATTATTATATTCGTACGCGTCTACTTCATGTGCGTCGCCGCTTACGTTCGTCTTGGAGTCGGAAATAATGTGGTCATTTAACGAAGTGGCCACTTTCCCTGTTGGAAGTATCAGAGGTGGAATAAGCTAAAGTGCCTCGGCGATATTGCGTCTGATGGCATTGCTGTGGAGAGACCCAAGTCACGGCTGCCGGTCAAGCCGTCGTGCCCAATGGCGGATATCGTAGGTTCATACTCGCACTGTGCTAGCAATATGTTGTATGGCTGTTCGGCGTGCACCATGGGAATGACGCGCAGTAACACATTTGTCCGCGCTTAGCCATCTTATGGAGTGCGCGGTCGCTTTGTATAGCTAGGATATAAGTTTTCGATTTCGGGGCAGAAACCTGGAGGCTTACGAAAAGGGTTCTACTTAAATTGAGGACGACGCAACGAGCTATGGAAAGAAGAATTATAGGTGTAACGTTAAGGGATCAGAAGAGAGCAGATTGCGTGAGGAAACAAACACGAGTTAACGACATCTTATTTGAAAGCAAGAAAAAGAAATGGGCATGGGCAGGACATGTAATGAGGAGGGAAGATAACCGATGGTCATCAAGGGTTACGGACTGGATTCCAAGGGAAGGGAAGCGTAGCAGGGGGCGGCAGAAAGTTAGGTGGGCGGATGAGATTAAGAAGTTTGCAGGGACGACATAGCCACAATTAGTACATGACCGGGGTAGTTGGAGAAGTATGGGAGAGGCCTTTGCCCTGCAGTGGGCGTAACCAGGCTGATGATGATGATGATGATGAAGTTTTCGATTGCGCTACAGAAAAATGGGGGTCACGACAGATGGTAAGCAACTGCGGCGCCAGATTTTCCGCTGGTCATTTTTAGTATGAAACTGTGTGACTGAAAAGAGGCAGAAGCGACTTGCATTTCGCACTGCATGGTTATGAAATCAGCATCGCTGTGCAACGCTATGAGAAACGCACGAAAAATGTGCGACGCCACACCTTATAAATCCTTTTCCCCGTGTAAAGCTATCGCGTCTACTTTATCTCTCTCTCTCTCTTGTCAGTGTTTTATACATGGGCAAGAAGAGCCTCAGCTATTCTGTAACTAGACCACTAGGCGGCTCACGACGATGTCTTGAAAGATAGACAGAGAGAGAAAACAAAAGTTTAATGATACGTAAGGCAGAAAGGCCTGAAGTACATTCCTCTAGCCAGCTACTCTGCGTTGGGGAAGGAGAAGAGGGAAGCAAGTAGAGAAGCATCATGGGTGACAATGAACACGGAAGGAGGATGCAAAACATATAACAAGCAATTTATCATCATCCTCAGCCTATTTTTATGTCCACTGCAAGGCGAAGGCCTCTCTAAGCGATCTTCAATTACCCCTGTCGCGCTAGCTGATTCCAACTTGTCCCAATTTCATCACTTCACCTAATTTTCTGCCGTCCTCGACTGCACTTCCGTTCCTTTAGAACTAATTCTGTAATTCTAACGGTTTATCGTTTAGCTGCCCAACTCCATTTTTTTTTCTCTTAATGTCAACTAGAACATCGGCCATCCCCATCTGCTCTGATCCACACCGCTCTCTTCCTATCTCAATGTTACGAACCACATTTTTCGTTCCATCGCTGTTTGTGCGGTCCTTAACTTGATCTACGAGCTTCTTTGTTAACCTCCAAGTTAACCTCCACGACCTACAAGCCATTAGGTCTGCTCAAAACCTACAGTCCAGAGCCGTACTTAAAATGTCAAGTAAGGCCTGGATGGCCTGAAAACGAGATTTAACGTCTTGTCGAGGGCCTAAAATGACGTCCTCCGACAACGGTGGACTGTCGAGGCACGCAAGGTCATTATTCAACTTTTGTTGCTCTTTCAGGTACTGAGGCAAGTCACACGGCACATGTCCTATAGCCTCATATATATGACACAGATTACAGTCTGTAAGATCGGTGCGTCGCATTAGGTGCACGTACCCACGCGTAAACGCCACCCTCAGCCTAAGTCTGTGCAAAATACGGGCACAGCTGTGCTTAATTTTTGGTGGTAGCCGAAATTTCATATTAGGGTCCAGTCTCTGAAGTTGTCTGTGGCAATTTTCCGGATGGTCAGCGCTTTTCTGTCGCTTTTCGGATGATACTTGAGAGAAGGCAGTTGGCGTCCGCTCTTGAAAAAGGAATTGCAAGCAGTAACTGGGATTCTTCGAGTGCATTCAGCGCCTCGACATCGGCCAATTCGTTGCCATGTGCACCACAGTGACTGGGAGTATATGGAAATGTAATGTGGTGGTCACTGAAGTTTTCGAGCTGGTATACATAAACCCTTTTCGCGGAGTAGTCTTTTTCCATAGAGAACGAGATGGCGCTTCCTGCGTCGGGTGACACGTTACCTAAGGAATGCGAAACCATTGCCCCATTACTGCTTCCACACTGCTACTGTGAAATCAGCTGTCGGGAATGCAAATGGGTGATTGCTAACGCACTGTGCTCCATTCATGCTGCAAAATGTGCAGCGGTAGAGGGAAGACGTCTGCTGTAGTTTGCTGCAACAATACTGAATGGCATTATAAGAAATGGAATGAATATCTGGACCCAAGTTCGCGGACCACTGCAACGCAAGGACTGCCTGTGTTGCCGGCCCTTCGCTATGCACGACTTTCCTCGAGGATAAAAAAAAGTTACCTCGTCCGCCACCGTTTTATCGTTAACCTCTAACAAATGACTTCAACCCCGGAACGTCGGTAAGAGTGAGTACCACTCGTTTCACACCGATAAAGGAAGCAGCATCGCTTCCTGGCATAGTAAGTATCTCGCACGTCACCTACACACATCCACCCCAACTTACACTCAAACTTACGCCCACTCTATCGCCCACGTATTGGCAATAAGTGAATAGGCGCACTTTAGAATCCGCCGTAGCGTGGTGGCGGACTACACCGACAGCACACGAATGCACGAAGCTCAGTGATTCGTGACGGTCCACAGAGAAAGCAAGTGGCTAGCGATAACACGTCTCTGCTAGAAGCTAATGCAAAGTAGAGAAAATCTACATTCCAAGCCCCTTGTGCGTAGCAAAAACAAATCTACCACAACTTAGCACAGCCGCGAGGGATTAGGAAGACAATAAACAATCAAATAGTGACCGCAGCGAGGAGCGTTACTGAGTCAGAAAGAAGCCGCTGCTTCAAAGTGAGTAGCAAGTAAAGAACGAACAACAAAAGACTCTGATACTGATTTAATTCAGAAGCGAAATGTTTGAACAATTTGGAATAAATTTCTAGCGCCTATGCACGCATCGTATACGTTGCTCGCACTGTTTGGAGCTTCGAAACCGCACATGTCTCTGAAGCTGTTGCCAAAGCTTCGTGTCATCCACCCAGTCACCGTCAGTGACATCGACCGAAATTTTCTGAGCCGCACTGGTGTCATGCACATGTAAACGTGGAGGCAGCTGAGGCAATCAATGGACGCGTCACCACGTGATCGAGCATGGCGGCGCCCACAGGATCGCGATGAAAAGGGCCTCTATAGACCTGATAAACAGCGTGACGTTTAAAGACGCAACGCTTTTTTTTTTATAGACCACGGAGAAGCGTAAGCGATCGCTTCCGGCCAGAGTGACAAATGTGGCACGGCTGACATCTCAAGCGATGCGCATGCCATTCCGGGTCTTTACAGCGGGTGCCGACCGCAATGTGCAAATGGTGCAGCTATGATAATCTGTGTAGGATATGGGTCTATACAGCGTTCAAAGCACCGCCGTTAAAAGCGCCATTATTTAGGAGTCTCCAAAATGTTAAATGATGGCGGCTGTGGAGGTCATCTGGACCCCTGTCTCCGGTTCAAGCGCGGTTTGGGCCATTCGCCCAACATGATCACTGGGGAAGTGCCATTTCGGCGCTACAGGAAGCCTGCTGCCAGCGCCCGAGGCGCGGACTTTGGGCGCTCTTTGCTGTATCGGACGCTGGGAAAGCCACTTCCCCGCGCCCCAGTGAGCAAAAGAGGGCGCCGGTCCTGCGTCGAGCGACGGCGCCCCTCAGCGAACGAGCACAGCGGCCGATGAAAGAGCGAAGGCGGAGGGCAGCAGGGGGGGGGGGGGGCATGAAAGACTGCGATAGCGAAAAAGCGCGAGGAGGAAAGTGGAAGAGGAGGGTATGGCGAAAGCGTGAAAAGAAAAGCGTAGTGCCGCGCAAGACGGGCTTTGTGGTGACGATGGCTACGAGATGGCGCCAGAGTAACACGCGTCATCTGTTCATTGATGACGCCACCGATACCATATATGGAAACAACAGAGAGAGAGAGAGAGAGAACGGAGGAAGGAAAGGCAGGGAGATTAATCAGACTGAGTCCAGTTTGCTACCCTACATGTGGGGAAGGGGAAGTGATAGAGAGAGAGAGTATATATCGAGAGTATACATCAGTATATATCGCACTTTCACATGCACTAAGTTAGGTGCAGGATGTCTACAGTCGGGCACTCAACTCTGTTGTCTTCAGGCAGCACTGTGAACTGTGAGGCCAAGCTCCCAAGATCTTTGCTTCTATGAATGGCCTATCGTACAGACTATTCAAGGCACACTGGAGATATGGAAACAAAGCGCTGCATGAGCGGAGGTCTGTCTGCTGCTCTGAATCGCGTTCACGCGTCATCCAGGCTTTGCCTCTCACGATCTCCCGATTAGAGAGGCAGTCGCGCGATACTTCGCTCCGTTGGCAACGTGCCGCACGAGGCAGATCGTCCGCGCCAGCCAATATATCGCGAAATGAAACACGTATAGAGCAGCGCTCAAATTTCGCATTAGGGAGCACCGTAATGGTCGGTGAATTTTTGGGGGGAGGCGACAGTCACTCGCTATAGGTTTTATTTTGGATTTATGCGCCGCCATCTTGGACTGTTGTACAAACAATATACAAATTGTGTGCAGTCACGTCATGTTAACATGATCGTTGGCGTCTATGCTCATGCATGCGAATTGACCGAAGTACTGTGTATTGATTGTTACACCTAGAAAACACCGGTGTTAATGGACCATGATGGTGGCGCAACATTCACTACACCAAGTGTAGCGAATGTTGGGTGTTCCCAACACGTCGTCATTTAGCGCGTTACTAAAGAGCGGAATATACTTCATAAAGAAAAAGAAAGTGCCACTGTGTACTCTTGTATATGCGACTTCTCAACAGATGCAGATGGGAAGAATTTGAAGGCAGAGGATTTTTATTTCAGTGGAATCCGTACAACAATGACAGGTGGCGGTGCTTGGTCGGAAATGCCGACAAGTGTTTACCCACCTATACACGATGACGAGGCGATTACTGTTGCGATAGAAATTATATGGACACTCCAAGCGAATTTCCACCTCTGCCATCGGCGTTGGAGATGTTCCGTATAAAGTCCAAGTGCGGTAACATCGCGACCACGCGTCGCATGCTATTAGGCCCAAGAACGACCTACAGGTATATCCGGTATGTATCCTTACAACGTTACAGCAATGTGATCTGGATGGGACTTAGATTATCTGTGCTATGTATTTGTAATGATGTTTGGACAAATCAAGGTATCTATAGTATGTGTGCAACGTTTATATCATATTCTATGGACATATATGGAACATGAATGGTTATCTGGGACCGGTGAATATTTTGGCATTCCTTTCTGGGCTTTTACTGCAACAGACACCTGCCTCATCCTGTCACGAATATCTGCTGCGCTACATTTTTAATCCTCAGGAAAGCAGCTCTGGCCTCAAATAGCGAGGCACTGATCTTTGTGTTATAGTACAGATTTTCCCTCCTGCTTTTACTTTTATGCCACACTCATAAATCTCCGAGGTCCTTTTTGTTTTCATCCTTTGAACGCAATTCGCTGTCTCTGAAATGCCTGAATATCAGCGACTATCATCATTATCACGTTGCCATACGCATAGAGCAACACACGCAGTTAAAACATTTTCGGTAATCGTGGTGCGGGAGATGAGACTAAGCGATGGCCGATTTCACCATTTATTTATTGCTATTATCCGGTAAACTTATACCGGAGCTCGCTAAACTCAGTGTATGCGCAGAAACGCTCTCCTAAAACTGTCTATATATGTCTCTGTTGTTTGGAGCAACACATAACTGCATTTTCCTAGGCCTCCCCCCTCAAGGACTGAACAGCATATGCACTCTCAACGTCGTGTTAAGGTTCACTATGTGCGGAGATGAATGGAGCGGATAAGTGTCCGAGACTCGACGTACCTAATCGTCATGCTCGTCAACATGAAAAGGCTTGTCCGTCGGGTGTGTGCGACGGGATTGTGCGCCAGTGCAAATCCTACTCTCCTTTATCCTACGTTCGCCCCCTATGCGCCAGGGAGTGGTTTCTCTCCGAATTCCTCCGTGTAGGCTTACCCCAGGCAACATCAAATGTCCTAAGGACATCCCAAGCAAGTACTAAAGTCCCGAGTACAAAAAAAAGTACTCATATGGATGTCCCACAGACTTCAGCGAACGGACGTCCAATGAATGTCCCAGAATAGTGTATGAATGGCCACCTGCATGCACTATATATATATATATATATATATATATATATATATATATATATATATATATATATATATATATATATATATATATATATATATATATATATATATATATATATATATGTGTGTGTGTGTGTGTGTGTGTGTGTGTGTGTGTGTGTGTGTGTGTGTGTGTGTGTGTGTGTTTATTTGTCTTTGTGAAATGACGCACATTTCGAGCGATCATTGTTTAAAACGAACATATTATGTGCCAGTACACGTACTTGCCCTCATTCACTCTCAAATTAAGCTTGCGTAAGCCTGCACAAATTGCATGCATAACGGAGGCGAGAACACAAAATGTCACTTATTTGCTGTAATTTTGCATATGAACTTTCCTGCCACTCGGGCGTTAATTAATTAGCAAGCGCAATACGTTCAACAATATCGCGCGATAGGCTACGTTGGTTCTTTATTCCCACATTTATTATACACCTCAATCTTGCGCGCTAAACTGGTTCAATGTACTTATACGCTCCGATGGCGCATGAAAAAGTTCAGCGTGGATAAACATTATTGGGCATTGAAGCGGCGAACACTTTCGGTTTGAGCTCTTTGAACGTATCTTTTATTACATAACTAATTCTAAACAGGCAGGAAAAGCAATAAAAGAAAAGCTTTATTAATAGTATTTAAAATAAATAATTGCCTTTTTGTACTTTTGATTTTATTATATATTCATTGTGTACGGCAAGGCGGCTATGGCTTCTTTCTTTGTTCCATGGTTTCGCGTCTAGTACACTATTGGAGGCGAGCTCCACCACTGGAAAAGCTGACGCCACCGTCGGGGTGACGAAGTATGAGGGATCACGTGGACACAGCAGCCGAGTCAGTTGCTTCGGAAGCGCCGAAGCGAGCTGTAAACGAAAGTTTAAAGTCCCAGCTGCGCCGCGGTTCTGATTAAGTGGCGAGGCTCTCCCGCCTTGGGTGTCTGCCTGACAACATTTGAAAGTACTATAATAGGTAGTGGCTATCTTTAGAGGCGTGCAGCATGGTACCTATACCAGCCCTCACCGCCCCCCCCCCCCCCCCCCCCCTACGCTTTCACTCGCACATACAGCATGCGGCGCGCGGTCATGATGTTATCGCCCGGGGACTTCATACGGAAAATGAGGGTGACGGCGACTGCATGAATACGCCAGGAGTGTCTATATAATTGCTATCGCAATAATATAATAACAGTATCCGGCAACAGAAGCGTCCCGCGGCTCATCACTTTCCGCAAAAGACAAAGTAACAAAACCGAACTTTCACCATGCGGCAATTTGCTGTGCCGCAACAATGTCCTTTTTCGTATTGTGGGGCGGGGGCACCGAAATGAAAAAAAAAAGGCAAAGGAAAGAACGTTGGCCACAGTCGAATGCCTACTTTGGGCATTTAATGTGGCTACCGAAGGAATATTGAAGAAAACGTGAGACGCTCGGTTCACAGAGAAGCATACGCATACTGCTCGGTATCCTACACGGGCGAGACAAGACTTTCCTTAGAGGTTGCAATAACATCGAAGTGAAGGTGATGCCCTCAAGAGAACGCGTTTCAATCCATCGAATCCCCACAATGATGATGGCGAACGACCATTGTTTCCTTTTCTCGTCTGCTAGCCGGAAAGCGTCTAAAACTTTGCCCGGCGAAAATCCACTCGGCCATATAAAAACGAACGCGCACCAAAGTGGCCGCTCGGTGGTCGGTGCAGCATGAGAAAAACGCATGCGCTCTGGCTGGCTCTGGCAGCCCACGGGTAGCGAGAACAATAACATTGAAGAGGCTCAATGTGTCCTCGCGAATAAAAGTTAAATTATATATATATATATATATATATATATATATATATATATATATATATATATATATATATATACCTTTGCTGGCTCTAGTGTCTTGACATGGATGCTTTGGCACAGGTTAAAAAAGTGTTGATATTCGTTTCTGTGACACGACAGTACAAATAAACTACCACAACGCTTCGTCTCATCGGATCTCGCTGCGTGCTTTGTCAACTTGTCTGGTAGCGTGTTGATTCGACTTGTCTCGTTGTATGGTCCGATGTACACCTTTAGAAAAGCCAATGCACCTTTGGCGTCAGATGTTTATAACAACATTAATGCCACAAGTTCCGGAATTGAAAATATAAAGCACGCGTTTGGAAATGTCACTGCACTTTTCGTATCAAAAGGTTATGAGAAATTCATACCCCAGGTCAAGAAAGAGATCACCATTCTTAAACAAATGGTGAGAGAGAACTCTACCCACAAAGAGGCCGCTGTGTAAGTGCGGTGAAGACGACGTCACCGTCGAAGGTCTTCACGACGGAAAATATGAACTTTTCAGGAAAAGTCAACTCGTCATAATTTCATTATTTATTTATTTATTTATTTATTTATTTATTTATTTATTTATTTATTTATTTATTTATTAGTAAAAGTACAGATAATTACATGTGCGCAGTATACATAAGGAAATCCCATAGTTAAAGACTGTATCGGGACCTCCTGTTAAAGACACTTATGATGTTATACAATGTTTAAAGCAACAGTAGTACAGCACCAAGTACCATCAGCAGCAGTACCATCAAGCAGCACCATCAGCGGAAGCACTCCAAACACCGATGTTGGAAGGGCGAAAACTGCCAGATCTCTCTCTACAAAGGAATGGCCGCCACTTCCGCATACACGACCGCCAGAAGAGCCGCAGAAGAAGTCGCCCCCAGTACAGCAAAGTGCTGTATCCGAGGGGTCGCGGAAAACAGATGAGCAAGTGAAAGCTCTTATTAGGCCTTTAATGAATGCCATTCGACTGTTGCTAAGCAACATGCCCACACGGTCTGCCAGAAGTGCGCTTCAAGTACTGGACGCTCTGAGTCCGGTGCTGGCAACCCTTGAGTAGATCATGGCTCCCCAGCCACTGTCCTTCAGGGATGAGGTCCGACAAGCAGCTATTTTTCAGTGGAATACCCGCGGACTCAGAGCGCGCGTTTCGGATTTCCGTCGCTTCGTGTATGCCAATATGTTTTCGATTATCGTCATTTGCGAGCTGAACTTATCGAACCCGATCAGGCTTTCTGGATATGAATCGTTTATGTCGCCAGCTGTTGGTGAAAACAGTAAGGTTTCGGTGTTTATCCACCGTGACCTCACTTACATTCATCAGCCTGTGCCACCTAGCGACGATAATCAATATATATGCCTAACAATAAGGAAAAAGTATTTTACCTTTACTTTTGTGGGCGCCTACCTATCTCCGTCGAGTCGATTTGGTCACAGAAGACTACGCGACATCCTATCCTCAACTCCCGATCCCTGGGTTATCATTGGAGATTTCAACGCCCATCGTACACTCTGGGGAAGTTCCAAGGTCAACGCGAGAGGCAGAGCTCTGGTATCTTTCGCCTCCAGTAATGAACTTTGGCTGCTGAATGATGGAAGCCCTACGTTTCTACGTGGTCCCACATACAGCAGCTGTCTTGACTTGGCTTTTGTTTCACGAAGCCTTGTCAGGCGTGCTGGGTGGTTTGCGGACGTAGAGACGCACGGAAGTGACCATATCCCCACGCACGTCAAGATCAGAGGATTGCCCCCTTCCAAAATACGATATACGATCCAAAGAATGGACTGGTCTAAATTTCAGTCTGTGATGGAAGAACACTGCGACGCCAATCCACCTTTGGACTTGGAAGAGGCAATCAAGAGCGCGATGCAAGACACTAAGTGTACTCTCACATGCCCTTCGAAACTGACGGAATTTGATGTGGAACTAGAACGACTTCGAGCAATCCGACGACGTGCTGAACGAAGATACCGACGAACGAAGACAGTGGACCATTTACGGACCGCCAGACGCACGCAAAAGAAGATCCAGCGCCGGTTAGACAAGCTCGAATCGCAACGTTGGACTGCATTCTGTGAGTCGCTAGATTCACGCAAGCCTTTATCGCAACTATGGAGAACAGTGCGCGGTCTCCGGACACTCCCCGCACAGCGGTTCCCATTCAAGGTTCTTGCCCTTTCTCAAAAGAGACCGGAGATTGACGTGGCAGAGGATTTCTGCGCCAGATTATCCGGCAACTCACAGCTCCCAACATTCCAACGCCTTCGAGTAGTTGTCCGCCACCACGTGGTCTCCGCATGGATTTACCATTCTCAATCCACGAACTTAAGGCAGCATTACCTTTGTGTGGCCGTGCATCAGCGCCAGGACCTGATGGAATTTCCTACCGAGCTCTTTGTCATCTGGGTGAGCGAGCGAGAGGTGCTCTCCTTGAGCTGTACAATGAATCTTGGAGAGATGGTGCGCTACCAACAAGCTGGAAGACAAGTCGCCTTGTTCCACTGCTGAAGCCTGGCAAGTCGCCGTTGGAACTCTCGTCATATCGCCCGATCGCTTTGGCAAGCTGTGTGGGCAAAGTAATGGAGAGGATGGTCCTAGGACGCCTGGAGTGGTACTTGGAGTACCACAACACCTACCCGTATGCCATGGCGGGCTTTCGACGTGATCGATCATCGATGGATAACGTCGTCGACCTGGTCACCTTCATTCAGCATGAGAAATGCCGTAAGCGTCTCTGCGCTTCTTTGTTCCTCGACGTCAAAGGGGCATATGACAACGTTACGCATGAAGCCATCCTCTCTGCTCTCGCAGACGTAGGAGTGGGTGGTCGGATGTTTCAATGGATACGGAGTTATTTCTCCAAGCGTAACTGACGCAGAAAAAGAAAGTCTGTAAAGTCAACCTGACCGCACGTAGCCTTTTGTGATGTCAGTAATATGGCTCCGTAAGCGTATTCCTTGTGGACAGCCCGTTTTCGATTTTTATTAAGAGGAAGCTTTAACTCGGGCCCAACTCCGCCGCGGCCAACTCCGACGCGGCAAAACGCAAAAACGTTTTTCTGAGGTAACCCCGGTCCGATTTCAATGAAGTTTGTTGCATTTGAGAGAGAAAGTTAAATTCTAGTGACTGTTGGAAGCGGAATTTTGATTCAGGGCCTCAATATTGTTTTAAAAAATTCAAAATTCGCAAGTTTGAAAAAAAATAAAAGCATGAATATTACAAATTATTAGCTCTGCATCAAGAACAGATATCGCAGTTCTGTAAACGGCATCCACTAGATCATTGAAAGCGCACAAATTTGATATGTCATTTGATATGTTACGTGAATTTCTTACGTTGTGTACAAGGGTTCCGCAAAAGCTGCGTTTACATATTACAAATTTTTTTGAGATTCATGTGTAACGTATCAATTTGGTCTGCTTTAGATGTACTATTAGATGCAATTCACATACTTGTTACATCATTTTTCTTTGCTGAGTTGTTACAGCGTTGTAAACTTGACAGTTTCGATTTCTGATAATTTCCTATTTTTGTAACTTTTTAATAAACAATTGACCACCTAAATCGAAAATTCGGAACCAACAGTCACTAGATTTTAAATCTTTCTTTTAAATGCAACAAACCTCGCCAGATTTGGTGCAGTGGTTGCCCAGAAAAACGAATTCTCCTTTTACCTGAATTTATACATGAGCATCCGCGCAAAAGCTTCCTCTTAACGCTGTTTATTCGAAGGCAAGCAGCAATTGACAGTTTTAATATCAATATACCAGCGAACGTGTGCCGCCGATAGCTTGCTTGATCGTAGAAGCGACGCACGACGTAATGATGGTGCAGGTTTAGCGCGTCGCTGGCTTGAAGACAGTGAGCTGCCGGTAGCGGCTCACGGAGCCGTGCCGATGGTGACGGTGCCATCATGACGAAACCTGGGACGGCGATATTGACGGCTCGGGCATCTTTCTTCTTTTTTACCTTGATTTCGCTTTCAGGAAGAGATAGTGCTATAAATGCAGAGTCATTCGTCCTTGTCTCGTAGATTTAAGTACGGCTTTAAATAAACTTTATATCCCGTTCAACCCGGAGAGTTCAACACACACACACACACACGCAGAGAGAGGTACGACACATATTTGTCCGCATTCACATTTATATGCGTCCACGCGTGCACACGCGCACAAAAATGTACGCACGCAGGCCTGCGGAACTGTACGTACACACAGCAAACGCGCGTCTGCTCGCACACGCATACACGCACTCGTGCGCACGCCGATTCAAATAGGGAGACACAAACACGCGCGCACACGCAAATGCAAGTATACACGCCCGCACGCTCAAGGCGTGTACACACATATAGACTCCCTCTCCTTCCCTGCTGCCTCGCAAAAACATGCGCGTGCCAACAGACTGAATGGCACTCCTTCTGCAATCACCGTTCGAACTCCAGCTGTAATAAATGGCTTTACAGTTCACATTTGGCGCTTCTTCAAGTCAATGTGCCCTCTGCCCATAGGGTACAAAATCATTTGCTCTTGTCGTGTGATATAACTGCCCATCCCCGACCAAAACACTGTTTTAACGCACCCCCAATGTTCCGACTAAGTGCCATAAATGCATATGTTGTTACAAAAGACTACCCTCTTGGCGCAGACAGTTGAAACTTGTTTATACTCGGCTATTATAACAAAATTGTTTAAAATCTTGCTCATTCAGTTAGGCATGTGAATTACACCCAGGATGTCAAGGTGCAATATCCAGAATTCCTGAGTATGTCCATGCTACAAGGCACGATAGCATATTTTTTTAACCTAACACAAAGACATGCGCATGCTTGTCGTTATGTTGTCCAAGGAATAAAATATGATCATAAAAGCAATGACTTAACAAATAAGCAACACATTCCTACGTTTTAAGAAGTAAAAACAGCAGCCCGTCCAAAAAGGGCCTAACACACAATTTGGAAGATTTAATTAACGAAACGATGACCATCGCGGGCGACAACAGGCTCGTCATCGAAGGGGACTTCAACGCCCCATACACGCAGTGGGGATATGGACACTCGTCCAAGAAGGGAAAAGATCTGGCCGACCTCATAGAAAAGGCCGGCCTCACCCTTCTCAACGAGCCGGCCACACACACCAGAGCGGGTGCGGGCCCCCATAGGGACACCACACCAGACCTAACGCCATGCAGCAGAGCCGGGAGAATCACCTGGGAGAACACCTTCGAGGACCTGGGGAGCGATCACAGGATACTCAGTATAGCCCTAGGAGTGGCCTGCGTCACGAAGGGAATAAAACATAAGTTCCGGCTAGTAGACTGGGACATTCCGCAATATCAGAGATGAAAAAGAACAGGGACCCATAATAAACATAGAAGAATGGAACGGAAAGCTGCTACGAGACGTAGAAAAGGCCACGACCGAGATGGAGTGGGACGACTGGGAGGCTCGACGCGAACACGAAGACGACGACAACGGTGGTGGTCACTCTCCGCGGATGGACAGTAGGTTCGCGCATCTCTCACAAGCCAAAAAATCCATCCAGAAACGTTTGCAAGGGCAAAAGCACAATAGAAATCTAAGGCGCAAAATCGCGGAACTAAACAAGAACATCGAAGCACACTGCGCCTAGTTATGCAATCAGGATTGGGACGAGGTATGCGACGCCATGGACGGCAACAACAACACGGGCAAGACGTGGAAGATCCTCAAGCACCTGCTCGACCTGTCGGGAACGAAGACAGCGGCGAAAGCGGAAATGACCAAGCTCAGACAAAAGTATACAAAGGAAACATCCGTGAAATGGGTGATGAAATCGTCAAGCTGCACCTTGAGAGACCTCCAGCCGTTGAACACCGGAACAACTCGGGCTCTCCCAACGAAGACCTCGACAGAGATTTCTCCCAGCAAGAAATCAAGGTGGTCCTGCAGACCATCAAGACCAAGTCGGCTCCGGGCCCCGACAAAGTGACCAACAAGATGCTCCGGAACCTGGACGACCAGGCAACGAGCCGCTTGACAGACTACATCAACGAGTGCTGGCAGAACGGCGGGATACCCGACGAATGGAAGAGGTCCGACGTGATCCTCATCCCCAAGCCGGATAAAGCCTTAGAAATACAGAACATGCGGCCGATCTCTCTCACTTCCTGCGTTGGTAAAGTGATGGAGCACGCTTGCCTTAGTAGAGTTAACGGCTACCTGGAGTCAATCGACCTTTATCACAGCAACACGATTGGCTTCAGAAGAGGGCTCTCTACGCAAGACGCCATGATACAACTCAAGGAGCAAGTCATAGACACCACGGGGCGGGGCTTGAGGGCAATACATGGACTTGATCTAAAGAAGTCCTTCGACAGGGTCAAGCACACGGCCATTCTCGACAGAATCGCGCAACTCGGCCTGGGCGAACGAACGTATAATTATATCCGAAATTTCCTTACGGGAAGAACAGCCAGAATCAGACTGTACGAGGAGGAGAGTGTCCAGGTGGACATGGGCAGCGCTGGCACACCGCAAGGGTCTGTCGTGTCACCGATGCTCTTCAACCTCGTCACCATCGGACTAGCGGAAAAACTGGAGCGAATAGAAGGCATTAATCACACCGTTTATGCAGACGACATTACGATTTGGACCACGAAGGACGCAAGCGAGGGCGATATGGATAACAGACTTCAAGGGGCGGTGGAGGCAATCGAAAATCATCTGGAGGGCACCGGACTAGAATGCTCGCCGGAGAAATCGGAACTGCTGCTCTACCGCCCCAGGAGGCTCGGCAAACCGTCCAGAGATGTAGCGGAACTACACAAAAGGGGAATCAGATTAACCACGAGAAAGGCACGGAGATACCCATGGTCCAAAAGATTAGAGTGCTGAGCCTCTGGATCGAAGCCAGGGGAACAAACACGGAAACTATAACACGCCTGGAAAAGAAAGTCACGGCGACCATTCGGCTAATACAACAACAGCCTCCAACAACAGGAGGGGCGTTAAAGAAACGTCGTACGGCTCGTTCAGGCCTTTGCGATCAGCCATGTCGCGTACGTGGCGGCGTTCGTCCACTGGAACAAGGCTGAGAAAGACAAGATCGACGCGCTCATTAGAAAAGCGTACAGAACAGCACTGGGTCTCCCCCAATACACAAGAAACGAAAAGTTACAACAACTCGGGGTACATAACACGCTGGAGGAAATCGCGGAAGGACAGAGGATAGCGCAACTCGAAAGACTCTCCGGAACCAAGGCAGGCAGAGAAATCATGGAAAAGATCGGCATGAACTACCACGGAATGAACGGCCCCAAGACGCAGATTCACCCAGACGTCCGAGCCGCAATAAACACAGAAAATATCCCGAAGAACGTGCACCCCGTGCACAATGTAGAGAGGAGAAAATGCCGCACGAAAACGATTCTCAAAAACCACGGCGCGCGGGAGGGGTTGCTCTTCGTAGACGCCGCCCAGTACCCCCGAAATCGGGACGACAATGGTGGTGTCGGCGCTGACAAAGGTAACTCCTTCTTCGCAATGGCGGTCGTATGCACGAAAGGAAAGACTGTGACTGCGGGCTCCGTAAGGACCAGATCGTCGGAGGCAGCGGAAGAAACGGCAATTGCAATGGCTGTAATCAACGGTCGGCAACAATACATAACAATAATCAGCGACTCCAAGACGGTGATTAGGAACTTCACAAAGGGCTGGGTTTCCACTGAGGCGGCCAAAATCCTGAACCGCAGAGCAGAAGACTAAGAACGGCAAAATTACACCCAAATACCTCAAATGGATCCCGGCACATATGGGAGATGTAACCATGAATGCCCCTCCCAACCTCAACGAGAAGGCCCACCGAGTCGCGCGAAAACTAACCCACCGCGGCACGGACAGTGACGGCCCAACACCCCGCAACCCCCAGGGAAGGGGGAAGGACTGCGGCGGAGGCGATGGAGAAGACGGAGGAGGTGACGACGACGAAGAAGCGATAAAAAACGACAGGGACAGACTGGTCACGTACCACGACATACTGACACACTACACGAAACAAAGAGAAGCATACCCACAACCCCACAAACAACTCGACAGGTCTCAAGAAACAGATTGGAGAAGGTTGCAAACCAGAACGTTCCGAATCCCAGTACACTTAAACAGAATAAATTCAACACAATACCCAGACGCGAGCTGCAAGCTCTGCAAACACGAACACGCAGACATGGCACACATCTTATGGAAGTGCACGCAGATCAGATCAGTATATGTAGAAGACAAGATAGAACCGGACCTTCTCGAGGAGCGATGGCTAAGCGCTCTGGCTAGCTCGGAACTACACGACCAATTATGGGCTATCGAGCGGGCCCGGGCAGCAGTGGACAGGCTATGCCTCACCGCACATAATGCCCGGGTGGCCTGAGCCCGGGCTGGCAACCTAGCAGGTCCTTTTTACATTAAAGTCTTTTCCGCCCGTCCGTCCGTAAAAATCGAGAATATAGTATTTGAAAAGCCCTCCTGAAGAAACCAAAACTGAAACCAAATCGTGAGTTTTGTGTTTCGGCCATCTGGTGGAAGACTGCCGAACTCACTCCTAGGCGGCGTTTAAAAGAAAATTGGCATCACGGCATCGAACCGCTCCCAGCACGACGCAGAACGATAGGTGCCATCGGTTAAACGACTCGGACACGGCTTCCGACGTTGCCGCTATAGTGATACGCTCGGGTTTTTATAGATACCACGTGAACTTGCACTACTGTGTGTCAAAAATCGCTTTTGGAAACAGTGTTACGCCATGTGTAGAGAGTCAAGATAGGCACCAATCGAAAGCTGAGTCTCCGGACTACATACGCTGCAGTGACTTTTACGGTAGAAGCTATAGTTTTATCACAGCTACCGTTTATGTCTCGAAAATCGAGTACAAATTTTCGTCGTTTCCATAGGCTTCCATTGTTGAATCTTTAACCGCTCAGGGAACAGAATTATTGCTTGCCACAGCGTGATCACTGCATTTAGCTCGTGTGGATTGTCTTCCAGAACATGTCTGTCACCTGCCTTTTTCAATAATCGACCTGCAGCTTTTGTTATTCGCGAAAAACCCGCTCGTTCCATTGAAAACACGCTAGCTTCGTGCCGGGGCCGCTTGGGGCGCTAGTTGGTACGTGTCCAGAAAAGCTGGCTATGTGGTATGACGTGGATAGCTTGTGCCTCGTGGCACAGGACTGCAGGATGTCCGCGATAACTTTTGATAGGAATATCTGGCCACGGTCTCTGAGAAGTTGTCGCGGAGTTCCATGTAATAAAATCACGTCGCGTAGAAGAAAATCGGCGACATCTGTGGCGCAGCTTGTAGGAAGCGCTCGGGTGATGGCGTAGCGCGTGGTGTAATCCGTGGCCACAGCGATCCACCTGTTCCCAGAGGTATAAAGAGGAAAAGGGCCAAGTAAGTCTAAACCAACCCGAAAGAATTGTTCCGCGGTGATGTCGAGGGTTTGAAGGTACCCAGCAGGGAGCGTCGATGGTGTCTTGCGTCGCTGCCATTTCTCACACGCAGCTACGTATTTTCGAACGGAGCGAGCAAGCCCTTGCCAAAAGAAGCGTCGGCTGATCCGGTCGTAGGTACGTGACACACCCAGGTGACCGGCAGTGGAGAGGTCGTGAATTCCGTGGAGAACAGCCGAGCGAAGGTGTTTGGGGATCACAAGGAGTAATGCAGGGCCGTCGGGGTGAACGTTGTGGCGGTAGAGTACGCCATCTTGAAGTGTGAATAAGCGAAGGGAACTGTCGGCAAGTGACGATTCCAGGCGGTCAATTATGATACGCAAGGACGGGTCACGGTGCTGCGACATGGAGCACTGGAAAAACAGAGCGAACATAGGCGTCGGTGTCAGTATCAGACGTAGAGGTCGCGTCTTCGACTGGATAGCGGGAGAGGCAATCTGCGTCCTGGTGTTGGCGTCCCGACTTGTAAGTCACTGTGTAGGGATATTCTTGTAGTCGGAGGGCCCAACGACCGAGCCGGCCAGTAGGATCCTTGAGCGACGAAAGCCAACAGAGCGCGTGATGGACTGTGATTACTGAGAAGGGGTTGCCATATAAATATGGGCGGAACTTTGAAACAGCCCAGACGAGAGCAAGACATTCGCGCTCGGTAATCGAATAGTTGCGTTCTGCAGTTGTCAGGAGCCGGCTAGCGTCCCTGTGTTGGCGTTGCGATAAGACGGCGCCGATCCCATAACCACTGGCATCGGTTGGCACCTCTGTAGGTGCGGACCACGGAGGAAGAATATGTAGGAGTTGAAACTTCCGTCAGCGAGGGCGCGCGCGGGCGACCAGATAAAGTCACAAAAATAGCATACTCCGACTGGGGCGCATGCAGTGGCGGCGCCTTGCGGCGCGTCATGCAAGCCGTAGCGGAAAAAAAAAAACACAGACGCCCGGGGCGCGCTCTCTTCGGCGGAACCCGCGTCTTCCGCGCAGACCAGACGACAAGCAGACGACACGGACGTTCGCTTCAGCGGGCACGCTGAAACGTTGTGTTTGTGTGCCCTTACAAGTCAAACACCAACAGTTCTTGTCGGTGTCTGTTAGAGGACCGTAATACTAACAGCGCTGCTAAGCGCAAATGCCCTTCTTCGGAATTCGCTAGCGTAAATGGGACGCAAGTGTTTCGTTGAAAGAGGCGAAACCGAGTACAACTCTTGGAGGGAGAAGGTGAGCATAATCAAAGTTCCGAATGACCTTGGAAGTCTGCAACCAAGGGCTGCGGCGATTGCTGGGGACGGCCGCCAGCTCACATGGAGAGATTACGTCTGTGAGAAGCACTTCACGAGCAACATGACGAGACGGGATAAATACCACGTCGAGTTTAGAGACGAGGCAATCCTGGACCACCCGAAAAAAAACCTGGACTGCGTCCAGAGGCTGTTCCATGCATCTTTCTTCCGTCCCCAGCATCTTTGACATCCCCGAAAAAGAAGCGGACTGACCGGGAAGCGTCATCAAATATCAGTCATGCTACCATTAAATGATCAAGAATGAGCGTATACGACAAGCCAGGAACATCAACGGCGGTGAACGTCAGCGATGTTCACACAGTGTGCGAGGTCCATGAGCTTTATGAAAATCAGCCTGGTAATATGCTCAAAGAAATCAAGGCATGTTTGCCTTCGACAAATGCCAGCAGCGCTTACAGCAATCCAGTCAAAGTCATCGCGTGGGTTAAAAAACAGGGCCGCGTACAACCGCAAGCTACAGGTTACCTAATTATAGCGGTCACCGAAAAGAATGCCTTTTATTTTTTACTGTGCTCAAATGGTTGAGGCGTAGCACCGATCGCTGTCCAGGCTGTCAGCGCTGAAAAGGCGCGCGTGACTGCCTTGTGCCAGGCGTGCGGGGGCCGAATGCAAGCAATACGCGCGACTGGTTGCCTTGGCAACCGAACCGGCGGTAATTTCTTTCTCGGCCGCCAGGTACCGCCAGCATGAAAGTGGCTCCGCGGGATTGTGACCTTTTCTGGTCGCCGCAAACAGCGGAGTTTCCACTCCTAAATGTTTCTTGCTCCATGGTGCGGACGGGTCAAAGTGGGCCAAGACCGGTGGATTGGTGAGAATCGTGATATGGCGTAAAAATGCCGCAGCCTGAGGGGAACCCCACGTAAAATGCACGTCTTTCTTCAGAAGTTCAGTGAGTGGTCGAGCGACTGCTGCGAAATCTTTCACGAACCGTCGGAAATAAGAACAGAGCCCCGCAAAACTCCGGACGTCTTTGACAGACTGAGGTACAGGAAAAGCCATTACTGCTCGAACCTTCTCCGGATCATGTTGTACTCCGGAAGCATCGACGAGATGGCCTAGCACTGTAATCTGTCGGCGCCCGAAGTGGCACTTTGATGAGTTTAATTGGAGCCCAGCCTTGCGGAAGACGTCAAGGATAGCTGCGACGCGCTCAAGGTGCGTCTTAAATGTAGGAGAAAACACAAAAACGTCGTCGAGGTAACAAAGGCAAGTTGACCATTTGAAACCTTGAAGTAGAGCGTCGATCATCTGTTCGAACGTGGCGGGGGCATTGCATAAACCGAACGGCATAACCTTGAATTGGTAGAGGCCATCTGGAGTGACGAAAGCGGTCTTGGTCTTGCTCATCGACGGAAATCTGCCAATAACCAGATCGAAAGTCGATGGACGAAAAGTACTTGGTACCGTGAAGACAATCAAGAGCGTCGCCGATTCGTGGTAAAGGGTAAACGTCCTTTTTAGTAATTCGGTTTAGGTGGCGGTAATCAACGCAAAAACGCCACGTGCCGTCTTTCTTTTTGACGAGCACGACCGGCGACGCCCAAGGTCTCGACGAGGGCTCAACAATGCCTCTGGCGAGCATCTTGTTTACTTCCTGCTGAATAACTTGCCGCTCTGTCGTGGACAGGCGATACGATCGGCGGTGAATGGGAACAGCATCACCAGTGTTTATCCGATGCTTAACAAGGGACGTGACCAAGTGGTGTTGCGTACTCCTGGGTAGGGGATCGTACTGCTGCCGAGTTGTAGCGGCGCCTGCCTATCGAAGCTCGAACGACGTTCCTTATTGCGTAGCGTGGCGTTGTCGGCGAGCTGCAGGCATCCGGTAGACCATGGCGACCAAGCAAGGGCGAGACGATTTCTAATGCGAAACTTGCACGGTTTATTCAAAGGTTGATGAAATATGATGAGAAGAGAATGAAGTGATCTAAAAAGTATATTTCGGAGCCCCTTAAATAGGCTCTCTACAATCGTGGGAGGGATTTTGCTTCCGTCGACGTCACGTGACCGGCACAGAAAGCCTGCTGCAAGGAGGAGGCCGTCCCGCCTCCTGGAATTGTAGACGCTTGTCCGTCTTTTTTGCGCGTTGCTGGTTCGTGGAAGTTCTGTAGACTTTGGCCGTTCGAGGAAAGGGTCCCTCTAAAGTCTCTCTCTCTCACACACACACACACACACACAAGGGTCCCTCTAAAGTCTCTCTCTCTCACACACACACACACACACACACAGTCCTGTAAACACTGCGGTGCTTCCGCCAGACCGGCAGGCACTCGATATGGTCATGGCGAATTAGGAAGTCACGCTTCATTTCGACGAGGCAGGTCGGGTAAGAGAAATTCCTTTCTGCACGTGGCGCGGGACGCCAACCGTAGCAGGAGCAGTCACGCCTCATTTCGACGTGGCATGATGAGAGAAGGTCGGGTGAAATCCCTTTCTGCATGTGGTGCCAGACGCCAACCGTAACAGTGGTCGATTGTCGGTGTCAAATATGTCGTGGTAGGAAAGCAAAAGGCGATATAGGGCGGTTGCTTGGTCAGATGCGAGGTCCGGAGCGACCATGGGACGTAATCAGTGGCGTAGCCAGAAATTTCGTTCGGGGGGGGGGGGGAGGGGGCTCACATTGCAGCTCGGCCTCCTCCTTAAGAGGCTGCTTTAGCTCGGGTGCTCCTATCTAAATACATGTAAAAGGAGAATTCGTTTTTCTCGGCAGCCACTGCACCAAATTTGACGGGGTTTGCTGCATTTAAAGGAAAAACTTAAAATCTAGTGACTGTTGGTTTCGAATTTTCGATTTAGGTTGTCATTTTTTTATAAAAAATTCGGAAAAATGTCAAATTTTCAGAAAACGAAACTATCAAGTTTACAACTCCGTAACCCAACAAGGAAAAATGATATGGCAATTCTGTAAATTGTAGCTGATAGCACATCTAAAGCGGACAAAATTGATATGTTACACATGAACTTCAAAAAATGTGTCAATGTGTTATTACAACTGTTGCAAAACCTTCGTAAGTAACGTAACAAATTCACGTAAGATGTAAAATAACATATAAAATTTGTCCGCTTTGAATGGTCTAATGGATGCCGTTTACAGAATCGCGATATCTGTTTTTGATGCAGAGCTATTAGTTTGTAAACTTCGTGCTTCTATTATTTTTAAGCTCCTGAATTTTTGAAAATCTTTCTAACAAAATTCAAGCCCTAAATCAAAATTTCGCTTCCAACAGTCACTAGAATTTAACTTTCTCTCTCAAATGCAACAAACTTCATTAAAATCGGTCCAGGGGTTATCTCAGAAAAACGTTTTTGCGTTTTACATGTATTTGAATAGGCCACGTCGGAGTTGGGCCCGAGCTAAAGCTTCCTCTTAAGAGGAAGCTTTAGTTCGGGTGCTCTTATCTAAATACATCTAGAAGGAGAATTCGTTTTCCTCGGCAACCACTGCACCAAATTTGACGTGGTTTGTTGCATTTAAAATAAAAACTTAAATTCTACTGCCTTTTGGTTTCGAGCTTTTCATTTAGGTTGTCAATTCTTTACTAAAAATTGAAAAAAATCGAACATTTTTAGAAAGCGCAACTATCAAGTTTACAACTCTGTAACTCAGCAATGAAAAATGATATCACAATTATGTGAATTGCATCTAATAGTACATCTAAAGCGGACAAAATTGATATGTCACACATGAATCTGAAAAAATTTAGTAATATGGAGATACAGCTTTTGGAAAACCCTTGTACACAACGTAACAAGTTCATGTAAGATATAAATTCATATATCAAATTTGTCCGCTTTGAATTATCTAATGGATACCGATTACAGAACCGCGATGTCTGTTCTTGATGCAGAGCTACTAGTTTTTAAACGTCGTGCTTCTATGTTCTTTTACTTTCGAATATTTCAAAATATTTAAACTAAATTCAAACCCTAAATCGTAATTACGCTTTTAACAGATATTAGAATTTAACTTTATTTCTTAAGTGCAACAAATTTCAATAATAGTGATCGAGGGGTTATCTCAGAAAAGCGTTTCTCCGTTTTACATGCATTTGAATAGGCCGCGTCGGAGTTGGGCCCGAGCTAAAGCTTCCTCTTAAACAATTTGTCGAGGGATCAAATACATGAATAATAACTGCATTACTATTGCCAAAGATGCTGCAAACGAATTCTTGAACGCTACACCCTCTCAAAACAAGTAAAATATGCATTTTTTCATAAAAAATTGTACTCGTATGTGCCAAATATTGTGCCCAAAAGACATGATATCAATGCTTCCATGTCTTTTGTCTATCTAATAAGTAAACAAAATATCACACGAACTTTAGAACTATATCAGTTCGAAACCAGCAAAGCAGTGCATGCCACTGATATGAAAAAAATGTAAAGGCCATGAAATGAACAAGTTGCGGACAAATGTGAGAATGAAACTTTGTCATTCAAGAACCTTGTTCACATTCTTGTACATATGCAACGGTTATTAAAATCTCAATGACGCTGTCATTTGTTCGAATGTATTACGCGGAAGCAGCTGTTACCGGTCGTGTATCGTGAGTAATTGCACCGAAATTATAGTCGCAGCAGAGAGAACGTATAAAAAGCAGGAGTTCTGGAAAATATACGAGGACGAGTCAAATGAAAATCAGCCCATAGTATAATACATGACAAACGGGGTATTTTATTTAAAAGTAGTCTCCATGAGCATTTAGACATTTGTCCCATTGACTAACGAGTCGCGTGATTTCCGTCTCATAAAGCTCCTTGGGTTGCTGCTTCAAAAAGCCTGCAACTGACTCTTTCACGTCCGACACGAATCCGGTTCCTTTGAGTTGTTTTTTCAGTTGCCCCAAAATGTGGAAGTCGCAAGGCGACAGGTCTGAGCTGTATGGCGGATGTTTCAGCGTTTCCCACTTGAACTTTGCCAGTTTTATATTTACTACATCATCAACCTGGGGACGGGCATTGTCGTGGAACAAGAAGACCCAATTCGTCAATTTTCCACGTCGTTTGTTCTTGATTGCGACACGCAGCCGATCCGGCGTTTCACAATACGGGAAACGATTGATAGTCTCTCCAGGTTTAGCAAATTCGATCAGTAACGGCCCCTGACGATCGAAAAAAGAAGTCAACAACACCTCTCTGGTGGTAATGACAGCCTTTGCTTTCTTTGGTGGTGGTGAATTCGAATGTTTCCACTTTAAACTTTGCCGTCGTGTTTCAGGTTCGTCGTAGTGGCACCATGATTCGTCCCCGTTCACAATTGCAGACAAGAAGTCGTCACCCTCATTATGATACCGGATCAGATGAGTCAAGGCAGCGCCGAACTTCTCCGTCTTCTGGCGGTGGTTCAAAACCTTGGGCATCCATTCCGGACCCAAAAGCCGATAACCGAGATATTCATGAATTATGGCGTGAACCGAACCGTGACTGATGTCCACACGCTCTGCCAGTTCATCGATGCTTATCCTATCAACCTTTGCAATTTTGTTGGGGGTGACTGCAGGATGGGTTTGGCCCGGTCTTGGATCGTCTTTGCAACTTTCACGTCCTTCTTTGAACCGTTTGGCCCAGCGCTTCACAATGGCCAATGAAATGCAATGTTCAATGTACATGGCAGCCATACGGCGACTAATTTCTTTTTGGGAAACATCTTCAGCCGTCAAAAACCTCCCGGCACCACGCTGCTCAACTTCTGGAGCATTCGTTACGTCACGCAACCATGTTCAATCCAGTGTATGAGAGCGTTAAAGAACATTTAGCCTCACACCTGCGTGTCACTTTTGTAAATGAGAGCTTCTGTGCATGTGCTACGCGCATGCTGCTCAGATAATAAACCGAACCATTAGTGCGCGGGGTGGGTTGGCTCACTTTCATATGACTCGCACTCGTACATCAGAAATGCGAAGATATAATGGAATATACAAATGCGAAGATACAGCTTGATAAAGGGCAAAAAAGTGCCACTAGAAACCAAGTTCACTGCACGTATACACAAAACCTGGCAACAAGATATTCAAGTATACGTATAAGTCTCCAATAAATCGACCTATCTAAGAAAAAGTCCGTGTATATAATGCGTCAAACAAGGCAAATAAACATGCTGCGCAATCACACATTCACAGAATCCTAGATACCGCCCCCATTCCATCCACTCCCCCCGATGTATCGCGCGTGACGGAAGGGGCCGCGCTTCCTCCCCGCTTTTCTCCCTTGTGCACGCAAGACTGAGCCACCATCGTCGGCTCACCCATTTCAACTGATATCAGCTGATTTATCAGCTGATAGCAAGCTCATTGGTATGAGGCCCGAACTTTGTCACAAGTAAGATTCTTTCTGAACAGCTGGTGTGTCAATCTCAACTGTCCTGGCATACTCTCAACCCGCGCACAACCAACGCTTTAGTGTTGCGGTTCACCGCTTTAAAGAGTTTGTTATGATGAGGTACACCTTCATCTCGGCGTCAGCCAACACTGTTTTGTGAAACATTTAGTAAAGTAAAGCAATGAAGAGGGCTAGTTGGTGAACGTTCATGGTTATATTGCGCTTAATTTTACACTGACGATATGAAGTGAAGGACAGGACGTGGACGGACGTAGCGCAAACTACCAACTGTTTGATACTGTTAACGAACGCGCTTATGTACAAGGAGATATGGCGCGCGGGGGGGGGGGGGGAGATATAAAAAGATATGAGAAGGTAACGACATGTGATCATAGTTCGGGCCAGGCATACATCGTTTACTTGCACCCGTTCGCCCTGGCAAACTCGACCTCAGCTTCGATAAGCGCGATGGACGGAGTGCTTACGCAAATCTCTTTTTCTTTAGCAATCCTAGTGCTACGGTCTGTCAGACTAAGCACGTGAAAAAGTACGTGGAATGTGCTACTTCATGGTTTACCAAATCCCACTAGATTGCGGGAAAGTATACATTGGGCAAACTACACGTGCCAGCTTTTGACAGCACCTAGCAACTTGGCTGCACATTACAAACAATGCAAATGCTTTCCGCTACTAGAAAGCACCACAGTCATTGGCACATCAAAAACAAAAACGGAGCGAGAAATATGGGAGGCGCTTGCGATAGTTAAAGAAAAAGAGATTTGCGTAAGCACTCCGTCCGTCGCGCTTATCGAAGCTGAGGTGGAGTTTGCTAGGGCGAACGGCTGCAAGTGAACGATGTATGCCTGGCCCAAACTATGATCACATGTCGTCACCTTCTCATATCTTTTTATATCTCCCCCCCCCCCCCCCCCCGCGCCATATCTCCTTGTATAAAGGCGCGTTCGTTAACAGTATTAAACAGTTGGTAGTTTGCGCTACGTCCGTCCACGTGCGGTCCTTCACTTAATATCGTCAGTGTAAAACTAAGCGCAATATAATCATGAATTGTTTTTTGAGCTCAAGCTGCTTGATCGAAGCGGCGGCAAGCTTCCTTACCAATCCTCAATGCCGTAGGTCCTTCCTGTTCTCGTCCTCCTTCCTCCGTGCGTTCGCCCCACGGACAATTTGAAGCATCCTCCTCGTCGGTTGTACAGTCAACGTCCGATTTTTCGGACTCCCTAGGGGTCGCGAAAACGGCCGCAAAATCGGGCAGTTCGAAAAACGAATGCATGTCTTTTACTGCCACTAAGGGTTCCAATCGCCATAGGCACATCCGAAAAGGCCTACCAGTACACTTATTAGGCATATCGGTGCTCGTACTGTGACAGGAGATGGCGGATGGATACGTGTATAATTAAGGAATAGATACTGTGTCCTGTGACAATTGCCCCTTCCCACGCTTGTTATGCTTCACCGCGTAAAGGCGGAACCGCATGGCGCGATTTCAGGCGCGATTGGCGCGCGGATGGTGGGACGCGCGCGTCATTTTGACGCGTGCCCAGCATGATCCGTCACGAAATCGCGCCGCCGCGTGCTGCTGCTCAGAGTAGAAAAAAACGCGGCGCGTCCACCAATCAGAGTTTAGGTAAGTCACGTGGCATTTGGTCACGTGGCATATTGGTTCTTTTTTCGCCACCAGATGGCCCTGCTCTCTGCGCATCTCGACGGAACCTCCTTGGCGGAATTCTTTTTTTCTCGGCAAAACTGGCGCGCGCGTCAAGGAAAACGTGCTACCGCGATTTCGTCCGCGCATCGTGTTCACCTAAAATGAACAAAGCAACCTTCAACGAGGCCCTAATAACTAAAGTGGAGAAGCGTCGCGTCTCATCGCTAATACTGGCAAGACAATTTGCTAATAATATTTCCAGTGTATGGTGCTCGCTCTCCTCTCAACCACGCAGGCCGCACCCACATGTACCTCCTGACCCGCATTTTTTCTTGCTTCAGTATCAGCATCCCCCTTAATAGTAGCAATCACCTCTTCTGCTCGGTAGTAAGCAGCCGGCCCTCCTTTCTATATGTGAAGTTGTAAACAAGCAGCGGCTTCTCAGCATGCGGAAGGTACATAGTAGCAGTTTCACACACAATATTGCTGCTTGAAATTAAGCTTGATAAGTACACTTCGGAAAGAAATGTCACTGTCAGGGCCATCTGGTGGCAAAAAAAGAACACTCAGATTATTTTTATTGTAGTGTTCTGTAAGTTTAAGGGCATATTATATATGCGGTAACAGAGACAATACATGTCTTTGAGAGTTATGTTGTCTGGCAACCCGGAAAACGCGGCGCGAAAGCGCCGCTCCTTTTTTTCGTACGGGTGCTCGCGCGTCGGCGGCAACGCGGGCGTTTGCCGCCCGTCGCGTTTTTCGCTTGCGAAAAACGCGCCATGCGGTTCCAGCTTAAACAGTTCTGTACTGAGGCGAAGCCAATTTTCGGGAACCGGCATCATGCAACGCGTCGTGCTTTCCGAGCTTCGAAGCCAATCGCGAGGACCACAAAGACGGAGTCGGTGCCATTGTTTCAGCAATGCCAATTCTTTCAATGAAAAACACGGCGCCGAACGGCAAGAAGCCTAATAGAGAACGTTGAAGCAGCTAGGCCTAGCGTTTACCACGGCGGCAGTGGTGGCTTTGATTAATGCCGCTTCGCACCTGCGGTCTCGGCAAATAGTCCGGAAAATCGAAAAGCGAAGGGCTCTTGCGTCTGAAATTTTAGACGTCCTCATACATTGACTCTATGGGGTACGTGGTGGTGCCGCGAAGCCGTCCGAATTATCAGGCATGTGCGGAAAATCGGTCATTGACTGTACACTGGCAGCCCCTCCAGCCGACGACACGGCGTCAAAGATGATTCGTTACGATTCCTCTCTGTTACTCGAGCCAGCATTAGCGCGACTTTCGTTCCCTTTCAATAAAATAACAGCTAATTTTCCCTGATAGAAGCACAAATTCCCCGAGTTTTTCCTGAGGATTTCCAGACTTAAAGATCCCTGAGAATTCTCGGTTGGTAGACATCCTGAAGTTGTCCGTAGGGCACCCGAATCATGTCCCAATGTCCGTGCGCCGTTTCAGACAAAAAATGGGACATCCAACAGACGTAGTTTCGCATATCCTACCACGAATATTCCAAGGATATCGCACATGAACTTTTTTGACATACACGTGGAAATTTGTCCTCCAAGAAGCTTTGTGTGAGTTTCCTCGTATGTACAATGTTTTCTGGCATGCTCGAATTACAATTCGAACATGCCACAAAACGTGTACGACGTACACACATGCGTACAAACAGCATGTACGAATTCTATGTAATTCAAACATGCCAGAAAACATGTGTACGTCTAGCTAAACTTACTTTTAAAAGTTCAGTTCGTTCAATAAGCTATGCGCGCGGGGTGGAAGACCTAGAAGAATGAAGAGTATTGGGGCCGAGCTCCACTACTGGAAAAGCTGGCGCCACCGTCGGCGTGACGTGGCATGAGGGATCATGTGGACACAGCGGCCGCGTCGGCTACTTCGAACAAAAGTTTAAAGTCCCACCTGCGCCGCGGTTCTGGTGATGACGGTGGTGAGGCTTTACCGCCTTGGGCGTCTGCTTGACAATATTTGAAAGTACTGCCTTTGGAGGCGTGCAGCACGGTAGGCTACTGCTCGGTGCCGCAGTGCCAGACGTACGCAACGGAGCCCAGTGTCAGCCCTATTCACACGTAGCCGCAGGGCAAGGAGCTGCGTGAAGCTTGGCTGGCGAAACTTAGAACCGGCAGACAGCCATCGGCTACAACTCGGGTATGCAGCAAGCACAGACGCGAGGAACATTTCTGCTACGGCGCCGGGACTGCGCGATGTTCGGCGAGTAGCAGAAAACGAGCACTGAGGCGCTCGCCCGCGCCCGCTGGCCGGCTAATGTCATGACGGTTTGGTCTATGAACTTGTTTATGCTAGATACTGGAAAGTTCACTGGAACGAAAAGGGAGCGGTAAGACGCACATTAAAAAAGGCATGGCATATGGTCATGTTTGTGTTATGAATTAATGCACTGGATTACGAAAAAGAAGCAGAGGGAAATCGCACGCTGAGAAGACCGATAAACATACAGTGCGACGCAACTTGAGAAATAATATTGAAATGTCCAAGAATTTAGAAGACAAAAAAAGATTGAATCGTCGCGACGGCACATCACAGTCGCCGTAGGCGTCGTCTCTATAACGAAATTATTTTTGAACAGTTCTGACAGTGTTCACGCAACAATGGTTGCAAGTGTACTATCAAATGCTCATTTGCTGCGGCCTAAAGCTCACGGCAAGGTGAGAAAACGCGCTCGCAGCGAAAACAAAACATTGTGCGCGGACATGCATGCAGACGCGCAGTCGGTCGCTGCGAACCCGTGCGAACGCTGCATTGAGGCTTCATTCTGTCATGCCCCATTTGGTTATAAGACAGCCTACTATGGGTACGTTCGATTCGCCTGCACCACTTGAACCAGTTCACGAGGTACTGCACTCTGCCATTCGTTTCAGCGGTGCAGCAATGGCGGCCGCAGAACCACGAGTTCGTTTCAAAAGGTGCAGGGCTGGTTCATGATTTTGCTGCACCCGCTCCAGTGTCGGTGCCGACTTGGTGCAGGCATACAGGTGCGAAGCAGCGACGCAGCACACGGGCGCGAGCACCGTAAAAAGCCCGCTTACACACGTGTGATGTGTCTACGCAACTGTAGTGTGTATTTACGCCCCAGAAACCGATCATACCTGCAGTTCAGGACCTCTCAAACTTATGCACTCCGTGCACATTAGTCTGACATAGCATAACACCGTGTCTGCACCTTTGCATTCGTTTCGAGTGTTTCGCTGGGCCTGCACCTCCGGAATCGAGCTGCACAGTTTTTGAACTTCTCGTGAACCGTCGTGAACTGGTTCAGAGTGGTGCAGGCGAATCGAACAGACCCTATATAAGAACATATTTCACATAGTTTACTCTCAGCGTTTGCCTACCTTTCACGCAAGAAGCCGGCTCGGGAGCATCCATCGCGTAGACCTCGCGCAGTGGCGTTCACTGTACGTATTAGGTAAAGAGATAGCGTCTGTAAACGATTTTGTGCTTTCAGTTTGCCCAAGATTATTATATCGACAGTCAAAAACTTCCCTCATTTTGAGAGTACCTACATAAATGTCCAGGAGCGCTGCCGCGTGATGTTTTTATTGAGCGCCGTAAGCGAAACCTATGAGGAGCGCGCCGCGTGATCCCTCATACTACGCAAGGGAGGCGCTTCTGACAGATGGCGACTCCGTAACTCCTCACCCCCAATACTGTACATCCGCTTCCATGCGTGTGCGCGTAACGTGTTCACGCAGTGGGCCGGTGTTTTCTCCGTGCGGTCACGCAGCATGAGCTGCGAACGTAAGAGAGATTATAGCAAACAGTGTGCAAAAGGCCCTGGCATCCATGTCCGTAAAATGTACGCAGCATGTCTCTCGCGGACATGAAAGGGATGTCCTCAGAACACAAAAAAGTGCGACCAAGCGATCGTGCGAGGGCCATCCGCAGGACGTACTCGACACATTCCTAGGATATCGACGTCCTGGCTGTGGATGTCCATAGGATGACATTGTTGCTAGGGTGCCTTGGTTTGGTGTCGTCGAGTACAGGAAAACCATTACTCGATCGTTCAGGTGTCGCGTGCCACACGACTCAATTGGAGCTAAATTTAGCCTCGCGCGCGGCGTTCAGAAAGCCGCAGCTCGGCAGTGTACATTTGTCCTTCGGAGCAAGAAAGGTCGCGTTTGAAAGAGCCCGCATTGGCATTGTAGGTACAATTATCCAACTCATACTGGTGCTTATCAGGAGTGATAATGTCCACAAGCGTGCAACTTGTAGAAATTTCACGCTTGCTCGGCTATGGCCCCTCAGCTGCGTTCGGCACGACGGTAAAGAAATGACGAACAGACTCGGGCAGCGAGCGCAAGCGCATAGGAGGAGCCCAACAATCTACATGTGGCAGGCTCGAGCAGCGCAGGATAACCTCGAGCGTCACGAGTCACCCCCTCTGAAAAACAAATGGGCCCGCTGCAAAGTCAGCGAGCCCGATTGCAAAGTTAGACGCATGAACGTTTTCTAAAGTGTTAATAAAGTAAACTTGGGTATTTGGTTATGTAATTTCTGCAACTCTAGTGCCCTTACACCCTCTGCAGCACGCACCAGGCGCTTCACGTACCCCACTAAGGCAGAGTCCCTGACAGCCTACCCGACTTCTTTCTTTTGCGTCCCAAATAGGGGGAAGGGGGGTTCTGTACGTCTACTGTGGGGTTCAGACCTTCTCCACAGTTCGAGGACTGGTACCTGAGCTTTTGTGTACAATGCCTTTTAGCATAATTTTCTGGACTGTTATCTGTTGTGTGCATCACCGCATCTTTCACCAAAAATTTAGAGCAGCATGCCAGGCCATCAGTCAGGCTAGCATCTCCAGTTTTTCACTAAAGTTGGCATCTCTCAGAATGCCAGAAAATGAAGATGCAATAGAGAGAATAAACTGCCCCCCCCCCCCCCCCCCCCAAGCTTCCTAAAATATGAGACCTCATGTAGTGTCTATTTCTACACCCCTTAACAGTTACACAGGAAAAACATTAAATAGTGAAAATACATCAATGGCTGTTCACCAAATAATTTAGGGCAGTGTCACTAACAGAAATAGGTGCAATGCATATTTGTGTTTCTACAGGTAGCAGCATGACTTGCATCATTAACTTGGGAAGTTCTTTTAGGCAGTCTTCCACTGATGATGGTTATAACAAAAATTAATCGCACCAACTTTGACATGAACACAGGACGCAGGCAACACAAAAGTGACATCTTTATGCAATGTGGCAGAAAAGCAAACTACTCCTGGCAAATGTACGACTGTAGTGCAAAGGTAAAAGTCCCTGTATGTCACCAGCCAAGTTCTTGCCTGCTCAATCATCTGATGGCTTCTCAAACTTAAAGTGCTTCGGCACTTTTATCTTGTGAGCCATTTCTGGAGAACACTGGTTGGCTGGTTTTCTCTTGTCAAACTTCTTAGCAATGGTACCAACAAGTGTGGAGTACCTGGGTTGGCAGAACAGAAGAATGGGTTTCAGAAATTGAGGGCAGACAAGCAGCTGGTAGCTTGTTGGTAGCCAGAATAATTATTTTATTCTTTTTTAAGGCAATGGCTATCACCATAATTAATAAATGCGAACAAAACATGAACACATAGGTTGCTATTAAGAAGGGCAAGGCAAATAAATGCTTTCTAAACATGCCTTTATGTTTTCAAGAATTAACAGTATTTTTGGGATTATGGTGATGAGGACACAGTGAAGGGACGCTTTTTTTCATAGCAAGAACTCCAGAAACAATAAAACGTTTCACTGCCAGGGGAAACAAAAACTGCCACAAACAATATTTATTTAGCATTTTAAAATTGTAATTGCAATGAAAGGTTCCTGTACAGAAGTCTTTCAGTTTAGATTTCTGCATGCAGAGCAATGCACAAATACAACTACTGAGCAATGTCTGCACTGATGTTCAATAACATCTGCACAAACCTAACAAGTATTAGAACTATTAGTAACTGCTGAAAACATAATCCAAATTTTTTTTCAGTGGTTACAGACATACAGCAACTGGAGACTAAGCAAAGATATATTGGCATATAAAATAAAAAGAGGTACTAATGCTGAGAAAAGAGAGGAAGTTGTAGAGGAATGGACCTCCAGAAGCACACAGTAAGCACTATGAGACAGCAACTCTGCTTTCATTTTATAAAGGTTCAAAAGACATTATCCTGCAATGAGGTTAAATGGTGAAAGGCGCAGCACCGCAGAGCAGATGTTAGTGGTACTGTGAACAGTGCAGCACTACTAAACCCGAGCTGGGCCATGTGCCAGTTGCATAAACAAGAAGTGCTGTAGCTCAGCCTAGCTTACAGCCTGCTAAAGCTGAGTGAACAGGTGAGGGTGAAAGGGGACAGCCACAGGAAAGTGGTGTAAATCCAAATAGTTAAACCTCGATATAAGAAGTAGGTAAAATAGGCAATATCGACATTTCGTTGAATTGAAATTCCACCTTTTATGCAAATAAGCACAGTTGCCAATCGGTTTTTCTTACACAAGACGCCGCAGAATTTTGCGAATTATCGGGCAATCGAAAGCAAATCTGTTTGAGAAAACAATACATTTTGACGATTTTGGGAGTTGGCGACGAATGATACGGTTTCATGCCACATCGACGATATCTTTACATCGCCGGTACGAAGTAAGCGAAATCAGCTACGCTCTCGCGGCTGAGAGCATCGCCCGCGGGCAGCAAATGCTTCGTCTGTCTCTCGCTCCAACGGGTCACCGAAACTAGAGATCACGATACCTTTAATGCTAAACGCAAGGGAAGACAGCTTACATGATGCCACGCCGTCTCAGCACGCCCGCTCTTTGTAAACGCGGCGAGATTACCTCTAAAGCAGTGTGCACGGCTGAGCCATGCACAGCGACGGCCGAGACGCCCTCCTCCCACCTCTCACGCGCGTTTCGTGGCGTTTACTGCGAGCTGGCTCCCCTCCCCCTTTCCCTTTGTACGCGCCGGAAAGTAGCAATCGTGAAGCCACCATCTTTCTTGTCTCACCCTCGCACACTTCCACGCACTCCTAGGGGCGCGATAGGATCTTATCGCACTTGGACTTTGGACGGAACATGATGCGACTCCACTTTGGCGGTTGTTCTTGTCACGCCGCGCGCGATTTGAGAGGTGCCCGTTTTCTAGCAGCCGCTTGTAATTCAATCATTTGACCATCTGTGCCCACAGAAATGTCAGTTGTCTCGGCATTAGAGTTTTAGAATCGGGGCCCCAGAAGTTTCGGGCCCCAAAAGCTTTGCAGGTGTTAGCGTTGGGGCACACATGAGTGAAGTTACAGAATAGGACCTTGCGTTTGCAGATAGCGTCTTGCGCTTGCGCCACTACAGCGTCAAAGAAAAGCTACCATAAATCATTAAATAAAATATACCATTTTATAACAAGAGTAATTTTGATATCCGTGTTTCCGCGTTAAATTATAATTAGGTTATTCTATTAGCCGCAAACACTTTGTTGCGCTTAGTTTTGAGTAACCAACTTTACGTGCCTTCACCAGCCAAGCTAAGTGGTGTTAGGCCTACGAGCCATGAAATTGACAATCGAATTCGGAATCAGCGGCGTCTAATGAACCAATCTACACAACAAATGCTAGTTGAGAGAAAGTGATGACCGCAGTCGCTTCTAGCTTGCTAACTCCACGTGTTACCACAAATCAAACCCAGTTTGGTGCTAGGTTAGAGCCGTTGCTTTGATGGGTGCCGCCATGTTTGTTGGCACAAAGCTTTTGGGGATCCCGCTAAATCAGTGAAGTAGCATGCCAAATGCAAAACCCAAACACAGTTTGCGCCTCTCTATTCCTTTGCGGCGGAAGCGAAATTTCATTATATTGAAATCGCATACAAAAACACTTCGTTATATTAAGGTTCTAAATACATGTTCTATAGACAAGAGGTTATGAAAAGTTAAATACTTCGTTATATCGAGAATTTCGTTATATTATTTGAGGTTTAACTGTAAAGGCTTTTTGGTGGCAACCATTGACGCTTCTAGAATGCCAATACACAGGGCAGAGAATGGAATGAATGCTTATGGGTGCTTCGAAATGGTTTATCCTGATAAATAGAGCAGAAGAAGCATCAATGAATTCTTTATCGTAATAATTGCTACATGTAATTTGCAACTTTTGTTTTGTCCCATTCCCATGCACTGCAAATGTGCACGTTTTGTTTCGGGCAATATTGCAATATTCATGCTGACATACTCTGTATCGAAGTGCAAAGGCAGCTAGCTAATGAAAAGCTTAAATAAAGGGAAATTTTTCTGGACTGCAAAATAAAAAAAATTGAAAAAGTGAGTTTCGAACTCTTCAAAACAGAAGTTCTGTAACTACATCTGCTAGGTCGTAAAGTGGACAACAAAGACTTGTACTACACTGCTCCAGACCACAACCATTACACTGTCAATAAAATATTTGCAAAACTCCCATAACTATGGTAAAGCTTTATGTAAACTGTTAATAGATTGTCCTACACTTAACTTGGCTGCCCTGGAAATCATTGCAGACCGCCCAAAATGTTTGTCCACAAACTACATTTCAACATCAAAAGCATGCACTCAAGAATGAAGCCTGCTGCAGCTGCCTATGTGCATCTAGTCATTTTTTTTCTTCTGCATGTAATATGAGAAATTTGGCGCTGTTGTGACTTGGCACTTCCTGGTACTAGTTTTCCAGGTTGAGGTTGAAGCCATTCCATACTTTTATGGGAAACAAAACAATAGCTGTCATTTCCTTTCTATGGATAGAAAAATAGCTGCAGTTCCCCCTCCCAGCAGTGTGCAAGGAAGGCAGTGATGTTGACTATCACTGGAAATGTGGGTCTGTGGGTTAGATTTTTTTTTTAAGTTTCTTCTTTTTTGTTTTGAAGGGGGGGAATCTGGAGTTTTGCAGGGCAGCCAACTGACAGAGACGCAAGAGGGTTCATTAACACATTTTGTGTGCTTCAAAAACTCTATTAATAAACTGCAGCTTCAGACCTGTATTATATGTTCCCGTTGCAGAGTTACAAACTTGATGCCACAGCTTTTTTTCTTTTTTTTTTGGTTTTGAACTTGGTGATTTCACCAACTTCAAAAAAAAAAAAAAAAAATTGGGCTTTTAAGAACAATTCTGATCTTTATCTATATTTAACTTTTCTTTTAAACTTTTAAAAAAGTAAGGCAACTTAATTTACACTGGCACAAGGCTGCTTATCGAAAGCTTTTCTGTGTTTCACATGCAATTCAATTGACAGATGGGAATTTGACTCAAGCTTAAGCTTCCTCTTCAAGCCTGTGGGAGACAACACATAACTGTGAAAGCTAGGCTTGACTGCAGCACTGTAAATTTGTGCAATCGCTCCTAGAGCTTTCCAGGTTGGCACAGCGGAGCAATGAAACTGAACTGGTTCTAGTAACGCTGGTTTGTAAGTGACGTCACGATGTTTATGTCTGCAGTATATGCAAAGTACATAAATCTGTCAGTAATTATGGTTCTTAGATAAATGAGCTTATGAAATGTGCCCTTTAAGATATTGAATAAATATGCTTGTTTTAAGAAGACAACACATGTAGCCATACGTTGAAAATATAAATACCGATACAGAAAGCAGCTGATCGACAACAAAAGCAAAAGGTGCACAATAAATTAGCAATACTTTACCTTTCAGCCATTTCTTCATCTGGAATGCCAGGCATTTTACATGTTTGTGGCTCCTTTTCATTTTCACCTTGCATTATTCGCTAAAACATCAAAAGCAGATAATTATGAACTTACAGCCAGTTTGTAAGCATGGAGAAAGGAAAACTAGGTTATCTTTCGAGCCTTACCTCAATTTCTAGATTACGGCCCTTAAAGGACATTCTAGGAAGGATCAGCCCTAAGCAAGGTGCATAGCTCTCTTGAATAATATAACGTGACCTAGAAAAACATACAAAAACATCAAAACAATAAAATGGGCAAGGACAAGTATGACCAAAAGAACTTGTTTGTGAAATCGCAATAGCACAATCTGAATCAAATAGGAAAATGATGCAAATGATTCAAAATTCAGCACAACATTAGTAACCCACGAGAGGTGGTACAAACAGGCATGGATAAGATAAAGCATGCAAAACATATTATTTGTGCCAACTTCCAAACTTATATAATCGCCTACTAACAAGCTGCTGCTACTGGTGATGACTATTAATGGCTTCTTCACATTTAATGCACTCATACATGGGTGCTTCCTGAGGGCGAGCCCTCACGAGGGTGGTGGTGACGATGAGAAGCTAAATAAGGAAGACACAATTCATATTGCAGAAGTGCAGAGAAGTCACTTAGACCATATGTGTCATGGGTTTGAGGTCTGAAGTTTTGAAGCGCACTAGCTTCTCGAAGTCACCTGAAGCCTCTCGAAGTCAGATGTACATCGAAGCCCATTTATAACTGGCTGGTGATGTCAGCTGTAGCTAAACAGTGACTGGGAGCTGAAGTAGCAATGAAAGTAGGAATATTGACAACATTTTAATGTCACACCAACATAATGTTCTTTCCACTGATTAGACGAGTCGAGCACACTCCTCTATATGAAATAATCATGCTGAAATTCACCTTTTCTTTATCTGATTAGAGATAGAAACAAATTCGGTTCTTCAGGCACTGACAGAATTTGTTGACCTAGGGAAGGCAACATCAAAAAGAAGAAAAAAGCAATGTTAATATAGCTAAAGCTTGGCTACAGTAAAACTAAAACTGATTTGTTTTATGCTTCAGCTGGCCTATGGCAATGGTGGTCGAGGGCCATTATTTACAGTAAACATGCAACTTAAGTGTTTTAACTTAATCTCCATAATGTTGTGCTGTTGCGCTGTGTTACGATTGGCCTGCAGGGGTACTGCTCTGCAAAGCTATTTCAGCCCTCTGCACGTGCTTCGACCAACACGCGGTGCTGGCGCCCTTTGGAGAACCAGCGAGGACGACAGCACTAACCGACCATACGCCTCGTTCGGAGAATCGGTGACGGCAGCAGGGCGGGCCACGTTTGGCGCCCAACGTATTGTTGGTTGATTTGCCGGGTCTTCATGGTCTCTCTCGGCAGCAAGAATAGCTTCCCTAACAAAAGGGTGCTTTGCGGTACGGGGGCCCCAGGATTTGTCACAGTCTGCTGACACTCATGGCGACTACAGGAGAAAGGCAGCTCTGGAATTCAGAGGCGCAAGACAATGGGCAACCGGCGGCCGCACTGCAGGGGTCACCTAGGGGAACCGACGCACCTTTCAAGACTCAAGATAATGGACAACCGGCGGGTCAACTTCGATGACTGGTCGAACGGTTCTCTCACCTAGAGAACTAGGGACCAATGGAGTGTTTATAAGCGGCTGTTGTCGGCTGCTAGAGTGTGCTCGTGCTCGTCAGTGTACTCTGTGATCGTACTTGTGAGCTGTGTGCTCGTTTGCTGTATGCTTCGTTTTGCGTGCTCCATTTGGGAGCCACGCTAGACTGTGTAAAATGTATCTCTTGTTTAAAATGTAAATACTGTAAATAAACTCTGTATGCCTAGTTCCTCCCAAGTTCCTCTCTACGATCTTCAACCCTTACAAATGGTGGCAGCGGCGAGATCGTCCAACAACTCCTACAACTGTATGCCAGCGGTGGGATCGTCCGACAACTCTAATAGCTGATTCTCTCGAATAAGCACAACAGGGTAGTTGATTAGTATACTAGGTAAATGAATTAGTATTGAATAACACATTCTAACAAGCTCTGTTTTCAAAACTCAATAACTAGGGTGAAACTTTCTGCATAAAAAATGGAGCCAGCGATTAATTAGGAATACGGCTGAGCCAGTATTACAAATTAAAGGACTGAAACATGCTTCAGCGCCTACTACCATCACATGATTGAAACTTCAGTTGTATAAAAAAGCGAACAGTGGATGATGTTCGTGGGTCATATTGAGACATACAGCAAATCTATACATATCCAATAAATATTCTTATCAATTCCAAATGCCTAGTTCCTGAATGAGTGAATCTAACTTTGGCAGCTGGTGGTTTTTCAGTCAGTTGTACAGCCTGTCAAGATAGTGCCCGTTTGCATTTGCTTTTCTCACCCATGCCTGCGTTGAGTGAATCTCATAAGTTGCTCTAGGTCTATGCCTGAATGCGCAAGCAGAAGTGGGAAGCACAGGTTGCAAGCGATTACGAGTTCTGGGCGTTGATCTGCATAGTATCTTTACTCCGATTCCCAAACTTCCGAGCATGCACATTATTCGCAGATGCCTGGAAGGCTGAGAAATATGATAGTGAGCAAGGCCATAATGAAGCGGTAGCCATTGTGCAGTGAAATTGCAAGCCTTGCTTAGGCAGGCAAACTCTAAACCCGGACATATTTCGGTTCCTTCAGCATTATCACAGAGCAAACACTGTTTTTTTTTTTAATTTACTATCGCACATTTGAGAGTAAGCACTACTGTATAAAACTAGTAAGCATATTCTCCCAGAATAGCAAACTCTCCTCATGGGCAACAAGCTTGTCTGGATGCACCATGTTTTTAGGAGTGTTTGATTGTAGCATGTTATCCCCAACATACTACTAAATATCTCACTACAATTGCTGCGTTAGTATAGCCCACAATGTCTATTCTCCAGTGTGCCTGGTGATGAAATGCGAGTCCAAGGGTGTTGCAAGGACTTGGTGGATTACACATGCATATAGCCAAGAGAATAGGCTGCTCAGCCTAGCGATTGTGGAAATAGCAGGCTGTGCCTTGTTTTGCAGTTTGACTCCCACATTAAAAAGTGCACTTACTGCGAGAAACAAGAGAAAAAAAAAAAACCTTTGAACTTTCTCCCGTGCTCGGCAGAATCAAACTCACTTCACCTTCATACAGCTTCCTCAAGGATCAGGCTGACCCTTTAGCAAGTTTTGCTACAAGTACACCGAGTATGTGCCACTTTTCCATGAACATCTTTCACGCCGACATTTTAGTGAGCTTAACCTTGATGACCTAATGAGCCTCTCGCCAACTTAGGTCACTGAGTATGTGCCACTCGGTGTGCGGTCAGAGAGGGAACAATTCTTGGCATTTGCACACCCCAGTGCTCCACTCATGCCGTCTTGGGGGCCATGCGCAGACTTCTTGGCAGTGCCATGAGATGACGTAGCGTGTTAAAAACAATTCTGGGGTTTTATGTGCCAAAAGCACGATCTGATTATGAGGCACGCAGTAGTTGGGGACTCCGGGTTAATTTTGACCACCTGGTGTTTTTTAACGTGCCCCAGATGCACGGGACACGGGCGTTTTTGCATCTCACCTCCATGGAAATGGGGGTGCTTAGCTGCGCAACACAATAGCCACTAAGCCACCATGGTGGGTTGCATAGCATGTCCAGCAAAAAAATGGTAGGTCACCCTAATCTTTGATTTAGGTGTGTCTTAGGGGCACTCGTACCCCGGCGTTGTTTTTTCAGTTAACTTTAGGCGCACACAATGCACGAACCTAAGTCGGGGGCAACTGCTTTCCATTAATTAGTTGGTTAAACATTATGCCCCCTTCCTGTGTGTGACATCGTTACTTCCACTTCCTACTTTTGGGGTTCTAGGAATTTCGCGAAAGTTGTGCTCATGTGGTGGGTCTATAAAGTCTACGATTCTGTGCTTTGGTGTGCAGTCATAAGTGATGTCTAATTAATGCCAATTATTCCAGACACTTCAGTAACTCAACTTGCAAGTAAACTTATGCTCTGTTATCATATCTATAATGAAACACATGAATTTTGTACTGTACTATTTTTTTTCTATATTTTTCTGATTTACTTTGAACTTCCTCCCCGATTGTCTCGGGAGGTGAACCCTAAGTGCTGCGCAAGAAACAAGAGTGTCACTCAATGCTCGTGCCACTAAAAATAGGCAGCAAGTGCGCTGGTCACTCAGCGAGCATTGCAGACAGCTTAGTCATTTAGGTTTGGTCAATGACCTTATAAGCAAAGCAAAAGCACACCTCGAAAACTGGAATGACACCTCGACAACTGGAATGGCAATTAGTGTCACTTGATGCTCGTGCCACTAAAAATAGGCAGCAGATGCACTGGTCACTTAACGAGCATTGCGGACTGCTTAGTCTTTTAGGTTTGGTCAATGGCCTTATAAGGAAAGCAAAGGCACACCTCGACAATCAAAATGGCATTGCAGGCAATCATATTCGTAAACTAAGCTCACAGGAGAAGTAAATGCTTTATATGAAATCATACCAAACCGAACGAAGGAGTAGGATTAATGTGGCGAATTGGGCTTGTTGGTACATATTTGAAAAGGTGGCAGCACAAGAAAGAAAGACACGATCGCAGGAAGGACGACAAAGACGAGTGCTGCACTTCCAACAATATGATTGCGAATGGTTCACGAAAATATATGTGCTGTCCGAGGCAACGGCCATCATCTGTGCATGCGTAAATATGCCAACTTTTTGTCTGCAAGCATGATGGAGGCCATGCCGAGACATCCCTCCCCAAGTCTAGAAATCCGTTCACATTCTGCGATTTCCCTTGTCCCGCACATTTTACTCCTTTTGATAATGGAAGTGTTTTCAAGCTTTGGCGAACAGTCCTTGCAAGTCAGACAATGACTTTCCAGTAAACCTTCAAAATCTTTTCCTTCACGTGGTTTTATGTTGTTTGCATGTTCCCTTAATCTACTGATAACACATCTCCCAATTTGGCCAACTAACACTTTTTTACACCTTGAAGGAATTTTATAGACTACATCTGCGTATTCACCAAAGACCATCTGTGCTTTGTGCCGCAGTCACTCTGCTGGGTTGCCGCCGGGTCGGTCAACATGCAAAGCTTTGACAGCTTGTGGGGGGCAGAGAACACGACATTCACTTCGTCAACCTGGGCCACCTTTTTCAGATTGTGCGATAGCGTGTGAATGTAAGGTATCACAGCTACCTTCTACCTACGCTACGCACGAGCTTTGCACATTTGCGGCTTTGTGCGCATCTTTTTGAGAAGGCCCTCTGTGACCGAAATGAGGACGTGCTGAGGATATCCGGCACTCAGCTACCTCTCGGCTTGATTATCGAAGGCATCCGAGATACAGTGCAGGCAAGATTTTCCAAGAGAGTTCTTTAGGCAGAACTTGGCAATAGCTCGTTTAACGAGCTTAGTGTGGGCAAACTAGCGCTCGTGTTTGTCGTCCTGTCTCCGTCCGTGGCTTTCTTTTTTTCGCTGCTGCCTCTTTAGCTAAGAGTAGGATGGATTCAACGTGACGCTGGGTAGATAAGTTTTTCAATGCGAGGGCGAGGCGAGGATGTGACTTGTGCAGTGAGGGAGGAAAAAAAAGAAAGAGGGTATGTGCCCATATCCGAGTGTAATACTTTTAAAGTTCTTGTACAACTTTGATGCCACTACACATGCAAACTGCAACTTCTTTCTGCCTCTGATATTGTAGAGTCTAGGCATTCGTATTTCTTGTTGCTTTACAAGCCCATCACCATTTTTATGTCTAAGCAGAACATGGCCACACTGTTTTGTAGCCACTGAATAATTTTTCGACGTCACCCTTTGCTTACGCGCTACGAATATTAAGCTTATTGTTTACGTTAACCACGCCAGTGTTTACTCTCTCACTGCTATCTACAAAACATAAAGAAACGGGGTTGTCAGGGCAGCAAGTCTGACTTGTCAACCAGACAAAGACAAGACTCCTTGTAGACCGCTGTTAACCAGGATTTAACGAAGTCATGCCACGTTTTCTTGAAATCATGCTTAAACCAAAGGAAATCGTCCCAGTGACATCAGAACGAAGTCGTAAACAGACCAGCAAGCAAAATGCCCCACGTTATCGAATTCAATTTCGAGAAGTGCGCCTACAAAGGTGAAAAAGGAAATATGTCTCCGATTTTATCGCAAGTGTGTTTTCCAGCTCGGTATTAACGTACCCCTCTTTTTTTATGGTGTCCATTGCATCACTGTTGAATAACGAGCGATGTTCTTCATCCTCCTCGTCCTTCTGTGCCTTTTCCTTGCTTTTTTTCATAAACTGCAAGAAGTGGCGACGGACGGTTAACGAAACACATAACATCAGGCACAAGACGCGACGCTATTACCTTCATTTCAAGTAGGTGCCTCGAAAGTTTCGTCTTTGAGGTGTCCCTTGCCATTTTCTTTTTTGAAGTAGTTTCACGTCAGCCGCACTTCAAGGGCCCACTATCATGTGTTGTCGTCGCAGGTCCGAACTTCGAGCGAGAAGCTGCACACAGAGATCGATAGAAAAAAAAACGTGACACAGTCAGCGCTAGCTAACTAGCGCAGTCACAAACATGCCACCCGTAGAACCAGAACGGTGCTCCCATAGAATAAAGAACCAACTTGTGCTCGTGTGAAAAACCTTCACTTGGCTTTGGATTTGTCTGCTGTGCGCTTGTGCTCACAACTTCAAGCCACCCAAAGCCACCGAATCCATGTTAGGCATGTTGTCAGACCACAAAATTTTTAATCGGCTCCTTTATAGCTTCCTTCACTTCTTTTTATGCGTGTTTGAAAGTATATTTATTGGCAAACATTAGCGAATCGATATAATTTTATAGATCACCAGTCTTTATGACCAGCGGGCAGCCGCAGGGATTAGTAGCGGTTTCGCAGTTTCAGCATGTTTCAGCGCTTTCAGTAGACGCGGGCTCGACGCCGCGTGCTTTGGATGCAAGTAAGCACGTGGGTTGCGCGCTGTCACCTTAAACGCATTGCATGCACATTGTTTGAATCGGTGAGTCGTTGAGTGAAGCACGGAATAACCTAATCTTTTGACCCTGGGCATTCATTTTGCTTTGTAATCACATGTCCAACTTTTCAAGTGTTTATGTCGAAGGAAGGAGTGCAAAAACAACGCGGCGGTTCGCGTTTTCGTAATGTATATGTATGTGTAAGTATGAAGTTCTTCCTTGTGCTTTTTTTTTTTCGCAATGCAGTTCCATGTCTGAGAACTGTAACCGTTTTGTTTGTTTTTTCCTTTTGGCAGATAATGGTGCAAATAAGGGGTACGACAGCAAAACTACTGAGCAAGGGCAGCGCATCTTCTGTTATCGCTTCTTACGGGTCACCTTTGTTTGAAGCGATGACAGAAGCGCTAAATACGAATTGACTTGCTTGAACTCGGTCATTTGTTTTACAGCATGATTTTTGTGCACGGACTGCAGTCACGTGCCGGAGATTGAAGCGCAAAGATTGGATTGCTGTCCGCGTCTAGTTTTCGTGCACACTGAAACGATGGTGACCGGGCATATATCGAAGTACTCTGTTATGTCTTTAAAGCTGTACATGGTATGTCGTTCGTTTGAAGTGACGTTAGATCTGCTATGTGACGGGTATTACGCAAATATAATTGTGGCTTGTCGAGGTTTTTGTGCGAGAATGCGGCTCGAAAATTGGACCTATTTCGCGTGTTTTTCTTAGATGACAGCTTCCCGCATTAGTCTGCCCCCATTATCTTTGTTTCAATAGTTTTTAGGTAAGGGTGTTCGAATAGTTTTCAAAAATTTCAAAATCGAATACGAATATTCGAGGAACCCGCCGTGGTTGCTCAGTGGCTATGGTGTTGGGCTGCTGAGCACGAGGTCGCGGGATCGAATCCCGGCCACGGCGGCCGCATTTCGATGGGGGCGAAATGCGAAAACACCCGTGTGCTTAGATTTAGGTGCACGTTAAAGAACCCCAGGTGGTCAAAATTTCCGGAGTCCTCCACTACGGCGTGCCTCATAATCAGAAAGTGGTTTTGGCACGTAAAACCCCAAATATTATTATTATTATTAATATTCGAGGAAACCGACTTCTAAATATCGAATATTTTTTTCATTTCTAAAGAAAAAAAAGAACGCTGAGTGCGTTAAGCACCGAGTAGCGCAGTGAACATTTCATCCAGAGACGCGACACATAGCGACGTCAACATGCAGCGACTTGGAACGCGAGTGCACACTTGCTCGTAAGCGCGAAGCCGGCCAACGTCAATACGTGATGAGACAGCGGAACGGGATCGTGTCATTTATGGGTGCAGACAGTTATACTTTGAGAGACACTTCGTGCAGGACGCGTTCCATTCTGTGCGTAAAATAAACTTTTGTTCATGTTGGTCATTTCTGCGGTGCAGATACGCAACTAGTTTACATTGACCGAGACGTGTCCTGGTGAAAATGTGCCGAACTTGCTTTGTGACTATATTTGGAAATGGTTCCTAAACAAGAACAGCATTCCTTGCAAACATCAACGAAAGCTTTGCTTAAACAGATTCCCACAGTGTGTGGGATTTGCATACACATTTAAGAGTTAAAATAGTGATATTCATGCGAAAGCTGCCTCACAAAAGGCAGTAGAGGGTGCATATGCAGGGTTCATACACCACCTTGAAATCCTTGAAAACTCAAGAATTTGGAAAAAAGATTGGAAGTAATAAACTCCGCATAGGGGCTACGCCATGGATAGTGTTCTTCGGGAAACATTATGCCCTATCTCGGTATTTCCTTGCAGCATTGTGGAAGCTGCAGGACTCCTTAGCCAATAGGAAGGCCAAATGCCCCTATAAATGTGTTCGTCTGTGTCGTCTGCTCAGTGTCTGCTTGCCATCCTGTCGATAAATGATCCGTGGTTCCTGGATTGGTGCCATAGATCTTTTTGTGTTGTAACTATAAACTGCATTTACATGATTGCGGGAGCGAGGCTTCATCTATATGCTTCTCAGCAGTTTTTTGCAGCCTCCTTAGCCAGTAAGGCAAACGCCCACTGCATCATGTCACGGTGTCTATTGGGCATTTGCTCGCCACCAGCATCACATACCATGCTAGAGCGGAGTAGTAAATTAATGATGCTATGGACAATGGTGCCTTTATAGCATTTTGCATCATCAATGCATCACCAGGGCTTATGCTGTGGCACCATCTGCTATCTGGAAATCGGACCACTTTTAGGGCTCGGCACGGGCTCTGTAGTCCTAGAAGTGTCGAAACTTACAGTTGATCTCAATAATGACAAAACATACCTAATGCTTTGCCGTCAGTGTGAGATGGGTCTAAATGATGACAGATTTTACATTTATATTTTGATGTCATGGCAGAGAGCCAAAAAACAAGCGTATATTCAGGTTGAAGTGGGCGGTCTGGGATGCATGGGCACTGCCATATTGCTACGCTAGCACAGTTAAGGTGGCTATTACAGTTTCCAGCGGTAACCACCACAGTAATTTACAGTATATGACATGCATGCACAAAAAGCTGTACATGTCGCTTATTGCTGTAACGTATCATGTGCCTAAAAAACATAATTCTTTAATCCCGGCAATCATCAGGCAGTTATGCCTGGAACTATATTCCACGGTGCAAGGATATTGCTTATATACACCTCTTACTTCGGCAGTGCTGCAAGCTACATGCGAGATAGAGTATGCATTTTCTTTTGAGAGTGTTGCTTAATGATATCAATATGACATGTCCACAGCCAGCACTGGCAGGCTTGTTTAAGTCACTGTTGCCATCGTGGCACTAGACAAAGCCAGGTCAAGCGTCCAAACCATGCCACCGTTTTGTTGTGCCAGTTGGTTCATAGTGCAGCCATCCTGGCTTCATTTTTGTGCCCTAGGCTGTAGAAATGCCTGGCAGAAAATAAGCTTCAGCCATTTGGCATTAACATGACTAGTATCTGGCTGAAGTCCGACTACTAACCGTTATGCCAGAAGGTGATTGACACCTGAAGCGTGTCCAGCTCAGCAGCTGCTGAGTTCCAACTGTTCCAACTTGCCCAAATTGCCACTCTGTTCAGAAATTGTAGCTAAGAAAAATGAGATTTCACTACTTTTCAGTGCATGTGTACGACTAAGGTTTGTTTCCCTCTCTTTGAATTTTGACCTTCGGCATCCTTGAATTGTTCAATTTTGGGTCAAATGTTCTGTACAAACCCTGCATTCATAGAAAAAACCTTTTGTGCAGATTACACTTCAAGCAGCATGGCCATAGAAGCATTTAAAAACGCACAAGGATGGAAGCAGAGAATGAATGTTATTGTCCTGAAGGTAAGATATTCTGTGTAATTGCATGTTGCTTATTGTCCTTGCAATGCATGCGAGCCGAGTGCTATAGAGCTGAAATACCTAAGGGGTAAAATACCTAAGGGAAGGAAGAAATTATCATAGTTGCAGTGTGACACCATGCTAAATGTTGCATCATGGAAAAGTGATTGTTGCCAACAGTGTTAGATTGCAAACATTAACGTGGAGCCACTGTTTCGTTTTAGTTTGTTCTCAGCTGTATGTTCTGGTTTTAGAAATAATCGTATTTGGAACACAATGTTGTATTTGCAGGTGACCTCACCAACTTCCTTTTTGGTAAGGGAAGCGGTGGGAGCAGAGATGTCTCAATGTGGAAGAGAATTTATCAGCATGGAGGCAAGCATGAAACAGTACATGAAAAAGTGGGACATCCAACCTGTCACACCACTACTCCCAGAGATTGATTCGGTAAGTACCAATGACTGTTTGCTTTATGTTTGATAAGTTCATTTGTTACCAGCACTGATGTGATGTGTGTGCGATATTTTCACTGTAAGCAATTGGGATGAGTATATCCAGGGGTTGTTGAAGCATGTCATTTACATGTAAGCATATTTATATATATATATATATATGCAATGACCATGCGAATGGGCGCATAAAGCATTTTTTCATGCAACTTTTACTGCCATAGCAACTCGGACAGCCATAAGTCACACATGCAGTTAAGTCTCACTTGTCATTCCAACAGATTTGGTAACACCCTCACAAGAGTTAATCATGGACAATGCAAAATATATATTGTACTGGAGAAGAATGAGGAATATGCACTGCTTCGAGAAAGATGACGACAAGTTTGGTCACAGCCTTGTGCCTTTATTGCCTGAACTGTGTGACATCTCGCTGCGGTGCCCTACTCACCGAGAGCTTCATTAAAGGGACTGACAACCGATCTTTAAGGACCTAGTTCTTTATGGTGCAACGCATAGCTCACCCTAGGTAGTGTTTACAAATGCAACGGTTACTTCCAAAAGCGCGTCAATATATTGTAGGCAAAATTTTTCCATCTCAGCTGCCTCTAAAAAAAAAAAAAAAAAAAGCAAGAGTCCCTCCTCTAGCAATGCTGAGAAGTGAGAGCGATGTCCATAGCCTGCCTTGCAACTTGTGAAAGCCACCCATCGTTCTGCTTTCACAGGAATGAGTGCAATTGTGGTTAACCACCTACATTTTGACCTTTTCAACCACTTTCCATTAGCGGGATTATCTCGATTCATGTTCTGAGCGGTTGCCTGTCCCTTTAATTACACCACAACACCTCTTCACAATTTGGTGGAAGTCTTGGGACCTTTAGTGACCTGGAACTCCGTAGCCGGACACTCCCTCCCGTTTCTGCCATTCCTGAGGATGCCACGCAGCAGAATACTCCCTAGGCATCACCTCTTATCTGTTCCGGTGCTCTACACCAACGAGATCCTCCTGTCTTCAGCAGAACCAATGATCATGATGCAGAGGATTGGCTTTCGTCTTACGACTGCGTGAGTGTTCATAACAAATGGGATGACACCGCTAAACTGACTGACGTCATCTTTTATCTTTCTGGAGTCGCTAATCTCTCGTTCTGGAATCATGAATCAGCCCTTACCACCTGGAGGCATTTACGAATTCCTTCAAAGAATCTTCGGTCGTCCTGCTGTGCACAAGCTTCATGCGGACCAACGCTTGCGTGGTCGCTTTCAGCAAAAGGGTGAAAACTTCCCCAGCTACATTGAAAATGTAGTCTACCCTTGCCGGCGCATTAATCCCACTATGCCCGAAGCTGAAAAGATCAACAATGTCATAAAAGGCATAGAGGATGACTCCTTCCAAGCGTTCTTGGTTAAGAATCCTCAAACGGTGGACGTTATCATTACACTGTGCCATAGCTACGACGAACTCTACAAACAACGCCTTACTACACGGCGAGCTGTCGTGCCGGATGACATGATTTTAGCCATAACCGACAGTTCCAGTGCTGCTCCCGCCCACTCGTCGTTCCATGACCAAACAAACAATTCGTTCGAGAGGAAGTAGCGCACCAACTGTCAGTTCTGCCCGATACCCAGTCGTCTGAGTCCTCTTTGTCTCCGGAACTCTGACGGGTCATACACTAACAATTCAACGACATGTTACCTCTTGCTACTCGGCCACCTTCAGCGCCGGTTCTGCTCACGTATGCTGTCGTTGTCGCAAGTCCAAGACCTTTGCCTGTCGATACCGCGAGACCACAAGGGAATTCTCCTGACTGCCAGTCCCGCTGTGCTCCACCAGTTCTGCACTTTGCTCCCTCGTCTCCTGTTCCCCAAAGCTTCAACACTCGTCGGTCTCCATCTCTCCGTCGATGTTCACTGTCCCCCATTATCTGCCGCCCTCCAGCTGTGGAGGAAAACAAAAAGGCATAGCTCCAGAGGCAAGAACCGCGATCTCGTCGAACTGCTCAAGGCCTCATTTATATTCCCTGTCAACTTAATTGAAGTTTATGCCGAAGGTATCACCGTTCATCCATTTGTTGACAGGGGTGCCGCAGTGTCAATAATTGTTGAGCAGCTTTGCTGTATGCTCCGAAAAGTTGCGATGCTGTTTTCTGCCATTTCGCTACGTACAGCAAATGCTGAGCCAATTTTTGTGATGCTGTTTTCTGTCATTTCGCTACGCACAGCAAGCGCTGAGCCAATTGAGCCCTTAGGAACATGTACCGTTTGTGTCGCCATACAAGACAGTTTAGACCACATTGAGTTTGTTGTTCTTCCCCACTGCTCTCATGCCATCATTCTAGGATGGGACTTCCTCTCATCTCATCATGCTGTTATTGATTGTGCCCGTGCAGAACTTGCGCTTACTCCATTTTGCAGCAGTCTTTCTGAAGATTTGCCTCTTCTGCTCGAATGTTGGTTGCCACTGCCACCGATATTTCTCCTTTTTCTTCTACCCTTGTGCCCATTTCCTGTGCTGCTTTCTACGATTCTACAGTTCTCTTCAGGCCATCTAAACTTGCTGCACGCCGTCATCCCTTCTTGCTTCCTTTTGCCCTCCTTCGCACTCGCCAGGGCTCCAGCGCACTTTACATATTGAATTCAATTTCATGTCCGTCAAGCTTACACCATGGTGAGTGCCTCAGTTCTGCTGACGAATTTGACGTGAGCTCTGTCTATGATGCGCCTGATGACTCGGCTCCTCTTCAGGTTGACACCATGGCTCTTATTGTCTATGCGTCTGAGCCTGCATGTGACTGAACGTTTGCTCAGTCTATTGATCCCAACCTTACTCCGAGTCGGCGCACGCAGATCGTCGACCTCCTTAAAGCGAAACTGGAGGGCTTCCCAGAAGAAATGAGTAAAGTGCTGTACGTAATGGTTTTTAACCCTCCGAATTCGAATATCGCATCGAAATTGAGCGAAAGAAAGCGCAAACAGATCTTATTTCGACGAAAAGTGCAGCAGCAGACTCGGGGCATATCGCCCGCGCCGTTTGCGCCTGTTATTGGTCAGGCGCCTCATGATGTCAACAATGGTGTTCGTCCGGACCGACCGCTGCCGTTACACATGAAGCACGGTGCAAGGTGGTTTGGCACTGTTTTGTGGAGACGTTAATGGTAAATTTCAAGAGCTTGCGTTTCTCCGAGGAGTTTGGCGTTGCTCCCTACGTGTACGAGCCGGTTGCGAGGAGCCAGCCTCTCGAGGAAGCAAAAGATGGTTGTTAGCAAGCAGTGGTTTCGACGGGAACGAAAGCGAAGTGTTAGCATCTCCTCGTGTTAGAAATGTTCTTTGGTGAGTATGTTCTTTGCAACGCTGCATGCAGCGATCCAGTGAGTTCGTTTCCGGACAAACAACTGTACTGTTATGTTCCTACATGCCTCCTCGTGGAACGTAAGCGGGCGTATTCGTGCGCTGCCCCAAAGTGGTCGGCAATCTACACAGACGGTTTACATACGGGAAAAGTTTTCCGGCTCTTGCAGCACCTGTAGTGACCTTCATCAGTGTGCCATCCGCATGCTACTCGTAACCGGAGCCGTAAAAGCGGCGAATTCCGTCGGCTACGTGAGTTGGCCGATTTCTCTCTGTGCGCAAGAAAAGGGGGAGCGCAGCATCCTGGCGTGCGCTGGCTTTCGAACACATACAAATTTAATCTTGCACTGGTTTATGGTAGCTGCATGTAGGCTGCTTCACAACACACGTGCGAATACAAAATTAACGGCGGTTTGCAACCAAACCTGCGTAAAGGATGGGAGATAAACATGCACCTTCCATTCAGTGTGCTAACACGAAGGAGCTAGCAGTAAATCAAAATCCAGCTTTGGACGAGTTCGTGTATTCATAAGGTCTTCCAAGACCAGTTACCATCCCTCTGCCCGCACCCGTCCTGTCTTAATGTGTTCATTGCCCCGACCTTTTCGCGCTGCGTTTACAAAGCCTGCTAGCAGCAAGTCGTGCTCTCACTCATTCATGCATTATTGATAAAATCTGGTAGTAATCATCGTCGCAAAAGTGGTTAGAGCACGGAGCACAGCACTGTTAATTATTGTTCTTGAGCGCTTGAAATTCTTTTGATTCACAGCAGCCTCCCACTTTGCTGAAAGCTTCTTGTCTTGTGGGAAGTAATGGAACGTAGTTGCGGCCACTGGTGTTCGTGCAACTGTAGGCTGCACAGAACGCCGGCATGATCGGCCCACCACTTCAATTGATGCTGCGCACGTCAACTACCACTCTACATACACACAAACAAAAGAATGCAGGCTCAAGTGAGGCAGATTATGACGGCACGCACGCAGAAACAAGCGCGGTCAGGCACGGTCGCGGAGACTGCGAAGGAGCGGAACACCAGTGCTGATGTCACTACGCCGCGATTTCCGGTCTCCGCTCGCATCGTCAGTGTCAGCAGCAGCGCGCGGCGCTCGACGGGGGGCGGAGCGACAGCGCAATTTTAACCAGCGCTTACGTCAATCCTAAGTGAAAAAGCCCGCCCAAAATTTTACGTTCATGGTTTGTAAGGTTCCTGCACCCGTATATAAGCATCTTATTGAATTCGGCAGACTCTTCAGTTTCCCTTTAACCAATTTCGTTCTTTTTTTTTATCTCTAACAACATTGTTTAGGGCATACCTCCACAGTCGTTCATCACATCGACACCGGCAGCCATGCACCGCTACGCCAGCGTTCATACTGTGTGTCCGCGACGAAGCACTGTGTCATCGATGAGCACGTAAGAGACATGCTCAAACGTGGCATGATACAGCATTCGCACAGTCCCTGGGCCTCTCCAGTAGTGTTATTCAAAAAGACAGATGGGACTATTTGTTTTTGTATGCACTATCGAACACTCAACAAGATAACCCGGAAAGATGTCTATCCTCTTCTCCGTATCAATGACATGCTGGACTGCCTCCAAGGCACTGAATTCTTTTCGTCCTTGGAGTTGCGTTCTGGTTATTTGCAAGTTCCGGTGACTGAGGCAGATCGCCCGAAAATGGCATTCATTACGCCTTACAGCTTATATGAATTTACCGTCATGCCCTTTGGCCTGTGTAATGTGCCTGCCACATTTGAAAGAATGATGGATAACATCCTCCGGGGCCTCAAATGGCAAACGTCTTTGTTATCTCGATGAGATTGTCATCTTTTCCCTGGACTTCTCTTCTCACCTGATTCGACTCGAATGTGTCCTCACTTGCCTCATCGATGCTGGACTCCAACTCAGCTTGAAGTGTCGCTCGCTGCCCGGCAGCTTGGGCACATTGCTTCGAAAGATGGTGTGCTCCTACATCCAACCAAACTCCAAGCCATCGCCGAATTCCCACGACTGAAGGCCACTAAAGAACTCCGCAGCTTCATCGGATTGTGCTCATACTTTTGCTGTGTCATCCGCAACTTCACCACCATAATAGCGCCTTTGATGTAGCTTCTCGCGGGTAACCACGACCTCTCGTCCTGGCCGCCAATCTGTGATGCCGCATTCACAATGCTGTGACGTCTTCTAATGTCACCCCCGATCCTCCGACATTTCGACCCAAGCACGCCAACAGAAATACACACAGCTGCCAGTGGCGTCGCTATTGGTGCTGTTCTTGCACAACGAAACACTGGCTTCAATGAATGCGTCATTGCCTTCATCAACTGTGCACTCACGAAAGCGGAAACCAACTATTCCATTACAGAAAAAGAACGCTTGGCTATCATTTGGGCCATAACTAAATTCTGTCCTTACTTCTAAGGCCGCCCATTCAACGTCATAACTAACCACCATGCTTTCTGCTGGATGTTGTCCTTGAAAGATCCTTCAGGTCGCCTCGCTCGATGGGCGCTTCACCTCCAAGAGTACGGTATTCGAGTCCTGTGCAGCTTTAGCCATAAACATTCAGACGCGGATGCTATGTCTTGCTCCCCTGTGTCAGGCCAGCCCAATTGTCTGAACGTACCAATATACGAGTCCTCCCTTACCACCACGAACATGCTTTCGAAGCAGCAGAAGGATCAGTGGATTTTATCTATAGTGGTGTTTCTGTCACATCCATCAACGCCTTCCCTAGGCTATGCATTGCGCTACGAAGCACACTACTTCTATGTTCGTGATGGGCTCCTATTGGGGGCAAGGACTTACGGAGTCGCCATCTGTTGGAATCGCCTTGCTTGAGTAGTATGAGGGATAATGTGGCGCACTCTGCGCGCTCCTCATAGGTTTGGCTGCCGGTGCTCAATAAAGCATCATGCGGGAGCCAGAATGGTTTACAGACACTATCTCTTTACCGAATATCTACAGTGAACGCCTACTACGTGCGATTGCCGCGATAGTCACCCAAACCGGCTTGTTGCGTGAAAGGTCGGCAGTCGCAGAGGGTGAACTATGTGGAATATGTTCTTATAGTGGGCTGTCTGTATAACCAAACCAAATGGAGCATAACGGAACGAAGCCTCAATGCAGTGATCGCATGAGTTCACGGTGACCGACTGCACCTCTGCATACATGTCCGCGCACAATGTTTCACTTTCGCACGCACCATGCTGTGAGCTTTAGGCCGCAGCATGTGACAGTACACAAGCAGTCGTTCCTGCGTGGACACTGTCAGAGCTGTTAAAAAATAATTTTGTTATAACTAGGTACTTCGACGGCTACAATGGCGTCTTGTGATGTCCCGTTGTGACGGTTCAATCTTCCTCTTTTTTTTTTCTTCTAAAGACTTAGACGTTTCCACATAACTATTTCTGAAGTTTCGTCGCACTGTATATCTATCGGTCTTCTCACCGAGCAATTAATTACCCGCTGCTTCTTTTTCCTAATACAGTACATTTCATTGTTTTGCTCTACCCAAACACGAGCATATGCCATGCCTTTTTTTTTAGTGTGCTTTTTACCATTCCCTTTCCATTCCGGTGAACTTGCCAGTATATAACATGAACAAGTTCATAGACCAAAGCTTCATGACGTTAACAGAGCTGCACGTGCGGGCGAGCGTCTCAGTGCGTGCTTTCTGCTGCTCACCGAACATCACAACCCCGACACTGTATCAGAAATCTTCCTCGCGGAAGTGCTTGCTGCACACCCGAGTTGTAGCTGATGGCTGCTTGCCGGATCTAAGTTTCGCTATGCAAGCTTCACACAGCTTCTTGTCCTGCGGGTACGTGTGAAGGCTGACTCGGGGTTCTGTTGTGTATATGCGGCACCTATCAGTAGCCTACCATGTTGGACGCCTTCAAAGGTGCCCACTACCTATTACAAGGCTTTCAAGTGTTGTCAAGCACACACCCGAAGCGGGAAAACCTTCCCCCTTAATCAGAACTGCAGCGCAGGTGCGACTTTGAACTTTCATTTTCAGCTCGCTTCATCACTTCCGAAGCCGCGGCCGCTGTGTCCACGTGATCCCTTATACCACGTCATGCCGACGGTGCCAGCTTATCCAGTGGTGGAGCTGGCCCCCAATGCCACCGCAGCTACTTCTCGGATGACTGCAAATGACTACTTGTGGTGCCTCGGCATCTACGTTCGGACATATGTGCAGCATTTCACGATGACCCGCATTGCACACATGCAGGAGTACTTAAAGACATATGCATGCCTGCGACGTTGTTATTACTGGCGTTGGATGTACTGATTTGTCTGCCAATATGTCCGCTGCTGCCTCGCTTGCCAACACTGGAACGGTACGCCCACACTAGCGACAAAAACGCGCGCGACACGCCGCACGCGGCAAGCGCCCGCGCGGCACACGCGTGCGGGCAAGTCCACAGTGGCGTTTTGCGGCACGCGGCAGCGGCCCGTGGAGTCCCGCGTTGTCTCGTTCCATTCGATACTTCTCGTCACAACGCGCTCTCCGTTCTGCCCATTTCGTCTTCCATCGGAAGTGTCTGTGTTTTTTTGCGCCACTGCCGGCCACACTCAGGCATGTCGGATACGGACGAGGAGCTACTGGTGACTGTGAGCACTACATATAATACTTGTTTGTTCTTTACTTGTGTGACGCCGACGTGCCAGAAAGCGGACGAGAAAGTTTTGGGTGCGGTACAGGGACACTGATGGCCAGGCGCACACTCTGCTTCCCCGCCTTCACCAATTACTCACCTGTCATGCCAAACTGCTGTCCATAATGTGCCAGCGGTTGGCGCGCAGCTCCTTGTCCGACGCTCGATTTATCATAGAGGCACGCATATCCGCGAACGGTTTCCAAAAACGCCTCCATTGCGAGGCGAATTCTTCGTCGACGCCTCAGTGGCGGTGTGGTAAGGCCTAACAAAAACAGCCCCCTTGACTGGAAATGGCCTCTGAGATTTTACGGCGCGCGTGTCACTGTTCAGTCTCAGAGCCCATAGATTATGATTCTTTGCTTGTGCGACAGGTGGCGCCACAAGAGCGCGGCTCGTAAAGCGGCTCGCTTCTGATTGGTGGTCGTTTTGCGTCTGCCGCGAAAAATGGGTCTCGCACCCATTCGCGCGTTTGCCGCGCGTTGCTGCCGCTTTTCGTGAATCTTGCCGCGCGCGACAGCACCGCTCGCCGCGCGCGGTGTGTCGCACGCGTTTTTGTCGCTAGTGTGGACGTACCAGAAGAATACCCCTCGTCCGTCGTCCCTCAGCGTGAATGTGTTGCAAGTTCCAAAATGTCATTAGGCACACAGTATCACTATGTACGTTTCTTTCGCACCACCGTTATGCTACCACATAGAAAAGCCAGCTGTGTGGTTTGAAAAGAGTTCCATGACACAAGGCCTGCAGTGCAGCACGTTTTAATGCACTGGGATCGCTTTTGCAAGCTTTGAACTCACCTAGACATGGAACAGCATTAAAAAAGAAACTATGCTCACCTTTCCTTGAGACTGACGCGATCAATTTCTTGCACACAAGGGGCGGGGCGCAGGATATACTTTTACCAGATCCTCTACATTTCATTATGGCACAGAGCAGTAAATACTGATGTCTTATCTGGCATTAAGCTATCTGTAATCAACCCAGAAAAGCTAGTTTATTGAATTAATCTTGTAAAACAATTTTTTTCAGTCTCTTACTGAGCCTTGGGAAGGGAAATTTATGCTGTCTTGCATTGCAGCTGCCACCTATGCTCGTTGTTTACCTTTCTTGCCCTGCTCCTTCTCTAATTTCAGTGTTCAAATGCAAAAACATTTGCACATTTTGTGTTCTTTTTATATTTGTGAATCTATTCATTCACCACCAATACTAACGCTTTGTGCCTACCAAAATGGTAGCACAGACTTTGGAACAGATCGCGGAAGCAGACGACAGTGAACAGCTTATAACTAGCGCCACTCTACCCGCACATTCTGTCTCTAGCAGCAAAATAGTTGAACTAAACCACGTGTGCTGGGCAAGGGACATCTGTGCAGGTCTGGAGTTCAGTAGGTTGTGGTTTAGACAATGTCAATGCCGGCAGTGCTGCATTCTGTTTGCTGCATATGACACACCATAGATGTTATAATCTGAAAACAAAGGACCCTGTCACATTCAGGAAGGTCACGATGTTCAAGTTGCTGTGACCAGCAGTTAAGGCCCTTAGGACTGCGCACATTTTCACATCATCACAATAATGGAATGGGTGTTCTGTAGGGGTGAGCGAGGGCTTGGTGAAAACAGGTCAAGCACTTAGATATAATGGGAATGTTCATTTCTATGACGATGCGAAGCTATATTCTCAGATGCCATGTGCACCCGGCATATGGAAAGCTGTGTGCAGCAGGTTGTATATCTTGAAATTGTTGTAGCACTGTCCTCTTAATTTCCGTATGCCATGAAGTAGACTGTTGTGTACTTGTACTATGTGAGGTCATGCCAGATTGAACTTTTAACTTCTGGACCCACTGGAAAGAAATTGAATTGATTCCATGTTAAGGGACTCCTGAACAATGGCTTATTTCTTCAAAACTGTGTTAGTTTTCCTGGCAAGCTGTGAAATACCAGTGGCTGGTGACATAATGGTCGATGCATATTGTGATGCGCAGTGCCAGTGAAATGAATTAAACGTGTACGAGTACTCGAATGTACATTTGGAATAATGAACGTTCGAATGGCTCAGTTCGCAAATAGAATTCAGTCAACACTCGTTTGTTCCAATATTAAGGTCGTGGTATGTTGTCAAATGGTTCTACGTATATACCACTGTCTAACCTGAAGATGATCGCAAAAACTATGAAAACATCAAATTAAAATAAACAATAGGTAAACAGCTTCATGCAATAATCATACAACCATGTCGCATGGCACCATGTCCCTCTGTTTTTTGGGTGCTGGTTGCTGAAACATGGTAACATGGTACTACGGCATAGGAACGCCCGCACTACGGCAAGAGTAGAGTTAGCTTAGGGGATGCAAGTCGCACCGAAGTGCTTGCTGCAGTGCTGGCCGCTCGGCCCAAGCACGCTGCCGATGACACAAACATCGGCTACAGTTCGTTTTTTACAGAAAACAGTTGTTGGTGGAATAAACCGATGGTGTAATTTTATCTTCCTTGACAAACAACGACCACTGTATAACAAACGGTAGCTGTGATACAAGTCGGTTCAACTCTGAGTTCGGCTGCCACTGCACTGCATGCGAGACGGCTCAATTGAATCACATGCTCCGCACTCTAAATAGCAGATTATCATTTTTGTGCGAATTGATGCTATGACAAAAATAAAGCGTTCTCAAAGCGATGCATTTTGCTATTGTTGGCACTGTTTATGCTAGAGCTTCGCTTAGCGAATTAAGCCTAGTGGCATCTTCGAATTTTGCCGACGTTGAGCTGCTTGTGTGGTGGACTCGAAAAACTGTTAACACGTTAGCTGGCAGGGCGTTGTGCGGGGCACGCCGTTGGGGGAAGCTTGCCGCTAGTGTATTCATTCTTTAAGAAAAAGTGCATTTTGACACGTTCCACAAGTTACCGGAAATAATTGTGTGGCAGTCCACTGCCACAGGCATGCATAGCCATACACTCTTAGACAAAGGTACACCCTTTGGGGTGTGTCTCTGCCACAGAACAATAATCGTCATCTGCCTTACTTGCGTTTCCTATCTTGAAAACACCGCGCATGCTACTTTCCTGTCAGGAATGCTATGTCATGCTGATAACGCGCATGCTGTTCGTTACTGGGAAGTACCGGGCTCGCGGCGTTAAAGAAAGGAAATGTGGACAAGACAGATGATGTTTATTGTTGTCACAAGATACAATCGAAAGAGTGTAATTTTGTTTTAAAGTGTAGTAAAGTATGTTGTATTTGCCCATCTGGAAAAAAATTATCAAAAAATTTGTTTGTTATAGGAGGGTCGGTGCAATTTGTTCATGGTTATAGGCAGACCAAGCTATGTTAGAAGAATGGTCAGTTATATCAGAAAGTCTGTTGTTAGCAGATCTGTTGTAATGGCGTGGAATTATCTTTTTGGTTTTCCGAATATTAGGTATATTCAGTGAAAATTCATTGGTACAAGTTAGTCCACTTCGATGGGACAGAGTTAAACAATCCATATGCAATGCGGTCAGAGGGAATGGTGACAACAGCAGCGTGTATGAAAAGTATGTATGAAAGTTAATTAGGCATACTGGGTATTTATGTTCATGCATGCATATTCATGCATTCACACGCACAGCTTACACAAACAAGCTTTGGTGCTGACTGGCCCCATGTGAACCCCAGGGCTGCGATATTGTAGCGAGGCCTTTTCTCAGTGCTAATGCTTTTCAATGCTTTTCACTTTTGTGCGTAGTCAAAACGACGCTCAGCCCACTGGATCGCTACAAAATCGCAGCCCTGATTGCCACTTCAACGGTCGTCAGTCAAATTCGTACACATGCATGACCTTGGGACAGATCAACAATGAGCCACTCGTATGAACATATTAACGGCAAGCTTTCTGTGACAACTTGCAACCCATTAGCACATTGACCAATGGAAAATTTTCGCCACGGCCATGCTGCTGGTAAAGCAGGCTTAATTGCCATTGCTTCATTGGGTATAGGTGACTGAAGTTACGCTTTGATGCTAAATCGTTGCAGATTTATTTGTAGTGGTTGTATGACATTTAGAGAGCTGGCAAACTGTGTCACCATCGAAAGCGGCTCTATGGTGACGCAGTTTGCCAGCTCTCCGAATGTCATACAACCACTACAAATAACATTGGTGTATGTACCAATGTTATTTACAGATGTGATCCTTCCCTTGCATGGTATGTCAGCCTCTTGTTCTGGACGTCGTTCGTAGGTGCACATGCATTGGTCTCTTCACCTACTTTCGAGCGAACCATCACAGCACTGGCTTTTGATTTGCATGGTGGGCATGAAAATGTTGTGTGACTGCTGTGCTTACCATCCGGCTGCAGAGGCATCGTCATGAAAAATTGCAATAGAGATATTTTATTGGTTTCATCTTATCGAATTATAAAATAGACCTGATAGATAGATAAAATAGGCCTGTATGGGTTTATTGGATTATGAAACAATGGATTATCAAGTTTATTCAGTGGGACTGCGTACTAAAGCGGTTTGTTTTATTGAACTACAAAAATGGTTAATCTTAAAGTGAAGCATTCTAGGCAACCCCTTTCAGACTTTGCTGAAGGTGGCTGCTGCTGATAGGTACTGCTGCTGTCTTGCTGAATAGCTTGTAACGCCCACCGATGTTGCAATGCGGGGATGCTAAGGTTTACACTCAGCCGGCACCTTGGTGCCGGCTATGAAAAACGAGAAAAATAAAAATGGCCAGCACGTGCTCGAACTGCAAGCACGGTATGCGCACTTCTGTTATAGAAGCCTGCTACGCTGGTTCTCTTGTTCTGGTGCTCTGCTGCGACCTGTTGTTTCCTGACACAGTGGTGACCCAGGAGAATGTGCCTTTCACAGAGCGACACGATGCCATGGCTAACTGGCTGGAGCCCCCTACCGCTGTTATTGTCCTGCTATGTCGGCACATGGTTCATGCAGTTTGAGGTAGCTCTGGAGCTGAACATCTTCATCCAAGAGTTCAAGTATGTGGTACTCCTCTACGTCCTGAACTTGACCTTCAACTCTGCCTCGGGGTTCTATCGCCTGGTCTGCGCCCCTACGACGAGCTACAACAGGCTGTGCTGAACTTCTATGGCACTACGTACTGCCCTCTTCCCGAGATTGACAGCACGGTGTGCATCTAATCTCTGTCAACACCCTCACAGCCAGCACCAAGCGCATCTCTTCCTGCGGCCTGTATGCCATCGTCATCAAGCCAGCCTTTTTCACTTGACCTGCCACTAGACCATCTTGTCAACTCACAGGTGCGCTACCACGCAATCTCCGGCCTCAGGTGTTCACCAGGAGCCTCTGTAGCGCAAGTACGTGCACAATCGTCTCATCAAGGGTATTGCATACCCTCCCTATTCGCCCCGGAGACTCCCGATTTTTTACTGAACTTTCCGATTGTACGATCACTGTCTTATATCTCCCGAAAAGCGGTCTCTGTTCGCTCAATAACGATTTTTGTGAAACCGGCACTGTGAAATCTACAGCCGCATCCTAATCGTCAGCATCAGCAACAGCGGCCGCACCAGCACCATCGGTATCATCGACTAAGCAGCAGACTACGGTGCCTAGTAAGCCGACCAAAGCCAGAGCCAATCTCTTGCATTTCATGCATGCCTTCCTCCATGGTGCATCTTGTTGCTGTTGCTGGTGTGTTTGATTAGTGTTGGCTGGGCCGCGTGCGTGCGGTGCATCGTGTAAAGTTAGAATCCTCGTGTGCTTGATGCCATGGCACTATCAAAGGCCTAAAAAAAGTATTTGCAGAAGTTATTGCGAACTTATACTTCTGAATTTCTGTGCTTTTTGACATCAAGAAAAGGACAACATTTTGCATTTTGTACGTGTGGATGCGACAACAGCATGTCTCACGGTGACAAAGGCAACTTGAAACTGCACGTTTCCATGGCGAAGCATCAAAGCTATGTTCGCACCGCTGAGCAGCAAGACAACATAGTGAACTTTCTCCAGAACAACTGCGACGACAGTGTCATATTTTTGCAGTCCCTGTTTACGGGATTCCTCGTCGAACACAACCTACCCCTTAGTGTCAGGGACCACGTTGGGCCTCTTCTACGGAAAATGTTTCCAAAATTGCGACGAGGCGAAGCGTTATGGATGTGGACGCAACTCTGAAGAATGCGGAGGTCGCCAACCTGAAATTTATTTCACAGGCATCGCTCTTGAGTCTTTGTTTCTTAATTCAGAGTTTCCCTCGGCTGCTACCCCGAGATTCCAATGAATCTGCTGAAGACGCTTTAGCTGCTCTCGAAGCTGAGTTTGCCATACTACAGGCGTACAGTCTTCCAGAGGACATTCTGAATGAACAAAGGTGGGACGTGCAATGGTCCATGGTTGGAAAAATGAAAAACACTGATGGAAAACATGTTTCACTGAGTTGCTAAGGTGATGCTGGATTTACTCATGGTACCGCATAGCAACGCAGTGTGCGAGCGGATTTTTAGCACGGCGCGAGAAACTAAGACTGAGTTTTGCTCATCAATGTGCAACACAACCCTCCAACACCTGCTGCTAGTGAAGGGCCGGACCATGTTTTGAGCAAAGCTACTCCGACAAATTTTGGAAGTGAGCAGTCTGCTACCGCAAGGCCCCTGCAAAAGGACTCAACGAACACTGCCTGAAAGTTTGAATGAACCAACCCCCCACCCTCCGGTCCCACTGGAAGATGAAACACTGAATTCAGCCCCCCCCCCACCCCCTTGCTATGAATAAAAGGTCTCCCGATTTTTGATCTCGCAAGGTTGGCAGGTATGGTATTGGCAAGACAGTGATACCGGTCACTTCATTGCCTTTCTCGCCACTAACAATGGCACGTGACAGTGGTGACATTGCTGACCTAACGCAGGTTCCCGCACCACATGCCATCGGGTTTGTCTTAAACAATATCGCACCTGCCACTCGGCCCCTGACCAACCGTCCACCTGATCCGTGCACGCTGTTCGCTGAGCCAGCTTCTGAGTCGGCACGTGTAATCAGCACCTTGGTGACTCGGCTGCCTCTGACTGTGCCAACGTTCTTTTGGTTATAGCGGCTTATTAAGGCCGATTTGTGCAATAGGTGAAAGCACGCAGCATGCATAATGTTAATACCACTTTGTGCGTAGCTGTCGTTGGCGCAGCGCAGGTGGATCGCCGTTGGTGCCACCAGTAAAGTGCAGGCACCTTTTCACTTTCAGGTGCTGAAGGTTATAAAATCTGGAGAGCCACAGCAAGTTTGCACGATGGGCCCCTCTCCATCCACGTCCACCCCCCATCCCTGCAAATCTTTTGAAAAAATTCCAATAGAAATTTCTATTGGTCTTATACAAAATGTATAGGTCCAAATAGCAACATGTACAAGTCTCAAGATAATTCTGCCAGTCCTACAGATTCTTCTATCGGAGAAACGCAATGTTCAGCGGTGGAACAGCTGCGTCAAACTGCGCCAAGAGTGGCCCTTTGGGCCATTCTGCACCAAAGCATGTATAAAGACGCAAAGACACCTTCCGTCCATGCTTCACAGCTTGCAAAACAAATCAACCAAGAGCACACTATCATCATAATCATCGAAGGAAGCAGAGGCCCATCCATAGTTTCTCACTATGGGCATTTGGAGTCCACAGGTTCATCATTCGCGCATTTTTCTCTGACGGACGTACGATGTAGTGTTGCTGTACCATCTTGCTGGCACTTTATTTTGGTGTTCATTGAACCCGTGTGGTACCGCTGAGTTTTGCCAAAGGAGGATGTTACATTCTATGATTAAACATGGTTTTCTATGTTTTTGGGTGATAGCGGGGCTTTGCAATAGAGCCACTGCAATCAGAATCGTTCATAGTGCACAGTTCTAAATGGTATTAGCGAATATGGTACACGGCGAGAGCCGTCAGGAATGTTCCATGGGAGAAATAAAATGCTTTATAGGTCCCACTAGATGTAGAAGTAGTGATAAATTTGTATTGGTAGTATTCAGGAACTGTAACCACTCGCACATTTGTACAGAATTTATTAGACCTGATCTCTGTAGCTTTGAAACCCGCAACTGATAGCAGAAGGTTGAACCCTAATTGCATGTTGTTCATCTCCTTAAAATATATGACATCTCATTGTGAATGATTATGGCTTTTTGGCTTGTGACAAGCCCATCTTTGGTGATAGACATTGAAACATCAGTTTTATCAGATTTCTGACACTATTCGCAGACATATTTCTCAGTTCAAACATGTCATTGAAGCTATCATTAAAAAAAAATTGCTATGCAGATTTAGCACACATTTTGTAATTGATGTGCATTGTGAAGCACAGTTTTCATGAAGTGGTTTTAAATTCTATAAAACTGTTCATTTTCTGCAGTGCATTTTGCAGCACAGTTATTGCCTGTCTGCCCGGCAATCAGCAAGACTTAAAAACCCCCACCATGCAACCGAAATGACCACGGATTACACTGTATACACAATCAGCCCACTTTTCATCATGCCTTCTTTGGGATTAGCCCAGTTTATTATTGCTCTATATTCAAGACTAGCCCACCCTATTCAGCAAGAAGTAAACCGAGCAAACACACCAAACCCTAAAAAAAAAAAAAAAGAGAAAGCATTGAAACATTATTTTTAATAAAGGAATTATGCACCTGAAAGCACATATTTGTCGCACTGAAGATATTTAGGTACCCACTTATTGTTTCACTACTTAATTCTGTAGAGAACAGAGCTGGCCACCGGCACATCTGTAGGAGTAGTGCAGATGTGGCTACATATAAGCGGATTCATTTTACGGGTGCTCTTTGTGTGAGCTTATCGGAAACTGAGGGGTTGCAGCGTAGCACCAGAACAAGACCAATGTAGCAGGCTTCTGGAACAGAACTGCACACGATGTGCTTGCGCGCCGAGCTGTGCTGCCGGTGCAAGCTGTGCTGCCTATCTTTCTTTCGTTCGCAGCCGGCACCAAAGCACCAGCTGAGAGCACCTTGGCGTCCCCATGTTGTGGCGTCGGTGGGCACTACAGGGCCCTCCGCCCAGACGAAACTGCGAAATAGTGAGTTAGTCTAACCACATTACAAAAGGGTCTGTGGTCAGTCTAAGTAGTCAGCGTGAAAGGCATCAAGTCACTGCTGCAGAGCTCAAGTGGGCAGCACTGGATGCTACATACCGGGTGAGGGACTCGAACGAACGAACGCTGTAGGGAGGAATGCAGGAAATTGACAATATGATAGTTGGCACTTGCGTCTTGAGGACGGAGGAACAGCGAAGCACACAGTGAGCGCCCAAGCAATTCAGCTGAAGCGTTGGACGGGCCACGACGTGCACGTTGCAGGTGGACGTGGCGCACCTCATCAGGTGGGCGACGGGGTGCGTTATGAGTGAGCTAAGGGCTGGTCGGGCAAAGTGGTACTAAGGTTTGTAGGAAGAAGTGTTTGGTCGTTCGGTGTGGACGTTTGATGTGGGATGCAGCATAGCTGGCACTGCGACATCTTAAAAACCAGGAGTGCGACGAGGCCGTGAGGCATACAGCGACAAGGTGCAAACGTCCACGGGCGTGGCACAGCTTAACATTTGGAAGGGCTTAGTAGGTTGAGTGACTTGTGCCAACAGCGCCGAGGACTGTACTGAACGCTGGAGATATGGCTTATTGAGATCTCGGGTGTCGCAGAAGATCATGGCTTGTGTGCGGTGGAACACTAAAAAATGTTTTATCAATGACAGATGATTATTCAATGACATAATTAACAATTACCAATCTAAGCTCTGGATGACATTACACACTGTGTCCCAAATGTCATAACAATTTAGTTTCCTTAAGAGCTTGCTGCCTATCGGGGAATCAAACTGCTTTAAAAAGGAATCATTTCAAAAAGAAATGTCATCAAGGGCCTAGATTGATAATTGTTAATTATGTCGTTGAATTATCTGTCAATAAGCTGACAGTAATCTGAAGGATGATCTGTCATCGATAAAACATTTTTAGGTGTTCCACAGAGAAGTGTTTTTAAGCTGTTTTAAATGCGTAAGCATGTCTATGCCTACCCAACGAGGAAATCCGTCCATCATGTAAGACGATCGGCATAGAGAAAGAAATACAACAAGAGTGGACACTCCCACAGAGCCCAGCGGCCGAATTGACTGCAGCGCACCAAGCCGTCGGCGTTAATACCTGAACCACACTTCTGGTTTCGGTTTTGTGCGCACGCGTTTTGAATACTAGCTGGTACGCGTCACGCCGGCTGTGCTGGTTTTATTTTTTTCTACAGCTCAACTGCACCTGGTCTTCGTGCAAAATTTTTTATTATTAAGTAAAAGTGATTGCAAACGATCATTACAAGCCTCCATCGAATATGTGCCGCGTGCAATTTCATAAAGACGCAAAATGCCTTGTGAAATGAGGAAATGTTTATTTTATTCGATATAAATGCTCGTTGTGGCGTTTTTGTGCATTCATCCAATATTGTGGCACCAGGTAAGCAGCAGTAGTTCCCGTAGGCAGCTCCACCAGACGACGTCAGCTGAGAAAATTAAATTACAAGCAAGTGTCATTTTGGTATTAACATGCAAGAATAATGCGTGTAGAGGTGAAACATGCGAAAGTAGTGAATGGGCGGCATTACAAACAAAAGCAGTTCGCTTTTACACACGGCATAGAAAATACTCGACTCATCCCAAACAATACCGTACATACCACAAAAACATTGTATTTCCAAACATTCCCCTCTTCCCAGACCTTATTTCCTGCACTTTAATAGCATGAATACACGGGCTTCTGCGCGTTTCCAGAACTTGGCTACAACCAGCGCAATAGTACGCTACGAATAGACACAGGTGGCCACAACACAAGCTCTCAACCAGATCATGCTGGACGCTCGCAGAATTCCTTTTACTCGCACTCAAGACAAATGTGCGGGGCCGTTCAGAAGACAGAATTTTCGAGTTACTAGTTACTGGCATTTGAGCTCCTTGGCGTTATCTTTTGTGCATTCTGCTGGCGCAAGCAACGCACTCCCGTGTTATCACTCTTGGCAATCGCTCGTTGTGTTTTCGACAAGCGTGAGCACTGAAAGAAGGTTTAAGTTGTTGCGGGGCCATAAAAATTGTCACAAATTTGTCGCAGTAAGATTTACTACACGCCTAACTAATTTTGTCATCATGGCCGAGCTGCTTATTGCTGCGTCACGACAGGTGCGGGAAGTCTGCCTCAAAATTATCCCAAAATGCAACGAAATTAATTACAATCATGTTGGGGGTCACAGAAAGCGTCACGAACTTGTCCCAGTAAGATTTAGTACACGCCTAACTCATTTCGTCACCATGGCTGAGCTGCTTTTCGCTGTGTCACAACAGGCATGGCAAGTGTGCCTCAAAATTGCCCCAAAAAGTGACAAAATTTGTTACAATAATGTTGGCAGTCAGAGAAATAGCCAGAACTTGTCGCAGTAAGATTCAGTACAAGCGAAACTGCATCACAGCACCCTGTGCGACTAGCATGTCCAAAAACTACCGAAATAAGATAATATTGGGGCTCATAGAAAGCGTCGCAAGCATCTCCCAGTACGATTCATTAATTGAAATTAACTGTGCCACGACGGCCGCGCTGTTTTTCGCTAACTGGGTCACATGTCTAGCCTAGGTGCCGTGCCATAAGCCTAATTGCTTGGAATGCGTCGCAGACTTTTGAACAAAATTTCTCACGTTGCCGTAGTCCAATAGTGCAGTGGTGCCATGTCGAAGTTCAGAAGGAATGCAAGAATTCACCGGGAGCCCACCAAACCAGGCTAAATCCAGAAATAGAAAAACAGGGAGACGGGTGACCGAACAGGTTAACGCTCAGATGCGCGTCCGGTCTCGCTCGCTTCGGCGGTGTGTTTGACGAATGACACATGCACCTGGCCCGTCATTCGCTGATATTCGTCGATTCGCCTGTCGCTAGGCAAGTTTAATTTAATTCATACGCAGATATTTTTGCTTTTGCCGGAAAATAATAAAAGTCAAACAATTTCTCTTTTAATCTCATTTCACATTCTTTTTTTTCGATGCTCACGGCAGCAAACGGTCGGCGTTAATACTATAGCGTGACGTATTTCCTGTTGCCAGTTTTCACCAAGTGTCCCCTCTTGTTTTATTCCTTTGTCTATGCGATCACTTTCAAGATAGGGCCCACATGGCCGCGCCATAGGCAGCCGCCGCAAGAGTACGGTTGATCGCTGTTGATCATGGTTCGCACTGAGAGGAGGCAGCATCATCGACCATGTCCGTGTATCATCATCATCATCATCAGCCTGATTACGCCCACTGCAGGGCAAAGGCCTCTCCCATACTTCTCCAACTACCCCGGTCATGTACTAATTGTGGCCATGTTGACCCTCCAAACTTCCTAATCTCATCTGCCCACCTAACTTTCTGTCGCCCCCTGCTACGCTTCCCTTCCCTCGGAATCCAGTCCGTAACCCTTAATGACCATCGGTTATCTTCCCTCCTCATTACATGTCCTGCCCATGCCCATTTCTTTTTCTTGATTTCAACTAAGATGTCATTAACGCGCGTTTGTTTCCTCACCCAATCTGCTCTTTTCTTATCCCTTAACGTTACACCTATCATTCTTCTTTCCATAGCTCGTTGCGTCGTCCTCAATTTAAGTAGAACCCTTTTCGTAAGCCTCCAGGTTTCTGCCCCGTACGTGAGTACTGGTAATGTCCGTGTATGAGATCTACCAAACGTGACACTGTTCACGTACTACAGCGCGCATTGGCCAGCGCTCATTTTCCACGAAGCAGCCGCATCGTCCAAATGCACCATCATATAACATGAATGAACGTTGCTACTACTCGCCTCTTTGACGTTTCATGCTGTTCTCGGTTCACATTTTCATGTTTGCCACTGCGCTTCTTCGTTTCACAACTGTTTCTCATAATTATACTAAACACTGCGGCATAAGGCAACGAAGCAGCAGGTGATTAGAAGCAAATGCTTATGCATCATTTAGACAACTCCCACAGGAGATTCTGCCTGTTATTTCTTTTTTAATGTCCTGCAAGTGATATTGTTAGTACTGATCCTTTTGTAAAATTTGTAATTCATGCACACAATATTTGCTTGTTTATTGCTGATAATGATTACGGACACTTCTTGCTTTATGGAAAGGGAATTTTATGCAGATTTAATGCATAGTCTTCTTGTAATGGATTAGTTACAATTGTAATAAACAAAAGACTGGAAATTATGAATCGGCACAAAATTAACAGAGAAGAGAAAGGACACAGCACAGATGCTTTCCAACTGATCTTCATTGGAACCTTTGCATCAATATATAATTTCCCCAGGTTGTCAGACATAATAACAGTAAAGATGAAACAGATGCAATTTGTGAAGCTTATAGAGAATTTCATATTCAAGTTTTTTAAACAAAACTGCGGTGTCACTAATACTCAGGTCACCATTTCGGTGAATAAAGTATGTCTCTGGCAGCCCTCGTGCAACAACATTATTAGTCTTTCCATGTACATGATGCAGTTGAACATCAGCTTGCGCTTCTTGCATTGCTCGTGCTCTATAACAGTTGTGTTGAACTAGTCCAAGGATATTTAAAGCCTTGAGTGTAATTTGCTCTATTTTTCAAATTTTTTGGCATTTGTCACTTTCCCTTTTCTTCTTTCTCTATTATGTAATTATGACCAACATATACATTACTCAGCACATCTGTATAACTCGTCTTTTTTCTTTCTCAATTGTGCACTTGTTTGCGTATGTTAAATTTTGTGTGTGTATTATTTGATAACGTGAAAGCATGCGTGACATCTGTACTGCTGCTCTATTAATCAGGGATGAGTTTTGTCAAGCTGCCAAAAAACAAGTTTTTCTCTCTCACTTTTGTGGAGACGTGGGCTAGCACTAGCGGCAAACACAAACGATTGTGTTTGTATTCTTTGCTGCTCTGCCATTGTCGATGCACGGCCGTTACAGCAGTAATGGCCGACGAAACAGCTCAGCAGCAACTCCTCAGCAAGCGCTCTCCCCCCCCCCCCCCCCCCCCCAAAGGTCATAAGCTTGTATTATACGTAATATTGGTAAATTCAGCAATGATTGGTTGTGAATAATTTTCACAATGTGTATTGCATTTATGTTAACTTGTATAAAGGCTTCAACTTCTATGTGATTCTTTTCTTCGTAGATTGTTTTGGTGCGAAATCCTTCAGACAGAGGATGGTACCGAGGACATGTCAGCAAGATATTTGACACCTTGACTGGCTATAAAGTGGAGTAAGTACACAAAAAGTTTAATCGTGCTGTCAAAAAAGCCTAGAATATTTAAAAGCTTAAGTCTAATTATTTCATTTCATTTTTATTTCCTTAAGGACCCAAATGGGGGTCCTTATGTAAATCTAATTATTAAGGTTTAATACCAACATATGTGTGCCTGGTATAAACTTCATGCAATGAGCATTCAGTGCATTATTTGATCTATGGTTGTAAGTTTCGTGCAGATATTTATTGTTTGTAAAATGGCTGTATTTAGGAACTTGTCAGAATTTCGGGTCAATATTGCAGGAAATATATCTTTTATGTGAAAAAAAAAAAATTAATGCTGAAACATGCTTAGAGAGTTATCATGGTGGTGTAAGAAGTCTAAAATCCAATTTGTTGAACACATGAAATGCATGGACCATCAATTACCACATAGAATTTTGCTTATGTGGTAACTTTTTAGCTTTTGGAGAAGCTACTGTGTCCTCATTATAAAACATTAGGTTTTTATCCGTCTGTCAACATGTTACTGTTAGCATTTGTTTGTGTGTTTGAGCATCAGGTGTCCAGGGGAAAAGGTGCAGCAATATGCTGTTGAAGATTGTCACCATAATGTTGCTATTTTATTCATGGCATTTCTGCACAGGCATGTGTTTTCCTTTTTTTTTTTGTTTAAGGTGATGTGAGGATTAATAGATAATGCTTTTCTATTATGATGTATTATTTACCACTCTTTTCTGGTGGGAATGTTTACTGGCATTTTTTACTATAATAAGCACTTTTTATTCAGCTAGCGTTTTACTGTACTGTATTCCGAATTGCTATTCTGCATCTGTAATTTACTAAGCTTCTTTAGTATGTACGAAGGTATTGTCAGGATGTCACTAACCTGGAAAACTGGGGAATTCTCAAGGAATTTGAATAGTCTGGAAATACTTAGGGCAAACTCGGGGAATTTGTGCTTCTATCAGGGAAAATTAGCTGTAACTTTATTGAAAGGGAACGAAAGTCATGTTAATGCTGGCTCCAGTAACAGAGGAATCGCAACGAATCGTCATTGACGCCGTGTCATCGGCACGAGGTATTGCCAGAGTAATTAACGACCAATTTTTCGGACATGCCCGATAATTCGTACGGCTTTGCAGCACCACCACGCACTCCATATAGTCAATGTATATTGCCATGACTGCTGGTCTGAAATGGCATTAATCAAAGCCACCACCGCCACCATATTGATTATCTCGCTGCCTCGAACCGGCACTCTCGCACGCAGATCTGCTGGCAGCCGTAGCCACCACCGCGGCAACGTTAGGCCTAGCTGCTTCTACGTTTGCTATTAAACTTCTTGCCATGCGGTGCCATGTTTTTCATTGAAAGAATTCGCCGCTGTCAGCAATGGCACCGACTCCGCCTTTGTAATCCTCGTGATTGGCTTCGAAGCTTGAAGAGCACAGCGCGTTGCGTAATGCCAGTCTCAGAAAGTTAGCATAGCCTCAGCACAGCAGTGCTGAACGGCAAAGCATAACAAGCGTGGGCAGGGGCAATTGTCACGGGACACAGTATGTATTCCTTAATGATACACGCGTGCACCCCAGTTCCCTGTCATAGTACGAGCACCGATACACCTAAAAAATGTACTGGCAGGCCTTAAGAGCTTTTTTGGATGTGCCTGTGTCAATTTTAGTCCTTAAGGGCAGTTAAATACACACATTGATTTTTGCGGACTGCCCCATTTTTCGGATGTTTTTGCGGCCCCCAGGGAGTCAGAAAAATCGGACGTTGACGGTACAACTGACCAAGAGGATGCTTCAAATGATCCATGGGGTGAACGCTTGGCAGAAGGAAGATGAGAACAGAAAGGATTGACGCACTGAGGAATTGCCGGGAAAGGAAGCGTGCTGCCGCCTCTTTGAAGGAGCTTGAGCTCAAAAAACAAAGTGCTGGCTGACGCCGACATGCAGGTGTCCCTCATCCAAACCAAAATAAACACTTTAAAGCAGTGAAACCTAACACTGAGATGTTGTGTACGGGCTGAGAGTATGTCAGGACAGTTGAGGTTGACTTCCCAGCTGCTGAGAGAGAAACTTAGTTGTGAAAAATTTCAGGCCTCATATGCTATCAGTTGATGGAAATAGCTCATACTCAAAAATATTTACTTATCTATGCATCTCCTTTTCATTCGTATTTGAAGATGTTTGACTGAATTTGGAGTGGGTTTTACCATCTTTTTCGCTGTGCATTTTACTAACACCTTCCTTCTGTTTTCTTTTTTAAATAAAATGGATATTACTCCTTACTATTCAAACTAGATTAAGTCATTTTTTTTTGTTTAAACATGCTTACTAGAGAGTTACAGCATCGGGCAACATGGTGCCAGCCTGTCTTGACATAAAACAAAGTTCGGACTCATTCAGGGAATTTTGCAAAGGTGCTCATGGAAAACCGGGAAAACTCGGGGAATTTAGAAATGTCAACTTGGTAGACACCCTGATTGTCCACATTACCGTTAACATGTTTCATAAGAATTCCAAAACGAACATAAGTTAGTTGTCTTTGTGTGTGAGTGTCTAGGTGCGGCTGTTTTTATAACAAAGCTTATTGTTGGGCAAGTTGGTGCTAGGGTGCCACGGTGTAGCCAGCTTGAATGTAGACACTACCAAAAACAGGTGCAAACAAATGCCAATTTCATGCTGTCTTCATGTGCCATCTCTTCGGTTTTGTACAATACGGTATCATACTAGGTTACTTCAGGGATTGAACAGTGGGGCTCATTGATTTTTAGTCTCCTGGTAGCCAGAAAATAGGTAGATAGTTTTGCTTTTGATAGGAAATGACATCTGATAATAATATTTTTCTTTATATCTTCTTAATCCTCAGGCTATGTTAACTCTCTCGTTACTGCTGGAAATTGACCTTTTTTTTTTTCAGGTATCTAAGAAAAAAATTTTTGCTTTAGCATATATGCAGAATTATATATTGTTGACCTAAAAATAAACCGATGATGATGATGATAAATTGTTGAAAATTAATCGATGTTTTCAAATATGCCAGTTGCAAAAGAAATATCTTTGTTAAACCCTCTATGGAGCCATATAAAGAGAAAATAACTAAATATTTATTGCTGGCTCATTGCACCTGAACAAATGTGCAAGAACTAAGTCACTGCAGAAATAAATGAGAACTTGGTATGTTGCTATTTGGTAACATGGCGCCATAATGTAGTGCAAATCTATAGTCGTAACTATTGCCAGGTATGCACTGAACATGTACCCATCACTATAGCAAAATAAGCATCTACCTATAAAATAAATTGGTCTCCATTGATTTAGAGACGAGTGGGTCAAATGGAACCTCCGAGTAAAAAATTCAAATGCTACAACCACTAATACGCCATGTTGCCAAGCAATCACAAACACAAACTTGAGTACCTTGTTTTCATGTGAGGAGCTAAGCTTTTAAAAAAAGTTCGTGCCTGTTTTTGATTGCTTTTTATTGATAACATCACAATGCCTGTAGGTAAGAAACAGCCAGAAGGCAAGAAAAGTAGGAAAATTGCAACCTCCAACACAAATAGGCAGAATGTTTTGCACTATCGTGCCATGTTACCGTCTGGTCACGAAACCGAATTCGTGTGCTTCACGTGCATAAGAAATGGCAAGATTTTCAAGTGAGGATCATGCATGTGTCTTTTATTTCTGCTTTTGTGCATAATTTTAGTGTTCATCAAACCAGGACAGGCATAAAACAGATGGCAAGAAAAAACAATCTTGAAATAAAGATGCTGTGCACATGTGCTATTGCCTGGATAGAAAATGCCAAGCACTACTTCCTAGATTAGAAATCCCCAGGAACTAGCAACATTGAAAAATAAGTGAGTTTCCATAAAGACCGCTCGCACTTTAGTGCAGATTGCGGGTCTTGGTGGCCAGGCAGAGTGCAGTATGTTATCAAGCGATAACGCTGACCTGCAGAGGGTTAAATAAAAAATTGTTGAAGATAGATTTTTGTGCACACTTGAAAAATCAAACTATAAAAAAATCTATGTACTGCATATCTCTGGAAACATAAATGTCAAAAGAAAGAATATACGTTTCACAGATAAATGTTCCAAGAAAACCTAAAAAAAGACTTTAGAACACAACTGTTTTCTTCTATGCAAAACACAAAGGTTAGTTTTGTGCTTATGCCATGTAGTGAAGGAGTTTCTCTACTTCGTGAGGTAAATGTAGACTGCATTTCGGTCAGCAGACATTTGCGTTTTGCTTAACTTTGCACTCCAGATCAGATATCTCCAGATTGCCCCCTTGTGTATTTTTTTAGGTTGGTGTTGAAGCTCAAGTACTGGCTTTAGGGTAGGAAGGTCATCGCTATCCTCTCTGTCCAATCTCAGCAGCTGCTGGACGAGTGCAATAATGAAGGACAGCTGGTTGTAGTTTGCACTTCTCTGAAACTCACTTGTTCCAAACATTATAAAAATGCCAGAGTAGTTAAACTGCTCAAAGTTGAAATTTGAGTTTACTGTGAACAGCTGCTGACATTTTTTTCCAGTCATCACTGTTCAGTACTCTGAGATCTAAATCTAACTATGTAGTGTCATTTTCTGACTTACTACTGGTGCTCTGATCACAAAATTTTAACAATGATGCATCTTAATCACAAACTAACTGCATTTATTCGATTTTTTACGTTGCATTTTCTGAGCAATTTTTCAGAAGCAATTAAGTTGTTCACTCTGTAGCTTTGATGATATCTGAAATGCTTTGTTTGGTGGCTTTTGAACGAGTATTTTGTGGTGTTCTAGTATTGATATAAATTCAAAGGAGCCTACCAATGTACTTTTACGTTCTTCCCTTTTTGTTTAGGGTCTTCTTGGTTGACTATGGAGAAACGCTCATGGTGGACCGGAAAGCGTATGTGAAATTTACTTTCATTTTGCTAATCTCACCTTTGGAGGCTTGGTGAAATGCTGATGCTCATAAGTCATTTGGTGGTCAGTCTTATTTGCTATTGGTTTGTAATTGGTCTTACTGGGGGGGTGGGGTGGTTACCTATTTGACTGTGAAGCTTAATATCTGAAGTTCCGTTCTCTGTTACTGTATATACTCGTGTAATGGCCCAAAAGTGAACAGAATCTGCAAAATTCTCTTGGCATCCTTATTAAGTGATGTTACTTTTTTATTATGAAGAACACACCTAATACTCAGATTCAGTATAATACATGCAGGGCAAATGTGATAAGCAGCTGCTGAATTGGAAATACAAAATGGTTCTTTTTGTTAATTGAAATGAATGTAGTTGGAATAATACATATGAAGGGAATGCTAATCTTTGTTTATTTCTTGTTGTTATTGTAAACTCTTGCAACTGTTGTTGTCGAGGCTGCCTACTTCAAGAGAGTTAGGTGAAGTTCAGCAAGTTTGCTGAACTTATTTGCCATCATGTGCACCGTGCAGCTGGTGTCACTACACTGTCTTATGTGACAGCCTCCAAATGACACTAATGCTGAGTAAAAACATAACTACTCAAGTAAAAACATAACTACTCAATTAAAAACATAAATACCCTGGAGTTAGCAAACCAGAAAAGTGACCAAATTGGTGTTAATGCCCTAACCATGGAAATGAGCAAGTAGTCATAGTTTCCAGGGTCATTATTTTTAGGCTGTAGATGGGTTCCGTTGTGGTCAGGAAACGACAAATTGACATAAAAGAACAACAGTTGATATTGATGTGCAAATTATGTTTTTTTCCACATAAATAAAAAAATTTTCGACACTGGTCCCAGCTACTCAGCATGCTGCGATGATTAGTCGCACACTTCGAAGGGCCCGCTTTCAACATCTTGTGTGTATGTGAGCCTGCGTCAGCCTGCGTACACCGCATAAAGGAGGAAGCCCGAGTGGATCCGGTACCATATCAGTAGGGGTATTCTGTAAGAGTTCGCCTAGTGGACTGTCCATTTTGGCTGCTGCTGATTGGATGGAGTTGTGCGTGCATATCTTGTACTCCCCTGACATTGATGGCTCAGTGGTACAGCTCAAAGCGAGGGTTTTGCGCTGATCATTTGAACAAGCATCAGAAGATTACTGTGTAATGAACGCCTCCCCAAATTAGTCGTCAAAAATCTGAATTTTTTTTCCTCGCATAAGAACGCACCCCCAACTTTGCTAGGGAGAAAAATAACACAACTGGCTCACTGCAACATACACAGTTGACTTAGTTTACGCTGATGTAATAGGAGAGCATACGCGGTCGGGCGCGGCGCACAGGAGAGTAAGTGAAGAAGGGGTGGCCGACACTTCATCGGCATAGTGGTTATATTCGGGCTTAGTGTTGAATTCGTGTGTCCGTGGCTCGCTTTCCTGCCTGCCTTGGATTTTTACGTGTGTGACAGGCCTTAAGTCGAGCTATACGCCTGCTGTGGGATAGAGAATTTATCTGCTCACAAAGTGGAAATGTTGATCAGACACTGATAAATCTTCTGTGAATTTCCTTCTCATGATCAGGGTTCCCTGTGATTAATTGACCTAGGTAAATGACCTCCTTCACAGACTCTAGAGGCCGACTGGCGATCATGAACTCTTGTTCTTTGGCCAGCTATTTATCATTATCTTTGTCTCCTGCATATTAATCTTCAACGCCACTCTTACACTATCTCTGCTAAGGTCCTCAGTCATTTGTTGTAGCTCATCTGCATTGTTGCTGAATAGAACAATGTCATCGCCAAATCGAAGGTTGCTGAGATATTCGCTGTCGACCTTTACTCCTAAGCCTTCCCAGTTTAATAGCTTGAATACTTCTTCCAAGCACGTGGTGAATAGCATTGGAGAGATTGTGTCTCCCTGTCTGACCCATTTATAGGTATCTTCCTGCTTTTCTTGTGTAGACATAAGGTAACTGTAGAACCTCTGTAGATATTTTCCAAGGTATTTACGTAAGCGTTCTATGCTCCTTGATTACGTAATGCCTCTATAACTGCTGGTATTTCTACTGAATCAAATGCCTTTTCTTAATCTATGGAAGCCATATAGATCGGGTGATTGTATTCTGCGGATTTCTCGATTGCCTGATTAATGATTTGGATGTGATCCATTGCAAAGTATCCCTTCCTGAAGCGAACCTGTTCCCTTGGCTGACTAAAGTCCAGTGTTTCCCTTATTCTATTGGAGGTTATTTTGGTAAATAATTTATATAATACTGGGAGTAAGCTAATGGTCCTTTAATTTTTCAATTCTTTAACGTCTCCCTTTCTGTGGATTAGTATAATGTTTGCATTCTTCCAGCTTTCTGGGACCCTTGCAGTCGATAGACACTTAGTATAAACAGCCGCCAGTTTTCCAAGCATTATGTCTCCTCCATCTTTGTATAAATCGACTGTTATTCCATTTTCTCCTGCCGCTCTTCCTCGTTTCATGTCTTGCAAGGCCCTTCTGACCTCATCTCTAGTTATGGGAGGAGTTTCTGTATCCTGTTCATTATCATTTCGAATGGAGTTCTCCTGAGTCCTCTGGGTACTGTACAGGTCAGTATAAAATTCTTCCGCTGCTTTTACTATACCTTCGAGATTGCCGACGATATTACCCTACTTATCTTTCAGTGCACGCATCTTCGCTTGTCCTATGCCTTGTTTCCTTCTCACTGATTTCAGGCTTCGTCCATTTTTTACAGCTTCCTCAGTCTTTCTCACATTATACTTTCAAATATCACTTATTTTCACCTTGTTGATCAGTTTTGACAGTTACGCGAATTCTTTTTTATCTCTTGAGTTGGACACTTTCATTTTTTTTCGTTTCTTTATTACGTCCTTTGTTAGTTGGGAGAACTTGCCTACTGGTTGCCTTGGTGCCTTGCCTCCTATTTCAGTTGCTGCCTCTGAACCCAACCTAGTTACGGTTTCATTCATTCCAACGACCTTGTTGTCCGCGACACGCCAAGCACTAAGTATTCATCCATTGCCACGTAATATGCACCCCGAACATGACAAAGGACGGCACAAAGCCTGTGTACGATACCTTGGCCGCATGCTTGCAAACATCCCGGAAACACATACTTTATACACGGACACATCACGCACTCAAGAGGGCTATTCCTTCGTAGCTTTAGATGGCACCGAATCCCTGAGAGACTCTGCTGCAATCCGTGGAACAAATTCCGTTTACGGAGAAATTCTCAGTGTTGCTGTTGCAATTCGATACGCCATCCGTGTTCCTGAGGAAGTGTATATATTGACGGACTCGCAACAGGCATGCCGGGAGTTCCTATCAGGACATGGCATCCCGAGAGCGGCATACCAAACTCTCAAACAGATCCCGCAAAATGCACAAACCACACCTCCTCGCATCCACTTACTCTGTACCCCTGATCATACCGCGCTGCTAAGTAACGAAGGCGCACATGCGCTTGCCCGAGAAATTTCCCTCCGGGCGGCTCGGCATGGTGGGGCGACTTGTTCAGAGTGGGGGGATCCCTTACTCTGTTACAAAGACATCCTCCGTCATTATACACGCATTTGCTGCACCCTCGCCGCACCACCGCCATTCTTCACGCGAGAGGAAGCAGTGGCATTGCGCCAGTTACAAACCGCAACTTTTCCAAATCTTGTCTCTCTCAATTTCTACCCACACTATTATGCAGATCATTGCCCTGACTGTTCCAGCTTGCCCACAATCTTCCACGTCATGATTGAGTGCACTGCAAACCTCTTTCCTCCCTTGTGAACTCTCCTTTACCCCCTACGCAATAAAGAGCTGTAGGACGATGCCCTCCGCGACAGACCTCCCAAGGTCCTCCGAGCTGTGATACAACGGGCTCAAAACATAGCCAGAATCATCTTAGTGACCCTGGACTGAGGGTTCCTCCCACACTGCTCTCTTCATTCAAATATTAATAAGATGTTTTACCCTCTCTCTCTCATTGATTAGCTCTATGTCATCATCATCTCTCTGTTTTAAGTCTGCATATTTGTTTGCAAGTACCAGCCTGAATTTGTCTGCTTTTACACTTATTGCCTCTAGGTTGACCTGTTCTTCCTTGACCAATTTTGCTCTTTCTCTCTTCAAATTGAGGTGAATCCTAGCCATCACTAACCTATAGTCGCTGCACTTTACCCTACCTATCACTTCTACATCCTGCACTATGCTGGGATCACCAGAAAGTATGAAGTCAATTTTATTTCTTGTTTCTCCAATAGGGCTTTTCCAGGTCCACTTTCTGTTGCTACGCTTCCTGAAAAAGGTGTTCATTATTCGAAGCTTATCCCTTTCTGCGAATTCTACTAGCATCTCTCCTCTAGCGTTCCTAGAAACGATGCTGTAGTTGCCAATTGCTTGTTCACCAGCCTGCTTTTTCCCCACTTTTGCATTGAAGTCGCCCATTAATACAGTATACTGAGTTTGAACTTTTCTCATCGCTAATTCATCATCTTCATAAAACTGATCTACTTCATCATCATCATGACTGGATGTTGGAGCGTAAGCTTGTACTACCTTTAATCTATACCTCTTATTAAGTTTGATTACGACTACAGCTACCCTCTCATTAATGCTGTAGAATTTGTCAATGTTGCCCGCTATGTCCTTATGGATTAGGAATCCTAGCCAATATTGCTTCTTATCTAGGAGACCTCTATAGCAGAGGACATGTCCGTTATTCAGCAATATATAAGCCTCACCAGTTCTTCTAATCTCACTAAGGCCAATGATGAATTAATACGTCATAATGAAAAGAGACAACTTATAAGGACATAAACGTTTCACGCTCTACTGCTTTTGAAGGCAATAGCAGTACAGATATTTAAAGCTAACAGAAATATTTGTAGTGCATCAAGGGTGGTAACGAGAGGGTGGCAAGTCTTGTGAAACTTAATAGGAGGTACAAATTGAAGGTCATACAGGTCTACGCCCCTACATCCAGTCGTGATGACCAGGAAGTCTAAAGCTTCTATGGAGACGTGGAATCTGCTAACGGAGGCCATTTTGGCCTCCGTTAGCTTCCTTGTAAATAAATTGTAAATAGCATTCAGCTTCAGCTACACGTAACATTAATTTGGTGGAGGTGCAGGGTAGCAATATTCTGTAGGTCCATAATCCGTAGCAATATTCACACTATCAATCAGGTGATAGAGAAATGTGCAGAATATAACCAACCCTTATATACAGCTTTCATTTATTACGAGAAAGCGTTTGGTTCAGTCGAAACCTCAGCAGTCATGGACGCATTACGGAATAAGGGTGTAGACGAGCTGTATGTAAAAATACTGAAAGATATCTACAGCGGCTCCACAGCCACCATAGTCCTCCATAAAGAAAGCAACAAAATCCCAATAAAGAAAGGCATCAGGCAGGGAGATACGATCTCTCCAATGCTATTCACAGCGTGTTTACAGGAGGTATTCAGGGACCTGGATAATGCAGAATTGGGGATAAGAGTTAATGGAGAATACCTTAGTAACTTGCGATTCGCTAATGATATTGCTTTGCTTAGTAACTCAGGGGACCAATTGCAATGCATGCTCACTGACCTGGAGAGGTAAAGCAGAAGGGTGGGTCTAAAAATTAATCTGCAGAAAACTAAAGTAAGGTTTAACAGTCTCGGAAGAGAACAGCAGTTTGCGATAGGTAGCGAGGCACTGGAAGTGGTAAGGGAATACATCTACTTAGGGCAGGTAGTGACCGCGGATCCGGATCATGAGACTGAAATAATCAGAAGAATAAGAATGGGCTGGGGTGCATTTGGCAGGCATTCTCAGATCATGAACAGCAGGTTGCCATTATCCCTCAAGAGAAAAGTATATAACAGCTGTGTCTTACCAGTACTCACGTACGGGGCAGAAACCTGGAGGCTTATGAAAAGGGTTCTACTTAAATTGAGGACGACGCAACAAGCTATGGAAAGAATGATAGGTGTAACGTTAAGGGATAAGAAAAGAGCAGATTGGGTGAGGGAACATATGCGAGTTAATGATATCTTAGTTGAAATCAAGAAAAAGAAATGGGCATGGGCAGGACATATAATGAGGAGGGAAGATAATCGATGGTCATTAAGGGTTACGGACTGGATTCCAAGGGAAGGGAAGCGTAGCAGGGGCGGCAGAAAGTTAGGTGGGCAGATGAGATTAAGAAGTTTGCAGGGACGACATGGCCACGATTAGTACATGACCGGGGTAGTTGGAGAAGTATGGGAGAGGCCTTTGCCCTGCAGTGGGCGTAACCAGGCTAATGATGATGATGATGAAGGGTGGTAATTTAATGCAAACACACATAACATTGCCATGCACCATAAATGCTTGCCAGTTTACGTAACAATCCTATGTTAGGCAATAAATTACGCTTATGCCACTGGCCGGCCATTTGCATATGGTAGCATGAGACAGGTTACATTTTGATGATTTATGAGAGGACTCACAGATTATATAACAAGGCTGTTGTAACAGTTAAACTTTCACATAATAAATGCGTAAACGGCTGTGGCAGTAATAGTTACGTATTCATTTCAATCTAGAAAAAAATAAATTTGTGTATAAATGGAAAATTTCCTAAAATGAGGAAGGGCCGGACAAATGCAGATGCTGCAGATCGAAGATTCAATGCTTCTGATAGGTTGACCAGTTGTTTCCGCGTCATATCACATCCAGACTGCGCTACTTTCTCTCATACGGTGTAATGTAGTCCCCACATTGGAATACCACTCCCAAAGTTTCTTTGCTTCGTTCATTCCGCAGTTACGCACCTCCGCCCCATTGCTAGGCATTGCATCATTGCATCAATTCAGAGCCAATGATGATTTCGAGATGATGCAGGTGGTGCAAAGCCAGAAAATGTGGCTCGATCAAAAGGCTGGTAGAAGAAGCCAACCAGTCCGGTGCAGAACCGGATCATGCCGAATGCATGTCTCAAGAAAGTGATGAAAGGCCCTTTTTTTACATTTGTGGCTATGTGACCAGGAAGTTTGTCCAGAAAACAAAGTGTGAACACTGTTGCCATATTCTACTAACCAAGAAAGAATACGTTAGCCAGCTGAGCGCAGCTGATTGCACATGTCTAGCTGTGGGACAAGGGAGGTTTGTTGTGCCCGTTTCGCAATCTCTTTAGATTTATCAGGGATCTTGAGAATCTTTTCACAAGGTGTTTCAGTACTCTGGAGCTTCATCACGAAAACGGGATGCATGAACGTTATTCAACTCAGCAGGAAAAAGTGGGAAGTTGCGGTCGGGTCCACCATTCGCAGCACTCGCTTGCCGCTGAAGTTATTGCTTTCTATGTAACTACTCGTCTCCATCTTTTTGCGAAGCCTTTGAAACGCGCAAACGCTAACCTTCGTGAATCTTCACTATGTCTGAAGTTAAGCTGCTGTACGTGAGCCTAGTTTACGTATTTGAATCTGTTTTACACGTTTTTATCTATTGCACTTTTTATGGTGAAGCAATCCCAGCACCTCGGATGAATACTTTTTGTTGATGTACAATGATCCCTGTAGAAAGACACAAAGCTGTTGCATGACTTACCCCAGCGTACTCCAAAACGTCCACTCTGTACCTATTTATAATGAATATTTGCTATCTTATGTTATATTTTTGCCAGGCACGGAAAATAGGAGATCTCTATATTTGTTGATTATATTTATTATTTATATAGAGCAGGTTTGTATTCCTGAACAATTTTCTAAAGTGATTGAAATGGCACTTTTACGTTTGTACATTGCTTGCCATATTTTTGATTCTGCAGTTATTTAATTTATACAGCAAAAATGCTGGTATATCTATGCCTTTAATTTAATTTTACCTGGGTATCTGTAATATCTCTTTCTGTGGGATACTTTTTGTTTAAAACCTTGTGGAATAAAGTTTACTTAGCATTGCTTTTATTTCTAATGTCTGGATATTATACAAGCCTCGTCTATGCATGGCGAAGCTCGTTGCTGCGTGCTATCTCTGAAGCGAAATAAGCTAACATGATTGCAGCGCTACGGCCGTCTCTGCTCTTTATCTCGTTTCCCTTAAGCTCTCTTTCAGTGCGCTTTAGATAATAAAGTACTAGTTAATGCTTACAAATTGTCGAATGAAGACATTTGGATATGGCTGTAAACCACTGGCAACTGTGACTGGAAAGCTCGTGGTGGTGAGCGAAGCAGTAACTGCACCTATGTACTGCAGTTGACTGCGCAAGCCATTTAGTTTTTTTTTTACTCTGAATTATTGCTTGCATCACCCTTTTGCCCAATTACCCATGCGAATAACTTTTTCATTCTCTCCTTGTGCGTGCAACTTCATGTGCGTTTCTATGCACGTACAGCTCCCACATTACTGTTTCCGAACTCTAGCACCGCAACTAGGCCGCGCTGATGCCGTTTGACACATGATTTTTCCATTATCTTGCTGCTCTAGCACTGAGACAACGCTTAAAGATGGGTAAGTTCCATGGTGTACCACACCATTGAAGTTAAATAGCCTCCAAGTGTCTTGCGTAGAAACTGAACACAAGAAGACTAGAGCGTGTAGCTGATGCCCCTGGCTTTCCACTTGCTTCCCGAGCGCAGAAAGGCCACGGGTCTGATATAGCAGCGGCGCAGCCTGGCGGTTCCCCGCAAACGCCTCACGTGGGAGCCGGCGCTTTGGACACTTTCCCAGTATTCTAGGCAACTGTGCTCATGTTCCAAACCGCCGTGTGAATCTCTGCATGGTTCCCATTGATAGAGTTAATGCAGCCGCTCTTTTCGACGCTAGCGCCAAGGCGCCCTTCAGTTATGGCCCTTTCGGGTGGGCGATATTTTCGGAAAGTGGCAGTGCACATGGTTGTTTACGTCGTCATGGCAACAGGAACAGCAGCCGTGCGGCACCTCCTCTCGAAAGTAGCTTTTTAAAAATTATTATAGCGAGTTGTCCATGCACAGTTTTCTTTGTGTGTTGCTTTTGCCTGTGCCCGCGGTGCGTTCTTTATGCATGCACGCTACGCCGTGCAATAGGTTTTTTTTTCCATTCAAATACACCAAATGGATGGCACGCTACGCACGAGTACGGAAATAACGCCAGTGCGTCCTTCAAAGCATAAAGACACGTTGGAATTGTTTGTTCCAGACTCCAGTGCTATGAAGACAGAACCCCGTAAGGTATATAAAGAAAGAGCGCGCTTCTCTGCCCATAAGAATGCTTCTAACTTTTGTAGTTGCTGGCATACACTACGGTGCTCTGTTGCTCAATGTACGCTCGCCCGTAGTGATGTATTATACCAGTTTGTTTTATATCGTCTTGTCTACGTGCCGTTTCCTCCTCGATGATCAACAAATGGCAAGCTCCGAGCGAACACTGTTCAAGTTGGCAGCCGCTTATTCAAATATATATAGTTATTTAAATATAAATAGTTAGTAATGTAACGTTCGGTTCCTTAATTGTTTGAAGGAAATATTAATATTTAAGCAATTTGAGCTAAAGGTGTATTCATTACGTGTTCTAAAGTGCTTGTGGCGTGTTTACCTAGAACGATTCAAAGAACTTTGTACGGATGTGTCACTGGTTTTGTCACCATGAATAAATTGAAACAAAAACTTTAGTCATGCAAGTTTTGCCCTACTTTACAGTGTTAATAAACCGGCGCTTTTTAATAATTCAGTCAGTGAGTCCGTTAACTTGTATTTGTTATAAATGAACCTTATTGCCTTCCTCTGCGCCCCCTCTTATGAGTTCTTTTGTGTACGTAAATCAAACAATACATGCGTACTCCAGCGCTGGTCGTACATACATTTTGTAGGCTAGCAGTTTTGTATCTGCTGATGCAAGACGAAGGCATTTTCTCAGAAAGATGAGTCGCTTTGGTACTCAGCATATACATTGATTTCCACTTGAGGTTATGTTGTTAACATGGGTTTCCCATCGGAGAGTGCGTGTGCAAGTGACGCCTAAATATTTACCCTGAAATACACAAGTAAGAGGTGTGCCAATAATGTTAGTAAAATCAGATATCTGTTTCTTTCTACTTACTGTTAGCATTACTTATCTTTGGGCATTTAGATTCATCTGCCACTCTTGACACCAAGAAAAGGCAGAATTTTGTATATGGTGATCATCATTGCAATTAATTTTGCAGTACGAAAAACAATAGTCAGCGAATAGACGGATGCTACCATGTAATCGGGAAGACAAATTTTTTATGTATATTAAAAGTAAAACTGGGTCCAAAACACTGCCTTCTCGCACTCCAGATGTAATAGGTGCTAAACTGGAAGCTTTGGTCTGAATATACACGAATTGTGAGCGGCAGACGGCAGCTTACTCATGAGTGACTCGCTCATGTTTAAGGCGTGAGCTCATGTAAAAGGCGTGAGTGCGAGTTCGAGTGAGTGGAGGTGAGTGCGAGTGAATGCCAGTGAGATTGAGTGGAGGCAAGTGTGAGCGGGTGCTTGCGAGTTTTAGTGGAGGTGAGAGTGAACGTGAGTGAGTGCGGGGCCTGGAAGAATAATGGTGAGTGAGTGTGAATTCTCCCATGCTGCTGACCTATGGTTACAAATCATTACTTTCTTAGTTTTCAATTTTTGATGTTTCGAAAATGTCTCCATTAAATTTGCCCTGCCTAATGAATGCACCCCTCAACTTTGCTTCGGTATATTGGGAAAAAAGGTGCGTTAATTACGCGGGCATATATGGTACTACAGTAAAACGTTATAACGAAGCTGAAAGGGGTCGTAATTACTTCGTTATAATCATTAGTGTGTTATAGCCACTATCTATTTCTATCCACAATTAGCAAGCAAGACAGGGTGTACTCGCCAACAAATCTCACAGCAGCCCGCCATGCCAAAAAGAAAACTGCCGTCGCACGGAAAAAAATGACAGCAAGGAATTGCTATTTTATTCACGCCAAATGGCTCATCACTAATCGATCAAGAGCAGACCAGCTGGCAGCTCACTTCGCAGAAAAAAAAAAAAATCCTTGATAGATTTTTGCTGCGACTTCTTCAGGCGAATGATGGCTTTTTCTGCTGCAGCCGCTATTTCTAGTCTGTCCTCGCCGGCATCGTGAGTGCTGAAGAAGCAGCGCAGCAGGTCTTCCTCATCCAGTGCTTGTGCGGGCGTCGGTACGTCGGGTTCGCCAATAGAGCTTTAGAATAGGGGCCCCAAACGTTTTGGGGCCCCAAAGAAATAGCATCTAAGCCACTGCGCATGCGCGAGACACAAACTGCGTTTGGGTTTTGCATTAGGAACGCTATTTCACCAATTTAGCGGGAGCCCAAATAGCGGCCCCATAAACTTTGCGTCAGGAAACATGGCGGCACCCATCGAAGCGACGGCTCTAACCTAGCACTAAACTGGGTTCGATTCGTGGTTACGCGTGAAATTCGCAAGCTAAGAGAAGTGACTGCGGTTATCGCTCTCTCTCAACCAGCGTGTGTTATGAAGATTGATTCATTAGACGCCGCTGATTCCGAATTCGCTTGTGGATATTGTGGCTCGTAGGACTAACGCGGCTAAGCTTGGCTGGTGAAGGCACGTAAAGTTGGTTTGCTCAAAAATAAGCGTAACTAATTGTTTGTTGCTTGCAGAATAACCTCCAAATTGTAATTAAACGCGAATACACGCAAGTCAAAATTACTATTCCTATCATAAAATGCTATATTTTATTTAATTATTTCTAATAGCTTTTATTTGACGCCGTAGTGGCGCTGTCAGCACAAGACGCTATCCGCAAACGTAAAACCCTATTTTAAACCTCTTCACTCCTTCGTGCTCCAACGCTAACACCCGCAAAGCTCTTTGGGACCCCAAACTATTAGGGCCCCTATTCTAAAACTCTCTAATATTAGGCTCCCGGCTGTCATCGACACATTCGTCACTAGGCACTCCGTCACCACGCACACAATTTCCGCCCCCGTTAACTTTTCCGTTGTCACCGCGTCAGCATCGACACTGACGTATATGCAGAAGGTGTCGCAGTTGGGCACAATGGTGGCGTCAAGGAGAGCGTCCCACGACGCTAGGGTTGGTCGCCTGCGGCACCCTCATTGGCGGCAGCACCAAGATCTTCGCTGTAACCGGCGCTGCTGACGCTAAATGAGGCATGTTGGAAGCAATTGGCGATCGTGCTTGTCGGTACAGCGACCCAAGCAGTCTGTAACATCTCGATCGCCATGTACAAGTCGATCGTGGACTCGCGCTTCTTGCTCATATTGAGCAGAATTCGGTCGATCACACGCTTGCGGTAGCCCGACTTAAAGTTCATGATAACTCCTTGGTCGAGGGGTTGCACAACTGCAGTGCAGTTTGGCGGCAAGAAGCATAGCTCGATGTTTTTGAGCACAGCGGCCGTGTGGTGCGCCGTGTAGTTGTCCAGTACGAGGCATACCTTCCAGTCCAGCTTGCCCAGCTGCTCGTCCCACTCCCGCAGCCATTGTGCGAAAATTTCTCTCGTCATCAAAGCCTTACGGTTGGCACAAAGCAACACTGTTACACAGACCTTGCTCTGCTTACCGCCCTGGCAGCGTTCACCTTTGAGGGCCAAGGTTTTTTGCGGCAGCATCTCGTAGAACAGGGCTGTCTCATTCGCGTTGAACAAATCCTTGGCTCGGGCTGTTCTTGGTCTGGCTGGCGCCCCACAGTGATTACCAGCCCCTTGGAGGGTGTGCGGGAAAAAGGGGAGGCACTCCTTACACGAACTGTCATATCTCAGTGTGTCCACCACCCCAGAGAGCTTGACGACCCAGAGAGAGAACTGGACCCACGAGTTCCCACCAGCGGAGGCAAGAATTCGCAACTTTGCCTAGGAGAGAGAAAGCAGCCACCAATCATTGACTGGACTCTATGCATACTACATGGTGTTCGCGTGGACAAATGCCTTTCTATGATTTTAGCGGGCCTATTTAAGCGGCCCTGCAATGTATCTGTATCCTCTTCTCATCTTTCCTGCTTCATTACGATGGAATAGACGAGTGCAAGTTTTGCACTAGTAATTGTCTCATCCCTGCCTCATCGCGATGGTCTCCCGGGCGCCTGCCGACAATGCCAGCCAACCCAGTAGTAATGCCTGTAGAAGTCAGCCGAGGTTCTAGTAATCAGTAATGTGGAAAGTTCGGCTAGTTGGTGATTGACCATCATACCTTGCTGGTGAAGCAGCGCACTGACGCGGACACAAAGAAGACAGCGAGTGTCGTCTTGTGTGTCTTCTTTGTGTCCGTGTCAGCGTGCTGCTTCACCAGCAAGGTATGTTCTAGTAATCAGTATCGCAACACCATGCATCCTATGCTGTAGTAAAGGTGCATGAGCGGCTCGAGGATGTTGCTCCCTTATATGCACATGGCACGTACATCAGTGATAGTGCGCCAAACTATTTCAAGAACTGGTACCAGTTCCACGAACTTGCAAGGACCATATACAACTCGGTTAAATGGCTATTTTCTGCAGTGGGGCACTGCAAGAACACTTGCGATAGAATTAAGGGCATCATAATGCATTGCGCAACCCTAATACAACCTTCGCAGCCCCGCCACATCAGTTATTAAATGTGCAAAAGATACGGTAAACATTCTAAATGCAAAATCACGGAATGTGACATTGACTCTCCTTCTAAGTGCGGACTTGAAAGTCTTCAGGGAAATGAAAACAAAGAACTGGCAGTGCATCCACCCTGTGCCTGGAATTTAGTCCTGGCATTTGTGGCAGTGGACGTATGTCAACCCGGAGAACCACAAATTGCTTGTTGCAAGAACAGCCGAATCTCTAAAGAAGCAAGTGCAGGACTGAAAGCTGTTTTTCAACTACGGCGGCAAAAGGTGCAGCTGATGGCTGCTACATTGAGCGTAACAGAATTGTATCGAGCAGAAATATTTCTCGGCCCCATTTTTGCAGCGCAAAAGATTTCTGCATGAAAGAAAAACCAGTGCCTCCTTTACCTTTTTCTGTGCCTGCCGCATGAGTGCCGCGGCGTCTGCCGTGCCCTCTCCTTTTACTTTCTCGATTTCGCTTCGAAGTGCTGCTTGGTGGCTCCACCTTATTACCTGCTTGCAGGTGACGTTCTCCCCTGCTCGCCCGCCAGCGGCTTGCAGACATTTCGCACCGCGCTTCTTCTCTTGTTTGCAAGCAAGAACTGCAAAAGTTATTGGGTGCTTTCGCAATGACAATAAAGGACGTAATCTCTGTACGCTATAAAAAATAACGGTGAAATAAATATGTATTGTGACTCTTACCGGGGCCATAATTCCCGCCTCTGTCAACTTGCAGATGACACCTTTAACCCGTAGATTTCTGGCAGTAGTAGACGAAGGCCCGTCTATTTGCTGCAGCGGTGATGTTCCTGTGACATTTTACATGTCAGTATGCACTGCTATTGTGTACCGCCTTGTATGTCGAGCCAGTGAAAGACCCTGGAGTGTCCTTTCATGACATACCTGCGGACAAAGAGCTATGGGAACGAAGGCTGCAAGTTATCGCCAGAAGGAACTGGGAGCCGAGTTCGAATTCGAATTATTCGACTGTACGCAGCCTTCATTGTTTGGAAGGTGGCTTTCACCAGGACACGCAGAGGCACATGCTCAAGCAAGGTGCAGTGCCCAGGGTTTTTCCTCACTATTTGTCCTACATGAAGAAGGAGCAGCCTAAGGTGAGGAGTTCCAGCGTTACACAGAAAAGAAAGCGCGATTCATTCATCGCCACGCCGGCTAGCCTACCTGCACCTGCTGGGGAAGTGTATTTGTGCATTGCATCGTTGTCAGACACATTCAAAGTTTATGTGAATGTACCTGCTCAAGTGCCCGAGCCCAGATGGCTCAGTCATCAGGTCACATCAGAAAATGTGTCTGCAGTGATGATGGCCCAGTCATCGGATCACATCAGAAAATGTATTTGCAGTCTGGAGTGATGACATGCCTGATACTGCTCCTTTGGCATCAACAAGTGGGAGATGCATGAACCTCATTTTTGCAGCCCATTTGCAGTCAGGAGGCATGGCAGGCACCTGTGCCCTGAGATCAGTTGGCGCTCAAGCTGAATCGAGAGGCTCCACATCAGCCTTCCTAGAATGAAGGAAGTGGCACGGAAAAGAAAGGACCTGGAAAGGCATGGAATGAGAGGCTGCAGGCAACTATCGATGCTTACGAAAAGGAGCTACAATGCCCAAAGGAAGAGTGCAATGTCAACCAATTGCTTCAAATCGCCAGACTCAAACCAGGGCAGTACGAAAACCAGACTAATTATGGATCAGGTGCTGAACTACAAGGCAAAAAAAAAAAAAAAAAAAGTGGTCCGAAACCACTGTATGGCAGTGCATAATTTTGCGCAACCTTTCCACGAAGTCATATGAATACCTGAGGACAGAGTTCCTTGCACTTCCATGTAGAACGACACTTCAAAATTGCCGAGGAAGTGTAGCAGGCGAGGTAGGTTTCAGCGGTCTTGTGAAAAAAAGGCTGAGCACCGAGATGGAATGCCTCGGGATGGAAAAAGCCAGAATGTGACGCCTCGTCATGAATGAAGTGCGGATCAAGTAGGGGCTCAAGTACAACAAGCAAAGAGATGTTTTCCTTGGAGATGCTGAAATGGCAGCTCTGAACGTTTTGTCGGCATCCTAAAGGAATGAACTGGCAGACTCGCTCTTGTGCTTTTGGCTCTGTGGCTTGCGTGGGAGGTTTAGGATCTCGGTGGGATACTTCTTCACGAGGGCCTGTACTGGTGAGCTACTTGTGGAAACCATTAAGCACGTCATTAGAAAGACTGAAGAAGTGGGATTTTAAATCGTTTGGGCTGTGACTGACAACAAGAAAATTAACGTCGCTACAATGGAAGTATCATCGTCTTGGCAACTGCAAACCTGAGTATCTCATTCCGCTGATCCATGCCAAAGTTAGTTCCTGGCATTTGATCAGACCCACATCATAAAAAGCATCCGATCCATTTCTGGTAAAAGAATTTGAAAAAGAAAGCGGAATTTCGTCAACTTACATAAAGGGCCTCTACAAGATGCAACAGGGCTCCATTCTAAAGCCAGTCCGTTTTCTCACGAGAAAACACCTTTTTCTATCAAATATAGAAAAAATAGGACTGAAGCCTGCCGTCCAGTTGTTTTCACTTGCTGTGATAGCGGCTTTGCCCTTCATGAAGGACCAAGCAGAGCACACATGTGATGCAAAGTTTTCCAATGTTGGACCAACTGTGGAGTTCATGAAGAACATATGCAAATGGTTTGTCCTTATAAATGTCAGCAATTGCCAGCAATGTATTCACCAAAATCACCCGGACTCCAAGCAGTTCTCTGATCCAGAGGGCTCGAGACTTCACAGGCTAGAGCTTCTTGTTTTCTTGGAATATGTTGACTTGAAATTGGCAGGCGAACCACAAAACTTCTTGACGAAAGAAATGTACAACGCCCTGGTATTCACAGCTGTGTCTAACGTTCCATCCATTAGGTTTTTATCGGAGAGAGTATTCAAGTTTGTACTGACATGTAAATTTTTGAGCGACCCCATAGAATAGCTCTTTGGGGACCCTTCGGCGCAGTTCTAGGTGCAGTGACAATTTAAATGTCAGAAGCACAGTCGAAGCACAGTTTCTGGACTTGAGAAGATGCTGAAGACTGGAATTGTCGCTGGTTTGCACACCAGTAACGTTCAAACTTCACACTCATTCTTTTCCCCACGGAACATTATTAGGAGCAGCAAGACAGACAACACATCAACAAAAAATACACCCACGGTAGTGAAATTAGCGCACTAGACACTGCGTGAACTGTGCAGTTCATCAAAACCTTTCCTTCCAACGACAGACATTGTCATTGACTTCACTGACAAGAAAGCAGTAACCAGGCTTTATGAAAACGAGCCACTGTCTCCCAAATTTCTAAAGCTTTGGTGACTAAACGATAATCCACTTGTCACTTGCACGCCACCTTCGACACTAAACTGATCTTCGTCCAGCAACAGAGCGACAATGGGACACCAATGGAAATGGGTGTGACACAACAGGCACAGAAAAAATAGAGGAGGCACTGGAAAAACATTCAATACGAAATAAGGGTATCACAGCAAGAATTTTATTGAATTGCTTCCATGCCCTGTGTATAGAAAGAAGAAACATTGGCCGGTAGAACAAATTCTACGCTCAGTGATACCATCGTAACAAAGAAAACTTCACACTGGGTGTCATCACCCACCATGGCACTGTTAAGTGTGAGAAGTGTTGTGAACCCTTATGGTGGTATCCATGTGGCTGCTGCTCCCCACAAAGGTTGCTCCAAGCACTGCTGAATCCTTACTCAAGACGCTCCCCTAACCGCGTGTAACCAAAACCACAAGGTCACCTCACTGGGAGCAAGAAACCCATAACAGCTTCAGGGCCCGCTGATGTTTCTGCCTGTGTACTTCTCCCTGGACCCACTCTTTCTTTCTCTCCACTGCCTCTCTCATGCCCTGTGTATGTTTTGGCTGAATTGACAGTTCCGTATGAGAACCCAACTCAAGTGCACCTCTAGAAGTTTTCTGATAATTTCTTTTGCCAGGAGCAACAATGACGCGTACAAACACACATGCATGCAAATTTGCACTTAAATGCAGCTCTTTCTTTTTTGCTGTCAATTTGTTGTTTCTTGACCACAACAGAACGCATTTACGGTCTAGAAATAATGACCCTGGCAACTATAGCTACATGCTCGCCCATTTCTGTGGTTAGGGCAATAACGTGAATTTGGCCACTTTTTTGGCTTGGTAACTCTGGTCTCACAAAAATAATGCAGTATGTTTTTACAGACTGAGTTAGGATGTGCGCTTGGCTTTAATTCTGGAGGAGTTTAAAGAAAATCGAAGATGGTCTTTCCTTTTTGATTGTCGAAAGATTGCATATTTAGAGACGTGCCCTTATTTAAGCATTTTTGGTTAGCATATGACGTCACTCTTGGCAATTATATTTAGCGCAATTGTTAATCTGATATGTGGCAACGCTCTTGGAAATTTAGAAAATTTTGACTTTTATACACGGAGCGAAAACATGTTTTCTTTTTTCTTAAAATAATAGCACCAGCACTGCAGTGTAATAACATTTTGTTTATGCACGCTGTGCATAGTACGTCACGAAAAATTTTAAGACCCACAGCTGCAGTAGTTTCTGGGATCTCATTGGAATCTCATTTTTTTTGCAATTCAGAAGAACCAGTTCCGGCTCAGTGAAGACTTCTTCTTTCTTCTTTTTTTTTTTTTCTTTTTTTACCCAGGCAGAATTTCTTTGTGCTGAGATAGGTTTCATAGTTTTGGGGACTTGTACAGCAAAATATATATGTTTGGCGAAATTAAAGGGGTCGGCAGACATACACCAATGTCATTAACTGAAGACATCCTGCTATTTCTTTCTTAATGTTCCTTTTTGTTTTTCTTTGTTATAGAATTTGCATTTGGTTTACACATTGGCACTTTGTTAAGGGCTCCTGCATGCATCTAACTTTATCGGGGTTTTTTCTGACAGGTTGCGCAAGGTGCCAAATGAGAGGATTCTTGAAGTGCCTTTTCAATGTGTTGAATTTTCAATTCTTGGACTGAAGCCTGTGCGGTGGACAATTGACCCAACAACCATTACAATGAAATTGTAAGTGCAATTTATAGTGTTAAAAATTGCACTCAGTGGTGGAACTGAAGAGTGCATTTTTATTGTATAACTTCAGGATGCTGACTTCTGCTTCAAAATGAAACACACATCTCTCGTTGAACCTACTTTGGCTGCATTGATTGGTGGTTGCGTAAAAAAAATACTGACCGCTCACATTAAGTAAAGCTAGTAAATTATATATTTGCATAGGTGCCTCCACATCTCTATTAAAGTCTTCTGTATTGTGACACCATAAAAACGGGCATATCGCAATTTTTCTTAACGTTGCTAGTACACTTTTCTTAAATTAAAGGAGCTTTACAATTCCACAAATTTAATAAAGCTTACCTCTTTCCTAGACAATACCAAAGTTCCCTATAGAGTAAACCTCCACTACAACTGCAGGCTGCCTCAAAATGGTGTTCAAGTGGAAGTTCATTTCAGTGAAGTACTGATACAGAAGCTTGATATCATCAAGAAATGTGGAGGAACATAAGGTTGCATGTGAAAATTTCTGCTGACAAGGTCAAACACCCTATATATGCTTTCGTGCCACTTGTGCATTGATTGTATCATCATGTATCACGATTGTATCATTGATTGTATCACAGGGTACTCAGCCATTTATGTGGCTGTGGTATTTCTTTTGCTGGTCAGATGGCTACTGCAAGTGGTTACTATCTGATGGTATTGGAAACTATGCCACACAAAGAAGCTGTCTATTTGTGTTCTAGCTGCAACTTGAATGAGAGGTTGGTAGCTGCCCCACTTCGAAAATCTAGAATGATCTACTGGGGCTATTATGGTACACACCTGACCATGTGAACATACAACATGAAGGAACAAGAAAAAAAAGGGTTTATTTGGGAGTTAAAAAAAGAAAGTGCATAGTGTTCGTTGACTCTTGAAAAACACTCGAATGTAAAACTGCTATATTGAATGCGTTGAAAGCTCTAAGTTTCGTGTAGTGTTTAAAATTTATTTAATATTGTTTTCAGCTAAGCTTTGTGCATTTTATATGTTAAAGCGACAAAGGCTAGAGACTTCTCTCACTGCTTGAACTTCCGACCAAGAAAGTTGTCGCATATGAAAGAAAAATATAAGTGTTGAGTTGTGTAGCTTATGTAATATTATGTCTGCAATGAGTCACATATCTTAAACCATTTCTCATTGTACAGGTTTCTGAGACCACCAGTCACAGTGCACTGCTTGCATTTGTGACCAAGATATAATGCACTGCATGCTGGAAGCACAAATACCATATTTACTCAATCATGAGCTGGCCACGATTATTAGGCGAAGGTGCGGCTGAGGGACCAGAAAAAAAAAAAAACTTGAATGTGTACTAATGCAAGGCGTAGTGTAGCTGGTGGGTTATTCAGGCTCGACAGGGATCGCCCGAAATGTAGAATAATCTGAAGCCTTCGTATTAATTGGTGCGGGTTATATGTGAATTTCACTTCATGGTAGCCTGAACTTCACCTTGTGATGTGGCTTTAAAGCAGCGGACACCGCCCTGCCTTGAAGGCACACCAAACACCAAAAGGCGAACTTTGTGCTGCTGTGAAGTCGCACCCCAAGATGAAATTCCCATGTAACCCGCACACCACCTTTACTGTTAAATTCTTTGAAATTTTGGTGTGGTTTATATACGCAAAAATATAGCACTGCCTCACCTGCCAAGGTTTATAAGTTGCTACAATTTGCGCTGCTGTGTAAACTAGATCGCCAGAAATGTGGCGCTGCTGCTGCCATATTGAAACAGTAACTAAATCTGTCAACCTCACCTATAAGGCAGGGGATGACTTCAATGCAAAGGATCCTGGGAAAAACCTTGCCTTATATTCAAATAAATACTGTAATAAGGCATTTGGCAGCAAACGTATGTCCACGAGGTGTGGTTGTAATATTTCATGTGTAATTACGTAAAAAAATGTTGCAGATCAACAACTGCACTGCAAAACTCACAGTGTGGGACTTACTATCACTGCCTTACTTGTGTAGCTTCCTTAGCATTGCCTGCTTTGTATAGCCCAATGGAGTGATCTTATGATGAGTTTCAATATGTATGCCGATAGTCGTAGATTTTAGCACAGCCTAAAGGGCGACTACAGTAAGGTGGCTGTTGTTTGTACTTAGCCCTTGAGATCAAAAGGCAGTGAGGTGATAGTAAGAAGGATTCTACAGTACGAGGGGTATTAAAAAGGTGCTCCCTTTAACTTCTCCCTAAAATTCACTGGAAAAATCCACAATGGCATTATTCTCGGCATTCCCCTCAATGTTTGCTTAAACCCAAGTGCAGCGAGAAAGGGGCGAGGACTACTGTCACCATGTCGCCAGCAGGGCTGCTGCGCACAGTCTTTGAACGTGATGACATTAGTCTATTTGCACTGAGTTCGGCTTCCTGAACTGAATTTTTTCAATGGACTACATGGCATTTCAAAATGGGTGTTATTAGTTAATAATGATGATAATAATAATAATAATAATAATAATTATTATTATTATTATTATTTATTAAATATGCAGTGAAGTATCTTATACAGGCAAAAGCACAAAGCCGTACTAAGGGTTGTTTCAGAGATTTGCATGTTAACACATGAGATATAGCTCAAATGGTATTTCTTTGATCCTGGGGTACTATTCATCATGGGGCAGCACTGAGGACAGAGTAGAAAACTCTGAATTTTCTTATGTTCTCTTATTTAGCTATCTTTATTTTTATGTAGAGTTCCATTTTTTACACAAGTTTTCTTCTTTTTTGTGTCAAGGGTGTATTGCACAGTTTCTGATTGTTCATGTCAGTTTGCAGTTGATGCACCTTTGCACCGTGACTTGACCAGGTTAATCTAATACCACTCTTTTTCTTGTCAGTGTGGAAGGTTCCTCCTGGGATACTGCTTCCATTGAGTATGTGAAGTCAACTGTTGGAAGTAAGTTTCCTCCTGAAATTTATGAAGATATTCAATTTTCTTTCTTGGATTTTCATTGTCTTCCTGTTAGAGGCATAAAAATGGCTGAGAAGATATTCAAGTGTTTTTGTTTCTGCTTTCCTTCTTCAGAGGTGCCAGGCTTGTGTGTGGGTCTCTTCAATGTGTTCATTGTTGTAAGATACTCTCGTGCCTTACTGTGCAGATTGTGCAAGTAAAAGCTTGCTTGAGTGATGATATTTATCAGCATAAATCAAAAAGTGGATAAAAAAAGAAAGCTCTCTCGCATTTGATTTTTTTTTTTTTAATGTGCACTGCGAGATACCTGTACGCATTTGCAAAACATGCTTCTGCATCAGTTTGTAGTCGAAGTTCCCTTTGATTCCTTTGTGCTTCAGTTTGTTTTTAGCAACTACACAGTGACGAATTGCTGGCAGTTACTTGCTTCACACTTTTTCTCCTTCCATATTTTCTCATGCTTGATAGGACATGAGCTTGGCTGATGGACTGTTTTAGTAAGCATGTGTACCCTCCTTTTGCAGAAGCTGATGCAGTGCATGTTCAAGTGCTGGGGAAGACCACCTCAGGGGGCCTGTATGGAAAACTTTTCATTGACTGCAACAAAAATGTCATATCTCTTGATGAGGAGCTAGTCAAGCTCAATTATGCTTTTTTGGATGCTGAAGCAAGTTATGAAGGTACGTGAATTAATATGAAAGCCTGCAGTTCTCCTGATAAATGTTGCAAGATGCTGCAGTTAATTAGGATGCTTAATCATTATGCTAGTGTTAAATCGCGTACAGTAGCTGACTGATTTTTTGGTCCTACTTGATTATTTAGACATACTCGTGGCACTGCCCATTTTTCCTTAGAACCAATGTATAATGGTGACTGAAATTTTGGACCCAGTATGATCTATGTACACGATGATGCGATAAAGGAGTCCACAAACAGTCGTGCCACTGTGGTTGCCCTCGGTACCCTTGTTGGCGAGGTGACTGGTTTTCAGAGTGCTGTGTGGCTAGTGCAAGTAGATCTGTGTCGACTAGGCACCAAGCGGTTGCATGATGACCTGTCACTAAACGGTACTAGCATAAATGTTAAAGGGGTCCTGAACCAAACCTCAGGCTTGGTGAAATAAACAATGTCTGTAGATAGCATGCGGTGCTGTGAACATCTCAGCCAAATTTTGCAGTTGTGTGCAACGCGTGGAGCTCGCGGAGTGCGAAGTTACCTTTTTCTCAAATGGCCTCTTTTCAACAGAAGCCTGCTTTTCACTCTTTTTCTCGTCGTTTTATTTTGTAATATAGCATATTCCCATATGCAGCTGTTGTTTGCCAATAGTTGACATCAATCAAGAAAGGTGTTTGGATCAGTGTGCTTCTTACTGTTACTGTGTATATTTATTGACGTAGTTTAATAATCATGCTAACATAAGCGAAAATCTGTTTTTGAATTGCGATAATAATTACGTATTTCCCCAAGAAGCAGATTATTATCTACTCGTGCTCAGCCACCGCTGCCTGCATAGGAACTAAACTTTGGGCACCCTACTTATCAGTGTGGCAGCTGTCTGGTCTTGCTAATTTTGACTTGTTTTGAACACTCGACTAGCTTCGAAGCACGTCATACTTAAGGTCAGACTACATGCACGCTTGCCAGCGCGCTCACTTTTGGCCACCCGCCGTGGTTGCTCAGTGGCTATGGTGTTAGGCTTCTGAGCACGAGGTCGCGGGATCGAATCCCGGCCACGGCGGCCGCATTTCGATGGGGGCGAAATGCGAAAACACCCGTGTACTTAGATTTAGGTGCACGTTAAAGAACCCCAGGTGGTCAAAATTTCCGGAGTCCTCCACTACGGCGTGCCTCATAATCAGAAAATGGTTTTGGCACGTAAAACCCCAAATATTAATTATTAAATCACTTTTGGCCGCTTCAGGTTAGACGCCTTGGCAGAGTTAGCTTCGTATTGAGTTATTGGTGGCGCTTCAAAATGGGCAAGTTGGATGTGGCTACTGTCCGTCGGTCGAGCTAGTGCAGGACAAAGCTGGTCTGCACCGTGTAGCACGGTAAGACTGGAGCATATGAGTGCAAGCACGCTCTCAAGCACAAAGCAAATGCTGCATATAAGCACTACAGTGGCAGGTAGATCCTATGGCTGCAGTCTGCTATGTAGCATAGGTACTGTGAACCTTGTGCCGCATGTATGCTCTGCTGGCTAATGGAGAGTTTTCAGGATCACCACACAAACGGCTCACTTGTTGACTCAATGCTGAACAAGTTCCAAGGGTGCTGCTAGGTCTAATCCACTTTGCTTCGAAGCCTTAGCTTATGGCACTTCAAAAACAACTGCCATTGATTGCAAAATGCATTGTTTTAAGAATGCTTTATTTCTTATGGCATCAGTTAGCACAAAATCGAAGGTAGGCTGCCTTTTGCGATATTCAGTCTGCGAGGCACAGCAGTCTCGCATGCAGTGCTGCGGTGGCCTGATGGGGGCTCCAATTTGAACTTGCGTCGTGTTGCAGCTCTCATTGACACTAGAGGTTTGACAGTAGTTGTCCTTGTCATGGAAGGTTAGACACAGACGGCAGTGTATTTTGTCGACCTTCGTTTTTGTGTGGAAAAAATAATTGGCAGGTTTGACATCAAATGCCGCTATCGCCTCTCATGTCATCAAAATTCTTCATTCGTTTACAGGATCTGTATTGCTGTTGCCTGCGTTGGCATTCGAGTCCTTTCATACCTAGGTGTCTATGAAGACATAATTGCTCATCAGTTACGATTACATGCTCATGTCATCATCAGCCATTGCACCCACTGATATGTGATAAGCAGCGTACGAGTTGAGCGATTCCTGGAACAGTGCAGGGCTACTTTTGACATCGGCACACTCGTGAAGTGCTCTGCTAGCACTGCCATTAGCGCTAGTGCAGAGCTCCTCGCAGTGAGGTCTGTGGAGGGCACTAGCGCCACTATTATGGGGAGTTCTTTGTAAAGCAACAAATCAGCTGTCAAGGGTGCCTAAATTCCTTCGTTGTACAGACAAATTTGTTGTAGTGGTCTTTGTTGTAGTGGCGATCACGATACACATGAAAGATAGGAACTCAGCTGGGACATGGTTAATCCTTCGTTATGCAGTTCATTTTGCTTTAGAGGTGCTCATTGCAAAGGCGTTCAACTGTACGCACCACAGGGAGGTGTGGACATAGCTGCTCAGCAGAAACAATAATGTGTGTGCACACAATGCTCATGGCCAGCAGTGGAAGCCAGAGCGCTGCCCTTATTCTGGCAGAGCTGTTTGAGCAGAGAGTGACCTGCCATGGTGGTGTAGTGGCCATGGAACTGCGTTGTACTGCTAAGCCCAAGGGCACAGCCAGCGGCCACATTTGAATGTGGTGAAATGCAAAAAATGCCCTTGTGCCATGCATTGGGTGCATGTTAAAAAAAGAAACCAGGTGATAAAAATTAACCGGAGCTCCCCTTATATGATGTGCCTCATAATCACATCGTGGTTTGGCGCACACAAACCCCAGAATATAATTTTTTTTAATGGAGCATGCTAGTGTGTCAAGTTTGCTTTGTTGCTTTTGCAGCCAAACATGCCATGCATATCTGAAGACATTCTAAATTTAATTCTTCATGCATGGGTTGTGCATGTGCATTGATATTGGGACAGAACTACGGTTGAGGCGAGGGTGCTAACGCACCTCAAGTCTCATTGCAGTGTTCGTGTTAGCAGCGGTGATGTGCTTGGGTTGGCCAGCATGGCGGCGAACTGGCCAAAACAGTACAGTTATACTAACTGGAACCCCTTTCTTTTGCAAAAGGAAAATTTTGCCGTTTTGCAGGGAAACTGGCAGTGTTTCGTAGCCAGTTTTGGAAAAACAGTGGACAGCAATTTACCAAATGTGCCATTAGTGTGTATAATTACTTTGTAAATCCATTTTTATTTTATTTTTCAATTATTTCCAGTGGGCTTTGCACTCCGATATTTAAACACTAGACTACGATATACCGTATTTACTCGTGTGATGGCTGCAGGTTTCTTTCCGAGATTTGGCACGTGAGGGTGCAATTGGGGGTGCGGCCATTACACAGTGACAAAGACATCTTTTTTTTTCGTAAATATTTTCGGTCGCACTAGCCTTTCTTGAACTACAGTACTTGCTCGTACTGGCTCTGGCTATTTTTGGCTATTTCGTAGCTATCTCTGGCTATTCCCGTAGTGCGTCACCTGCCGGCTCGAATAAATGGTGATGCCCCACAGGCTAGCGAAGGCAGTGTCTCGGAGGTAGCAGCTAAATCTCGGAGGCTCTGCTTTTGCTGCCTAGAGGTGCTGAAAACTTTGCACGACTGCTTTGTTTTGCTGCCGAGTAAAACAAAAAATGCTTCAGATTTCTTTCACCACACAATAGGTAACACTGCCAACCTTCTCAAAAGTAATGGGTGTTGCTTATACTCTGGACATTTTTAAATATATTTTGGAGGATTTTTTGTAAAAAGTTCTGGGTGTGGCCATTGCATGAGTATATACGGTATGTGGAATTTCCTTATTTGACAACACACTGCAGTCCTAATTTTGGATTGAACGGTCCATTGTAACGAGCAACAACAGTGTTCGATTTGCTTCTGGCACTATGTACTATTCGCTTAAGTCTCCAAAATCTAAATGTGCCGATGAAAATGGGGTCTCTTGGCAAGCAACAAATGCCGACAGTGCCATTGAGGAAAATGAGGTGAGTGAATGAAGAAAATTTCCATAGAACACATAATAGGCCAGCGCGAAAAAACAAGGACGATAAAAAAAAAACGTACACAGGATGGGCGGGGCCAAAAGGGAGGCCATAGGGAGTGAGTGAAGTAATAGAAAAGGTGAGGAAATGTTATGTAAAATTGGTGTAAGCGGAGTCGATCAATTACCACTTCAACTTTGTTGCCATAAGGGCATGAGGTATCACAGTGGCTGGATTATCCTTTGCATAACCAGCTTGCAATGAAGCCTGCAGGTCTGCAGAATTCTGTGCAGGTTTAGTGAGGTCATGCCCACTGCATTCTGAATTACCAAGGTTTGTTTATTAGCTTTCACTTTAATACTTCTCAGTACACAAGGTTTGTTTCTGCAGCTTAGTCTTCAGTGTGCATGGAAAATGCTGCGAGGTGTTTTCGTACATTATGTGTGGGGACACGTGAAGTTCTATTTCATTCCATTTGCCTCCACTTCCTGAATTAGGTCATGACGTGCTCTACCTCGCTATTCGTTTCACCAGTGCAATGTGGTGTCGTCTGCATGTCACCATTCATCACACCCAGTGCTGGCTTAGTGCAGAAGGATTTCATAGCACGTTTTGTACTTGGGAGTGAGGCAGTGCAGGGCCCATGCAAGAACTGTTAGATTGGTTGTGCACCAGCATGGAACTGGCACTGATTTGCAGTTCACAAGCGCAGGGCAGGCAAATTGAATGAACTGAATTTCTACATTTTGGGTACAGCCACAGGAGATACATACGCTCATTGTGCCTTTTGCCATATTGTTTCATTGGTGGTTGCAGAAGATGCCTTGCAAAGTGTCATTGCCATAGCATTATTTGATGGCTTTGCAACTTTGTGTGCTAGGGTTGTAGGCCTGTATTCACATGTCTCCATCATGTTTAATAGTTGCATACAGTTGTGGGGCAGCCATAGTGCACAAAGATGGCACAGAAACGCAACTTAGACATGATCACATGTTTTGTATTCCTTTAAGATGTCGTCACATCTAAGACTGCAGCATGTTTGTCTGCCGCCTTTCTTCCTTGGGGGAATAATGCTAGCATTAAAAATGCTTTGCTGCTACTTAGGCAGCATGCATTCTTGTGTGCCGTGAGTAATCTACACTAAACAGCAAAAGAATGCATAAGGAGTGAATATGGGCTCTGATGCACCTTTGTTCCAAAAGAGGCCACCAGTAAAAGTAGTGCGGCATGTTTTTCTGGAACTGCTAATGCAAACGTAGTTTTCGGGTTATACATATCATATTTACTTTGTTGTTTGTACATGACTGTTTACTCACGGTGCTTTGCAGTTTTGCAGTCTGCGTTTTTTTCTTCAATATTTTTTAATGTTGTTTAACGAAATTTATGTATTTACATATGAATGCTATTCAATACCTTATAAGCAGTTGGTTTTCTCTTTATATATTGGAAAATAATATATAATTGTTTTTTTTTTCTTTTGTGTGCACTTCTTGTGCTAATTTTTTTTCTTTACTTTTCTTTTAGATGTCATTTTGGATAATGGCAGACCTGACAAAATTGATCAACAATCAGCAGAGGGATCACAAAATGAAGGCATTTCGGAAAATGCCAGCTTGTGGCGAGACATCCTGAGCAAGAGTGCTTCTGCAGCTTTGAAAGATGTCCTCGACAGTGTCTATGACACTTCTTCAAACAGTATAGCACACATTCCTGTGGAAGTATGTGCAGCAGAAGTGTCTCCACCAGGGTCCCTTTCTGTTAGTGGTGCAAGCTCTCCAGCACAGTGGTCATCAACCACCCTTTCCATTGACACATCCTCATCAGGCACAGACACACCTCCCACATTGCCTGGTCTTGGCCGAGGCCTTGCCTTAATGCTAAAGCACAGGGAACTTAGGGGTGACAGCTCATCCCATGAGTCTAATGCCAGGGACAAAGCATATGTGGAGGCTCAAGAACTATGCACTGTCATGCCGAGTTCAAGTGAGGACAGCGATGATGATGCATCTTATACCCCTACTCTGGTCGGCACTCCACCTGGAGTTTTCAGGGAGGGTGAAACATTCTGTTCTCCTGACAGCCCAGGCTCATTGTCATCAGTACCTCCAATGCCACGCCTTGTCAGTGTCAGATCGAAGCTGGAACCATCCTGCAAGACTTCTGAGCCAGTTGTACCACCATCTTTATCTGGCGGCAGCCAATTTGGGGAAACTAAAGCTCGTGGTCGTGCTCGGTTGCTCTGTTTGTCATCCAGTCCATCAAGTACTAGTTCACCTTTCGAACAAAATCGGATGTCTCTGCCAAGAGATGCTGATTCAAGTTTCAATGCCAAGTTGTATGCACCAGATACGCTTACTGAAAAATGTGCAGTGTCGAATGAAGCAGCATTTACTAATGAATCAGTGGCTTCTGAAGTCTGTGCAGCTGATGTGAAAGGCCTAAGCCCTCTTGCAGGCATACCTGATCTATCAGCATACCGTTCTTTAGGGCGTGGGCATGCACTATTCGCAAAACTGGCATCAAGCCACACACCAGGCAAACACACTGATTCGCTGTCATCACAGTCACTAAGCTCGCAGCAAAATAGCCTCGCACAGCAATGTCCCTACATGCCAAGTGGCAGCAGCCAGCCTAGACCCACATCACATATAGGTGATAACTACGCTTCTCAAGTGGTGACCAAAGCTAGTCAGCTGAAAGACCTCTTGGAAAAGAAAGGACGTTCACTGTATGTGCCACCATTGCAAGGCTGCCTATCTAAATCTCAAGGTCACAGTCTGACAAATTCTCCCAAGCCTGATGCAACTACAGGAACAGTGGTAGGAAATTTGTGCAACTTGGAGTGGAATGTAAGTTGTGCAAAAGAACTTGTTTAATCATCAGAGCTTCCTCTCAACTTTCAGGCACTAAAGAAAGATGTGTTTGCTGGAAGTTCGGTATCATGTCCTGGTAGCAGCAGTAACCAGGTGAGTTGGGATTTATATGGAACTTAGTGCTGGCAGTTATGGCTTTATAGAAGTATATTTCCGCTATAAATTTTACCTGGGACCTAGCAGTACAAATGGGGACGATTTGGACATGTATCCTTAAGATGTGTTTGTAATCTGACATATTTATTATGTGTGCTAACATCTGCATTGTATGGAAACATTTAAATTGGTGAAAACATATCTCTGCACCCATTTTTATAATTGGTGCATGTAATATAGAATCTGTAGTTCAGTCACTGGCTTATGTAGTTCAGCTGCAGCCCTGCAAACCGCTGCATTAGTATGAATGGCATTATACAAAACTGCAAAAGATGTCTACTGGCATCTTACTTTGTTTCAGACTGACAGTATGGCATCTGTGCAGACAGGAAATTATGCATCCGTGCTGCTGTTTAATAAATACTTTAGAAGTAGATTTCCTATGTGGCACTTGCACGCACTGCGTCAATTGTGTAAATAGTGTCTGGAAGGCTTACAACATTTAATTAAATGGCCCTGAAGGTGGTGTTTATACGGCATATTTTCTTCAAAATTTACAAAAATACTACCAAAAAGGTGTGTCGGAAGTTATTCAGCATGCTTAGTGCATCTTTCAACACAGGTACCTGAAGCACATAAATATGCAAATATTAGTTAGCTAGGCACTTGTGGCAAGATAAGCATTGTGGCTGACTGTAATTTGAAATGCATATTTGAAGAAATGTATCAATAGGTGGAGCAAGATTCTCCTTTTTACTTGTAACATTGACATCTTGGTGAATTTGCCTGATTTGTGCATGTTTTTGTGTATGGGTTTGCCATGACGTCGGAATGACGCAAAAGCGTTGGTACTTGCTGCACAAACAGTGGGTCTAAATTCAAACAATGGTGTTCTGCTGCATACAGATATATTAGAAAGAAGAATACAACTTGATTATCTCAGGTCCTGCCCTTTGTTCATTTTGCAATTTCTTGCAAAAGTTTAATCAAGAGTATAATGCTGCTCCTTTAGCAGGCTGATGTTTATTGAATGTTGGTGCACTTCAAACAATGACCTTCTTATGCCAACGCAGTGCCACTAGTTCTTACAGTCACATATCTATGGCAGTATGTTGAATATTTAGGGGCCACTGTCTATGACGTTTCCAATTGCCAGCATTGCAAGGAGTTAGTGCCTTTAACTCTTTATCGCTCAACAAGAAAGCATTCATGAGTGATCAATGGTTTTTGATGCTCCTTTGATACGGTCAATGCTTTTCAAAGACAAATATTGTGGAAGCTATTGGACATACGTAGTCATTCTTTGTATTTCTCTGGAACCACATCTTTTGTCTTTGATGGTGTTGTTTCATATTGCTTAAGGGGATTTTAAATAATGTAACATTGGTTAGAGGAGGTAACTAGAGTTGCCTGGTGTGTTTCTAGCAGGTTTTCTGCTTCGTGAAAAGTGTGTTGTCTTGTGTGCTTCAGCTGCTTTGTCTGCAGATATTTTTTTTCTTTTTCTTCTTGTAGCAGAAGCTACAAAAACTGCACAGTGCATGGTGTAGGATTGCTAGGTAATAACCTGTAAGGACAGTGATTGGCTGCATAAGGCTTTGAACTTACGCATGTGCTTGATTAGCATAGTTGTGTTTCTTTGTATTGTGTAGATACTGTACATGCTTGTCATTTTGTGTCCTTAATTTATTTCACTAAGTGTGTGTGAATAAGATTTCTAACACAAGTTGTATGAGTGCATCCAAAATTTTGTTATTTGATAGTCCTGAATGTTTGCTTTTGGTACTTGTAGCATTTGATCAAACAGTCATGCAAGTAGTAGCTGTATTGTGACATCTGCAAAAGGACTGTCTACCACTTAGAACATGCCTTTGGATTGTGGCGGGAATAATAAAATTATGTGTCACATTGAGAAAAACAAGCATGCTGTAATTCCACAAACAAGGAAATACATTTTTATTTTGGTCCTGAAAGCTGGTGCAAAAAGTACATGTGGCAACTCTTGTTAGTGAAACAGTGTACACCAAACTTTGTACTGTCACACCACCTAAAACCCATACAGGGAGAGTTATATTGCGTAGATACATTGCTGCATTGCTTAAAATTGTATTTTATGGGCTTCTGCTAACTTTTCTTTGCATCATAAAGTAATTTCTTATTTCAAGTTAGCTTGTGTAGAAAAGTGCCACTGCCTTCATGCAAACAAACGGAGTGGTGCATCCATAGTTAAAGTGTGCACTCTTGACATGTTGGCATGCATCAGTGCAACTAGTGGTATGGGAGTGGTGCAAGTGTTGCTGTCATACTCAAGGTGTCAAATATGCATGGTGCAGTTAAAGGGACACTAAAGCGAAACAACAAATCAGTTTAGGCTAATAAAGCATTGTTTGAGAACACTGTAGGCAGTCATTTCAAAATAATAGTTCAAATATTAGATGAGGAAATGGAGGTCGAAGTATCAGTATTTGAATTTCGCGCCGAAACCCTGACGCCGGTACGTCAGTGTGACGTCGGGGATTCCAAAGTATGTTTTCGCATTTGGGCTGCGTTGGCTGAGTAAAAGTTCCTGAAACTTGCCATGCTTAATATTTGGTTCCTTTAGAACACAATGTAGTGAATCTGTACTGCTATATAACTAAGTAGGCCGTAGAAGATGCCATCAGAATTCATGATGTCACAGAGACTAGGTGCGGGAACTTCAAGGAGGCGTCGCCACCCGTCTTTCGTTCTTGCGCTTTTTCTGGCTTACCAAGCGTCTTATCATAGTAAGAGTTGTGTTGTTGGTGTCCTAGAGAGGTAATTTACTGATGCAGAAGAAATCATTTTTCTCTTTAGTGTCCCTTTAAGGTATGCTGGCATCTTCACAACCCCGTGTAGGTATTATTTCAATGTGCCTGCTAGATTGTCACACAAACGGTTTGGCCTTCAGGAAATGCATTGCATCATAGGTGACAAAGAAAGACTAATGACTTGTGCAACAGATCAGGGGCTAAAGAAGCTATTAGGATCTTAATTTCAGTGTTTAACGTGAAGTAGCCATTCCTGCGGAAACCCTGTGCACTTACTTATATTCTCTCATTTTTACTAGTGTAGCATTGACATACTGTCCAGTAATTAGCGTTGCAGGCATCTGTACACAGTTTTAACAGACTAGGCAGATAGAAAAATTGTTTTGAAATTTTCTACTTGCCTTTCAAAGAAACTACTGCACGTTTAGACACTTCAAAGGGTAGGTTTTGTATTGTGTTACAATATAGGAGGTTCTTGAAATACGGTATACAGTCCCTTTCATATACCCTCCAACTCAGCCAGAAATACTTGGCCATTACTCCGAATCGCCTTCCATATAAGAGTCCTTGCTGCAGGTGACATTATGCTGTAAGGAAGCATGGACATAAGTCATGTGTTCTGGTTGTCTGCAGTTTTATCACCTTAGTTTTTGCTAAGTTCCTTATTTTACTTGGGCAGTGTGATACCCATTATGTTACCGTTACAGCTGTGATGCATGTTGTAGAAGTTTGCTATCTACGAGGTGACATTTCTATGTGAAATTTTGCTATCATTTTCAATTATGGTATATGACAATCTGTGCTTTCCACATGCATCTATGTAGTTATTTTCTGTTGTTTTGTTGCATTATTATTACTGTCCTGTGCTAATGTGCATAAAACTGCTGGTACAAGTGATGTTGGTGACTGGCCCTCACTATGGCAATCTTCCCATTATCATCATTGTATCATAAGTGGTAATCGCCACCCTGGAAGCACTTTTATGTGAAAAAAGTATTATGAATCTCATTGTGCCCTAAATGTGTATTAATTGTTGCCAATTGTCACTGGTTGCTCATACTTTTTATGTTGCAAAATACGTCTTATTTACTACATGAAATGCATTTGAGATCTGAGCCTATTTACCGCTAAATGAGTGGAGGGATATCTTTCTGAGATCAATGGCCAAAGCGAATCACTTGTGCTCATGAACAAAAACGTAGTGCGCTATGTATTGGAAGCACAAAGGTTCACAAAAAATGCCTCTTTTGGCGTAAACTTGTGTCCACAAGTTGTAGTTGTAATACTACACGAGGTATGTAGTTACACCGTAGAAAGTGTCGCAGCTCAAAAACAACTGCACTGCAAAACGTGCAGAGTCAGACTTCTATGACCGCACTAGTTTCTTAGCTTCCCCAGCATTGCCTGCTATGTATGAAACGTAGTATACTTTCCTCTGCTCATGAACTGCATTACAAATTTTAAAGTATTTGGACTATGCTTGTCTGCTCTTCTACATCCTTTCTCTTTTGCAATAAATAAGTTTCAGTGTGCTTGAATTACAGTTTTGGTCTTTCCTTTGTTTTGGTTGTTTTGTGACAATATTCAATTTGATTTAAATGCTCAAGTTTAACATTTTCCTGGTTTTTAAAGGCCCTGACAACATCGCAATTATACAGTTGAAGTTTGTTATATTTAATAGTGCAGTGATTGCAAAGTAATTCGATGTAGCCAAAATTCAGTATATAAGATTGGAACTGAAACCAGCCAATAAGCATGAAGGTTTATGGTCCGGAAGCTCATGATTGAACAAAAACTTACTTAGAACATTAAAGTTAATTCATGTTATTTATTAAGGTGCAAAAAGCTGCTTCAGTGCACCTTGTTTTTTCATGTAAGTACAGTCACCAACTGATGATTCGGACTTGGCGTGCAGCACCTAAATGTCGGAATGATCGGGAGCCCAAAATAAAAAATTTTACGGATGTTTTTTATTAAACCAACTTTCTTATAAAAGTGGCAAGAAAAGCTTTGTCAAGTGCCCTGCTGTTTGGTACAGCATTTTTGTTTCAGCCACCGTTACACAACACAATGGCAGCATGCACTACCATGTAAGGAAAAAAACTGTTGCTAACAGCAAATAGCATGGGCGCAAACAACAGATTGGCTATGTCATTATGTTCAGAGCTTTGCTCTCGGTGCCTTAACCCAAGTAAGATTTGCAGGCACTGTCCATGCAATTGCAATCCGCCAGTGTAATGCACAAAAGCATGCCAGCAATCTTTGAAACATGCACCGCCTGTTGCTGTGGAGTTTGATTTATCCATGTAATGTTCGAATAAGTGCAATATATGAAGTTTAAGATACATGCAGTTCTCTTGGTGAGTTGACACCTCTTCGATATAAGCACTAATTGGATTTATCTGTTTTCTATGATGAGGTTCTACTATTATACAGTGCACAACCTATTTCGCCTGAAAAACTATTCTGCCGTACACACATTTTGCCTCCTGAAGTGACCCTCTGTCTGTGTGTCTGTGTACTACCAGGGGCCATATTCTTGATTTCTTTGGTAACACCACTGCTAGAGCACACATGGCTAGTGAAGGTGGACATTGCGAAAGAAATGCCAAACATTTGTTGGCATTATTTTCATGTAGCACGTTTGAGTATATAGGTGGAAAGCTTGTCGCTCCAGATACATGTCGTTGTGGCTATGAAGTCACACAAAAGTGAAAGTGTTGCTGCAAGTAGTCCATCGAGAATATGGCCCTAGTGGTGCATGCCTATAGGATCATTTCTTTTTTTTTTGTGTGTGTGTGTGCTCAACAGAGAACACAGAAGCTAATAAAATAGGTCAGTGTGTCTAATTAGGCCAGCTTTTTACCGTGTTTAGTCGCATAATGGTCACCTTTTTTTTGCCAAATTAACTTGAAGTTGGGGGTGCGATAATTATGCACAGAGGGGAATTTTCAAAGAGAATGTTCTAACTGCTAAATAAAAAAAATTAAGTGGTGGTAAATCAGTGTTCAGGCCAGCCATTGTAAGCTCAAACAAAACTTTACTGCCAAGCAACACTTAATAAGAGCACTGGTCCTACACAAGCAGGAACTGCAAAGGCCCTTTATTTGTTGAACTGTTTTCGAAATGTCACTATTTCTCAGTCATCAAGTTACATTATCAGGTTGCATAGTGAAATTGTGCATGTGTTTGCATTTTTCGTTGCTGGATAAGGAGAATCTTAAAGCACCTGCGTGCTGTATTATGCTATGAGAAAAGGTTTGAAAAAAGGAATGGCAGAAACCTTGGCTAGGCTGCTAGGCTCAATCATCACCAACCCGAACAAGCAGTTACAGTTGCTGCAGCAATTTTCGAGGGTGCAGTGATTACTCGAGAATTAAAAAATTCTAATTTTTGATGGCCAATAGGAAGAGGGGGGGACGGGTTGCGAGCATAATGCGAGTAAATATGGTAGCCGAATATTCACTTTTAATAAATGCCAGATGCACTGTCATAGTAAATTATTGTAATTGCACTACAGGCCCCAGAAAACTCTTCAACGGGCCGCTCATCAGGCCACGTAGAAAATTCTGGTTATGCGCTGGAAATTACATGCCCTTTAAGGAGTGTTGTGCCACAAGAAATTTTCACATTAGTTAATAGCAGAGATAGAAATACTTAAAGTGCCTCGAACACATGATTTCAGGAGGCGAGCGTCACCGCCAACATAGACTCTCCATTTGCCCCATCTAGGTTCTGCAAGCGAAATTTCTTTGCGTTCTCCCGTACCGGAGCTGGAGGATCAAGTGACGAATACATCACAGGCACTGCCTTATTATTATTATTATTATTTTTTTTTTCTGAGTGGTGCATTTCCAGTGAGTCTCGTGCGCGAGCTCTTGCGTTGGTCTCGTTTCATGCGGCAGACAATCTTGCGCGCTCTGCATGAGAACACCTGATTAGCAGTACAAGTCAGTGCTACGATCATGAGCACTGAGGCAGACATGAGAGGATGAAAGGGCATGATTGTCGCACTGGAACATAGTACAAAATGACAAGTTTCGTTCTCTGTGCACGCGACTGCACGACATGGGAACAAGCAGATGGAATGGAAGTACATCTCACTTGCTAATGTACGAAGTAAAACAAAAACATGCAGATATTCAATTTGTATGTTTTATTATTTCTGTAAACTTTATTTTGTCTATTAAAACAAGGTTAAACAAATAACTGATGTTTCCTTGAATAATTCTTGAAGTCGCGTGTCACTGTGGGTGCCGTCGCAGCACTGCCATGTACATAGCTGCACTTGTGTGATTGGGCTGTGAGTGTGATGCCCATGTGGAGGGCAAACGGCATTTGGTTTGTAGTGTAAGCTCTTTCCATGGCGTGTAGAGATGTAATACTTAGCAGACACAATCGTTAGCACGCATTGCATGTACTCTGCTTGCCAGCTCAAAGTGGCCAGACCTGGTGAGGGGCCCTTTAAGGCATTAAAAACGTTGCTATGGCAGATAGTTTATGCATAATTTGTGAAGCACTTTTTCTAGTGTTTCGAAGTTTAGAAATTATTTATAACAGGTCTTGACGGGTCACTTCTGTATTTCCTTTTTCAGCACAGCTGATAAGAAGCTTCCTTATGATGTGTGAGAGTATTGTGCGTTCTAATAATGTACAGTGCTCAGTGATTGAAATGCGATACTCGGACAGCATGGTGGCCGGCACTTTTTTGCGCCACCATTAGATGCTGGGGACATTATGCTGATGCACTTTTGCGTCACATGAAAACAAGTCATTTTGATGTATCATGACGCATTTGGGCCCCCTCAGCCATAACCCAACACTCACCGGTGGCGGAAGAATCACCAACTGCCATACTGTTCGAGTATCGTATTCCAATCGCTGAGCACTGTACACATTGCACCTGAAATAAATATCCCTTAATTTTATTATAAAGAAAAAACTTGATGGGAAGCATGTGTTGTTGTAACCGCAGTTGTGGCCCAGTAGTAAAGTGCCCGCCTTGGCTTTGGGAGGTCGCGCATTCCAATCTCGCCGCAATGGGCACAAGCATCCCCTGGCCTGGCACTAGTTTCCTCAGGGGTCACAAGCTTGGGAAAGGAGGTTTGGGCTACTCCCATGGTGAAAATTTACCATGTGGTGCCCCAAATGCACCTGTTGAGCTGGGGTTGCTTTCGGGTTGGCGACAAACAGCCCTTTTCATGCGTTGACGTCCCATAATGGCCGAGCACCAGGCCTGGAGCGTGCTTGTACCTATTTTACTGGTAGGTGCCCGGCAGCAGCACTTGCGTTTCACAGCTGCGGCGGATGCTCTTTAACAAGGCCATCTGTGGTTGGACACGAGACGTGCTGATACCATGCCTCTCACATGAGGAGGAGGAAAAGGGAGGATGGAAAGGTAGGGAGGTCAACTAGACACACGTCCGATTTGCTACCCTATACAGGTGAAAGGGTTTAAGGGAAGAAAAAGGAGAGTGAGGGAAGAAGGTAATATTCATGGGAATATGTGGGATGTCCATAACTTCACGCCTATAATCGGTCACTGAGGCCAGTTGCTTTGCAAGCCTGCGACACGTGGGGCCGTGGTCCGAGAATCTTAGTCTCTGAAAATGGTCTGTTACCTAATCGGTTTAACACCCTCTGAAGAATGTCGCGTTCGTTGTCATAGAGATACAAAAACACGGGCTCTGTCATCTTTTCGCAGTTGCACGAGTAAGATTGGTGTGTCGGACATTCCAATGAGAAATGAATAGGCTCGCATTAAATCTATATTGGGCCCCCTTTCAATATGTGAACCCCAGAAGAAGCCTAGAACCAGGCCAGGGGACATCTCTACCATTAGAAAAAAAAAAAAACTGGTGGGTTTCCGGCAGCACCAGCATTTGAACTCGGTACCTCTCACATACGAGGCAGATGCTCTGCCACTAAGCCACAGCTGTGGTGTTGTATTAGTGTCAATTGTATTATTGCAAGGTCATTTTACAGTTGTTGCTATATTTATTTGTTCAGCAGCATGTATGTTGTGCTAACTGACATTTGTCATTAAACATGATAGTGTGTGCATCTGTCCTTGTGATTCTGAGTCTTTGTGTCATTGTGAAGTATCACTTGCTAATTTGAGGACATGAGGTCATGTTTTTGTTGGTTTGAAATTATTGCATAATAGATGACGATGCATAAATGTAAAGTTCCTCTGCATAAAAACGAACCTAAAAAGCAGAAATGAGTGGTAAACACTAGTAAATCAAATATAGGCTAAAGGCCTGTTGTTTTTTTTTCTCTCTCTCTGGCTCTTTGTAACAGTATTCTTCAAACTGATAGTCCAATTCATATGCTTAGAAGATAGGCTAGTGCGAGACTCGCATAACAGACTGTTGGGAAAGGGTGTGACGCGCCTTCACTCTTCAGCACACAAAATGCACTATGGCAGGGCTCATTGGCTCTCCAACTAGGTGCAGGGAAGTCCCCACTATATCTTATCTGACAGTGCTCCTTACAAATCTCGTAGAAAGTTATCCCCTACGACCTATTTCCAGAACTTGCAGTGCCTTAAGACTTTCCAAAAGTTGTGCCGCTCTGCTACCTGACCAGACATGAAGAGAAGCTTTTCACCGGCTTGTTCTGTGTGTGCCAAAGCATGAAACCCTCGGGTAACCCCTCCTCCCCAGGACTCGTGCAGCCCATTTGCGAGTCAGTGTGATGTCATGTGTCCTTTCACCAGAAGCCAGAAATTGCACAAGTTGCCATCACAGATCACTTCAGGCATCACTATTCCTCCTTCAGCAGTTAATGGAATGCACAATCTGGGACTAGTTCACTTGAGGTCTTCATCCGTTTTGCCTTGCTGATATAGTGGATTAAAGGTGTTCATGTATGCGTGTGCTGCCTTTGGAATTAGACATTGCAACATGACTAGGCATCGTCCACTGGCCTTTCCAGCAGAGTGGATTGCACCATAACTCCAAGACCTTGTTTGCGGGCTCCCAGCTTGCCTGTCTTGGGATATGTATGTTGTTCCAGTCCTCAGTGAGACATTCGACAAGATACATGCCTGCTTTCAACATCAGGAGAGAGCTCTGCCAAATCCCATGAAATACATTCTGAAGCAGCAGGGCTTGTGCCACGTTAGGCAGCCTTTCCTACTACACTACGAGACTGCGCTCATAGACGGATGCCGTTAGTCCTCGGGCGCAACATCTTGAGCGACTTTACAGAAGACATCATTGCCTCTTTTTCGGCCAAGTGGTTGGGCATGTATTGAATGGAAATCAAATGTCCCCTATAGTACACAAGCTGACTGACTTCCGAGGGAGATCAGTCAGCAGTCCAGTTCATATCTAGGACCGTAAACCTTTCATTGCTAGAGACGGCAGAGATAGAGATGTATGACAAATCGCAGGCCAACCATGTGGCTGTGGTCAGCTTTGTCAGAATAGGCAGCTGGACTCTATTCTCTACCTATGCACTAGTGAACAGAGATATGCAGCTCCAGTGCAAAGGCGGACGTTGAAGCATTGACAAGTCCTTTTTGCCTAATATACCCCCTTATGTTAGCCTGGCCTTATGGAAACACCTAGGCTGCGATATAGCAATGCCTTTTCTGTTGCTATTCTTTTTTGCGCTTCGTCAGTGGCCAAAGCGACGCTCTGCCTGCGTTATCAATGGGATCTGCTGGCGGTGAATGGTGGATAAGGGTGGTATAGAATCGAGTGGAAAACATTGCTACAAAATCAAACTCTTAGGAAATTTTCTCCAGCAATTTGTAGATTGACTTATTGCTTGAATTTGTTCCTTACGACCTTACTAAATGAAAGGAAACAACGGTGCAAGGGCACACATATAAGTGATGACAGGCCCTCTTGTGCTGTCTTGCCCTTGCGCCGACAGGTGCATTTCGCTGCAGCTTGGAAGGAATGGGTACTTGGTTGGTTTCTCTGTAAGAACTGCTACTAAGTAAGCAGACGTTTTCACCCACTCGGTCAGCTGTCAAGGCCTACTGGAAGGGAGAGGACCTTTTCCACTGTAACCTCCATATGAACTCTGGTACAAAAAAGAGTACGAACCCTTATTGACCTAGTGTGAGCTAAGGCCTCCACATCCAACTTGTAGCTGGCCTGTGGAACATCTGCCACGGCAAGCTCAGTGGTTCATAGCTTGGGGGTGAGGGGATGATCAATGGAAGGCCAAACAGGGCGCGCCCCTGTGATGTGTGCATGTCACTTGAAAATGGGAGGGGGGAAGCTAGGTTGGTGTGGAAAAGTAGCTCTGGTTCGTCTGCCATGCTTCTGCTATGGCAGCAATTCCTGAAAGTCCATCTTGGCAGATGGCTGCCATTGTGTGCAAGCTGGGGATGAAGCTTGTGAAGCCGCTTTGATCCCCGAATTACATTCTGTGAATAGCCTGCTATGCCTGTTAACGCTTCATTACCAATCTGGAAGTTCAGTACAGTATGCTTAAAAGGCATGTGGTTTGATGTCATTTAGATCAGTTGCCTTTTCAAATACACCTAAAGGAATATATGCCATACAGGTCGCGTGGGCTGTCCAATAAGCACAAGACAAACTGCCCTAAAGTAGAGTGTTGCCTATGATGTGTAGGAATGAGCTTTAGGTGAATGTGTCCTAAAGTAGATATTCATAGTCTTCACGTTTCAGCCAACTTTCTCCACAGAATGGGAAAATTATAATTTTTAGTTATAGTAGGTTCCATATTTAGCAGACTGATACAGTCACGCATCCATTTATTTTCATTAATGTCTGTCAGGGGCTTTCGACAACAAATAAGTTTTGATTATCACATTTATATTAATAAAATATGGCACTTGTTTAGTGACATGATGCTATAACAAATTTGATAACATAATACAAGGCAGTATATGAGAAAGACTCAATCATAATGGCATTCCTGCAACGGCACACTGGAAGCGTGATCAGTGAACACAGTGCAGTTATTTATGAATGCAAGAGTTTATAGTATGGTGGATTTAAGAGGTCTATGGAAATAAGGTTCACTAGCTTTTTGTGGCTAGAAGTGTTTGAACTTCCGTTCATCAATTTCCAGAGCTACAAAATGGCTGCTAAGATGCTGATGTCTGGAAAACCTTGGGTATTGATTTCATTAAGTTCACCTTTGATATTTTGGTTCTGTGAAATTTTGGCTGTGTTACTGTGCTCCTTTGTCTGCTCCCCTTTGTCAGCTCCCATAAGCAAACGTAATTGGCCTCCATCATAAGAATTATGATGGAGGCTGGAGGCTGAGCACTCATTCATATCCACTGCAGTTGCTTTAGTGGCTATGGTGTTGGGCTACTAAGTACGAGGTCGTGCAATCAAATCCCAGTCATGGTGGCCACATTTTGATGGGGGCAAAATGCGAAAACACCTTTGTAGTTAGATTTAGGTGCACATTAAAGAACTCGAGGGGGTCCAAATTTCCAGAGTCCCCCACTACAGCGTGTCTCATAATCAGATCGTGGTTTTGGCACGTAAAGCCCTATAATTTTTAATACTTACTCATGTAAGTTTTCAATAGAATGTGCATTTGGGGCTACCTTGCAGCAAATACTGATCGAACTTTTTCTGAAGTGTAAACACATCTGCATGTCACCTGTTAAAACAGGCTTTTAATCATCGTGTAATTGGTGGCAAAAGCCTTGATAAAATGGGTCTAGGATAAATGAAAACTCTTTAAGTTGATCTTAACTCGTTAAAGCAACATTTTCTGAAAACGGTGGAGCCTTTGGTAACAGTTGGAAAGCAGTCCTTGTTTTATCACCTTTGTTCAGTGTAACTGTGAGCATGTTGGTAGTTTTCTGTAGCTTAACTTTCACATGTTGAAAGTCTGGCAGCAGGAATGTACCATGCTGTATTTCTAAGAGTGGCTGATACACATTCGTAAAATTTATATTAGAAGATACAATTTTGTTTTTTTCATAAGTGATGTAGAATCAAGACCATTTTATAATTACGTCTTGGTAGTTTGCTTTTTGTTGGGGGGTGGGGGTGTTGAGGGAAGGTTGAGGGAAGTCAAAAGTTTAAAAATATCAGACTTCACTCTGATACAGTGTTATATGCATAATGTGGAATTGCATTACCAATTCGTTTCAAGCTGATTATATTTTTATTATGTTCCGAATTTGAGTTGCAAGCTGATTGCCAACCTTGCTGTCATAAGTGGGAGGTCTTTAACTTTTGGTTGTCTTGGTACCAGTTGCGGCCGTTGCGTGCCCCCCCCCCTTTTTTTTTTCTTTTAGCTCTGAAAACTTATGATGCATTATGCACCTTACAGATACCTTCTTCAACAATGTCAAGCAGGGACATATTTTTGAAGTTGATTGCCACCAGTAATTTTGAGGTGCCATGTGAACCTGTCAAGGAGCTTGGTGATTGTTCTACAACCATGGACGGGTGTCACTCATCAGAAGACTTTCGGCAAGTTGGCCTCGTGCATATTATTTGTCTCCCCTGGCTACGTCTCCAAAATTTTGGTTTTATAAATTCATACACTAGTAGAAACAATAAGCCTGCATATAGAAGCTGCACTTCATCTTTACGATTTTGTGTTATTTAGTGATGATTTTTTTGCAAACAGTGCTTTGTGGCTATATTTTTTGCTGCTCATTGCCATAACGAAAAGGTCTGAGATTTCTAAGCCTATATCACAGTATATTGACACGTGTACTTCTTAATCGGGTGACCACGTTTCACCGTCTAACAAATGTTATTGCTCAGTTCAGGATGTGCCTGCATGTATCGGAAGTTTCTCTAATGTTATCGATGGTTTTGTCTGCTGTCTGTGGTCACGGAACCCTGTGTCATGCGCAATGCGAATTGTGTAGAACCTTCATGAAGACATGTGGGCACCAACGGTTACTCTGAGACATTCAATGACTCATGTATAAAAGCCAATGCGCTTGACCCACTGATCAGATTTTCGACGATCACCAACTGTGTTTGCCGCTATCGTACTTTGAGTATAGCCTGTTTTGGGGGGCACAGGTGCACCCAATAAAAGTTAGTTTCGTCATGCAAAGTATTGCTATTGTGTTCTTTACCGTCACTACTACATGACGTGGTGGAGGTGCTTGTGCATTCATGTACTGGACGTCCCTGTAAAGCTGCGATCCAGGCTTGCAACCTGAAGACTGCACTGACTTGGCCCCAGACCGTTGAGTAAGCCACAGGCTATAAAACCTGCCTCTGGAGCATGGACTTCTATCCGTGATGACTAAGTAGATCGTGGTCAACTTGACAACCCCAATGGCAGCCCCAGCTTCCGCCATCGTGCTGCAACAGCTTCAGGAGCCACTGACCTTCTGTAGATCGTTGACTGAAGACTCAGAAACCTGACTTGCGACCCTATGAAAGACTAGCGACATTCAACAATTGAAACTGCTAGAAGAAGCTGCACCATGTTTATTTCTCGTTGGATGACTCCACTCGGACATGGTTTGAGAATCTAGAGTCAAACTTAACATCATGGGAACTGTACTGCTGCAGCTTTCTGCAGGCCTTCACCAGCGTCGTACGAAGAGAAAAGGCTGAAGTCCTAGAACTTCGAATGCAGCTACCCAACGAAAAAGTCGCCATCTTCATTGAAGAGATGACCCGCCTGTATTGTCTTGTAGACCCTGATATGCCAGAAGAAAAGAAAGTTAGTTTCTTGATGAGGGCTGTCAAACAAGACCTATTTACCGGGCTAATTTGCAACCCCCGAAGTCTGTCGTGGAATTTTCATCTGAAGCCATGATTATTGAGAAGACACTGGAAAGGCGCACGGGACAATATGATCGCCAAGTGGTCACGCCAAAGTACGAGGTCCAAGCACTTGGTACCAACGACATGTGCGAGACCATCCGAGCAATTGTGCGCGAGGAGCTACAGAGGATCTTTCCAACGTTGCAGCCTCAGATTGCCTCGATCGCTGACGTCATGCGAGAAGAAATCCAGCGGTCACTGGGAGTTCCTGAAATGAAGCTGGAATCACCAGAAACCTTGTCTGAAGCGATTACCTATGCTGACGTAGCCCGCCGTCACGTTTCCCCTCTGCACCAGGGCCGCCCTGTAACACCACAGTTCCGTTGTCCACCACCGCCACAGCCAGCACGCCAACGAGCCACCGCATGCGCATTCCAAAGAAGACTCACATTTAGCACGCCCCCAACCACCGCCCGCTCTGCTATCACTGTGGAGAAGTGGGCCACATGTACTGACGATTTACCGTCGACACACTGCATGCAATGCAAGGTGAATGACCACGTGAGATCGCCGACTACGTCGCAGCCACTGAGTGGAGCCCTCAACGACCGTCCCGTTTACCATCACCAGGCTACGACTTGTCGCTGCAGTGCCGACCATACACTGGCCCAGCCCGGGGCCGGTCTGTAGGCCTATATCCCATATCCCAAAAACTATAAGCAGCAACCAATAGAAGTGCCGTTGCTGTTCATTGAACTGGAGGTCCTCCACGCCGACAAGACTATCTCGACAACATATCCACGAGACCCCGCCATCCCGACGAAGCCTGGAAGCAAAGAATATGTTGAGAAAAGAGCTGACAACGTGACGTTCCAGCCACAGGTCAACACAACGCAGCTGTGATTCGACGCCAAGACCAAACTGCAACGCACGACAAATAACCACCGACCTCGACGTGCTTCTCGACAGCCACGTAGGCATGGCTTTAGTGGACATAGGAGCCAACTACTCCATCATGAGTGGACCCATTGCCGCCGAGTTGAAGAAAGTTAAGACTGCATGGGAAGGCCCTCAAATTCACACCACTCGAGGACACCTCATAACGCCGACTGGAATCTGCACGACAAGAATTACTGTTCGTGATCGGACCTACCTTGCCACCTTCGTTATCCTCCAAAAGTGTTCACGAGACAGCATTATCGGCATGACTTCCTGAACCATCATGATGCAATCATCGACCTGAAGTCAGTAATGCTATCCGAAGAACAAGCGATACTGCCGGTGAGCTCTCGTAGTCGCCATGCCTTGAGTGTGCTCGAAGATCAGGTCATCATCCTGCCTCACTCCAGCATTTTCATTTCCGTCTGCACAGAAACACCTGCAGACGTAGAAGGTGTCATCGAGGGTGACCAGCGTCTACTGCTAGACCGTGAAATTTCTGACGCAAGAGGGATCGCTCAACTGCATGGAGGAAAAACGAAAGTCATGCTGACAAATTTCAGCCAAGAGTTCAAGCACATGAACAAGAGCGCGACGATTGTATACCTCGAGGAAATTGGGGAAACAAGCAATGTGTTTGTCCTCTCGGATTCTGCCACATCTACCTCAACGACCATAGCTTCCGAATCAATCTCCAACATAAGTCCAAGCCTCCCATGAGTAACCAACAACAGCTCGAAAGTCTTCTGTGACGATACAAAGAGTGATTTTCAACATAATTAAGGATTCAGCAAATACCAGTTGCGAAGTATCGTATGATAACCCAAGAATTCGCTTGACAACTCTGCCAGAGCTCTTACCGAGTGTCAACAAGAGAAGCTATAAGGCAAAAAGTCAATGAAATGCTGCGCGACGACATCATCCAGCCGCCGAAAAGCTCGTGGGCGTCTCCTGTGGTCTTAGTGAAGAAAAAGGATGGAACTTTGTGCTTCTGCATCAATTATCGCCACTTGAACAAAATAACGAAGGACGTATACCCCCTCCCACGCATAGATGATGCATTAAACTGACTCTGCAATGCTGAGTACTTTTTGTCTATGGATCTCAAGAATGGTTACTGGCAAATTGAAGTCGACGAAAGGGGTCGAGAGAAGATCGCCTTTATCCTGCCAGACGGCTTCTTCAAGTTCAAGTTGAGGCCATTCAGACTTTGCTCTGCGCAAAGCCTTGGCAGGACCGAAGTGGCAGACTTGTCTCGTCTACTTCGATGCCGTTGTAGTCTTTGCCACGAATTTCGAAGACCACCTGAGGCGGTTTCAGACAGTAGTAAGGTGATCATGTCATCTGGACTCACCCTGAAGCCAGAAAAGTGCCATTTGCTTACGAGGAACTTCTGTTCCTAGGCCACGTCATCAGCAAGTCTGGAGTCCATCCCAACCCGCAGAAGACAGCCACCATTGCTAAGTTCCCGTGGCCCATTGACAAAAAGGCGGTGCACAGATTCCTTGGCCTGTGTGCTTATTGCAGGTGCTTTGTAAGAGACTTCTCAAGCATTGCTGAACCATTAACTCGTCTCATGAAAGCCAACATCGACTTTAAATGGGAACTGGGGCAAGAAGACGCATTTGAGGAGCTGAAACGATGGCTGCAGTCACCGCCGGTGCTTTCACACTTCGGCGAAGATGCCAAGACAGAAATACACACCGAAGCAAGTAGCATTGGCCTTGGTGCCGTGCTAGTTCAAAGGAAGGACTGAGTTGAAAGCATAATAGCTTACGCTAGCCGGTCACTATCAAAAGTGGAAGTGAATTATTCTACAGTGCAGAAAGAGTGCCTTGCAATCATTTGGGCTACGGAGAAATTTCGGCCTTATATATACGGCAGGCACTTCAAAGTGCTAAGCGATCACCACACCTTGTGTTGGCTGCGAAACCTAAAGGATGCTTCAGGTTGCCTAGCACTATGGAGTCTCAGACTCTAAAAATTCTATATCACCGTGGTTTAAAGGTCCTGGAGGAAGCACTCTGACCCCGTCTGCCTGTCGCGCGCCCCTATGTACCTGCCACCGCAAGGTGAACTGGACGACGACGCCTTCCTGGGAACAGTTGCTGTAGACAACTTTGCCGAGCAGCAACGAGTAGAGGCGGAGTTTTGAAGCCTTGTGGAGTACTTGGAAGGTAAGATCGACATTGTCCCTAGGGCATTTCAGCGTGAACTGTCGTCGTTCTGCTTATGGAATGACGTCCTCATAAAAAGGAACTCATAAAAATCCGCGCAAACTACTTTCTCGTTGTGCCAGCAGGACTTCGGCCAGAAGTCTTACATGCCCTGCACGATGATCAGACAGCCAGGGATCTTGGGTTTTCCCGTATGCCTGAAAGAATACAAGACAACTACTGTTGGCCACGCCTGTCCGTTGATGTCGCCTGCTACGTCGGAACATGTCGTGGCTGCCAGCGACGCAAGACACAACCGACAAGGCCAGTGGGTTTACTACAGCTGATCGAGTCTCCTTGCCGATCGTTTCAGCAGATCAAGATGAATTTGTTGGGACCCTTTCCGACGTCAACATTTGGAAACAAGTGGATCGTCGTGGCCACCAACTAATTTACCTGCTACCCCGAAACAAAAGCCCTGCGAAAAGGTAGTGCAGCTGAAGTAGGAAAATTTTTCGTCGAGAACATCCTGCTACGACATGGTGCCTCGGCACTGCTCATCACTGACCGAGGAACTGCTTTTACAGCTGTGCTCACGCAAGCCATACTGCAATACAGCCAGACAAGCCACAGGAGGACAACTGCCTACCACCCGCAGACGAATGTTCCTACGGAGAGGCTAAACAAGACGCTCGCCAACATATTGGCAATGTGCGTCGACGTCGGAACACAAGATGTGGGATGTCGTCCTGGCATATGTAACCTTCGCTTACAACACTGCAGTGCAAGTAGCAATTCAAGATCACGCCGTTCAAGCTAGTTTACGGCAGGAGCCCGACGACAACTCTCGACGCCATGCTGCTGCACATCACCTACGAAGAGAATCTCAACGTCGCCACCTATCTCCAGCGCACCGAAGAGGACCAACAGCTGACACTACAATCTTCGATGACGATACATGAAATACGACCCTGGCTACTGTGTTTGTGTCTGGACTGTGTTACGCCGATGAGGACTTGGCGAGAAACTGTTACGCCGCTATTTCGGACCCTACAAGATCATCCGACACGTTGGCACACTGGACTATGACGTCGTACCCGACGGCATTTCGCAATTACTGCAGTGCCGCGCACGACCTGAAGTCATCCGTGCACCTTAAGCCTTTCTATGCCCCCTGAAGGCTTAGTCTCTTTGTTATTTTGTTATTGCTTTTTCTTTATTATGCATGGTTTTGTTTTCGCTTTCGTGTTTGTTTGTAGCATCGGGACAATGCTTTTTAAGAGTGGGGTATTGACATGTGTACTGGTTTATTGGGTGACCGCATTTCACTGTCTAATAAATGCTATCGCTCAGCGCAGGATGTGCCTGCATGTATCGGAAGTTTCTCGAATGTTGTCGATGGTTCTATCCCCTGTCTGTGGTCGCCGAACCTTGCATAATCTTATTGCATGTATGCGCGATGCGAATTATGTAGAGCTTTCTGGAAGAGATGCGGGCACCAGCGATTACTCTGTAACATTCGATGACATGTATAAAAGCCGACATGCTTGACCCATTGATAAGATTTTTGACGATTGCCAACTGTGTTCACCGCTATCGTGCTTTGAGTAGAGTCTGTATTTGTGGGCACAGGTTTGTCAAATAAAAGTTGGTTTTCGGGAATTCTCAGGGAATTTGAATAGTCTGGAAATACTCGGGGAAAACTCAGGGAATTTGGGCTTCTATCAGGGAAAATTAGCTGTAACTTTATTGAAAGGGAACAAAAGTGGTGTTAATGCTGGCTCCAGTAACAGAGGAATCGCAACGAATCGTCATTGACGCCTTGTCATTGGCACCACGTATTGCCAGAGTAGTTAACGACCAATTTTCCAGACGCCCGATTTTTCAGACATGCCCGATAATTCGTACGGCTTTGCGGCACCACCACGTACTCCATATAGTCATGTATATTGCCCTGACTGTAGGTCTGAAATGACATTAATCAAAGCCACCACCGCCGCCATTTTGATTATATCGCCGCCTCGAACCGGCACTCCTGCACGCAAATCCACTGCAGCCGTAGCCACCACCGCGGCAACGTTAGGCCTAGCTGCTTCTACGTTTGCTATTAAGAGGAAGCTTTAGCTCGGGCCCAACTCCGACGCGGCCTATTCAAATACATGTAAAAACGCAAAAACGTTTTTCTGAGATAACCCCTGGACCAATTTTAATGAAATTTGTTGCATTCGAGAGAGAAAGTTAAATTCTAGTGACTGTTGGAAGCGGAATTTTGATTTAGGGCTTGAATTTTCTTTAAAAGATTTTCAAAAATTCAGACGTTTGAAAAAAATAGAAGCACGAAGTTTACAAGCTAATAGCTCTGCATCAAGAACAGATATCGCGATTCTGTAAACGGCATCCATTAGACCATTCAAAGCGGACAAATTTGATACGTCAGTTTACATCTTACGTGATTTTGTTACGTTGTTTACGAAGGTTCTGCAAAAGTTGTAATTACACATTACTCCATTTTTTGAGGTTCATGTGTAACATATCAATTTTGTCCGCTTTAGATGTGCTATCAGGTACAGTTCACAGAATTGTGATATCATTTTTTCTTGCTGAGTTACGGAGTTGTAAACTTGATAGTTTCGTTTTCTGAAAATTTGCGATATTTGCCAAATTTTTATAAAAATTTGACGACCTAAATCGGAAATTCGAAACCAACAGTCACTAGATTTTAAGCTTTTCTTTTAAATGCAGCAAACCCCGTCAAATTCGGTGCAGTGGTTGCCGAGAAAAACGAATTCTCCTTTTACATGTATTTAGATAGGAGCACCCGAGCTAAAGCTTCCTCTTAAGCTTCTTGCCGTACGGTGCCGTGTTTTCATTGAAATAGTTCGTCGCTGTCAGCAATTGCACCGACTCCGCCTTTGTAATCCTCGCGATTGGCTTCGAAGCTCGCAGAGCACAGCGCGTTGCGTAATGCCAGTCTCCAAAAGTCAGCTTCACCTCAGTACAGCAGTGTTAGGCGCTGAAGCATAACAAGCGTAGGAAGGGGCAATTGTCACGGGACACGGTATGTATTCCTTAATTTACACGCGCGCACCCCCGTCTCCTGTCACAGTACGAGCACCGATATGCCTAATAAGTGTACTGACACGCCTTAAGAGCTTTTTCGGCCATGCCTGTGGCGATTTCAACCCTTAAGGGCAGTTAAAGACATGCATTCATTTTTTTGCGGCTGCCCGATTTTTCGAATGTTTTCGCGGTGCCTAGGTAGTCCAAATAATAGGACGTTGACTGTACAACTGACCAAGAGGATGCATCAAATGATCCATGAGGTGAAAGCGTGGCAGAAGGAGGATGAGAACAGAAAGGACCGACGCACTGAGGAATTAACGGGAAAGGAAGCGTGCCGTCGCCTCTTTGAAGGAGCTTGAGCTCAAAAAACAAAGTGTTGGCTGATGCCGAGATGCAGATGTCTTTCATCCAAACCATAATAAACTCTTTAAAGCACTGAAGCCCAACACTGAGATGTTGTGTATGGGCTGAGAGTATGCCAGTACAGTTGAGGTTGATTTATCAGCTGCTAAGAGAGAATCTTAGTTGTGGCAAAGTTCAGGCCTCATACCGATGAGCTTGCTATCAGTTGCTAGTAATAGCTCACATTCAAAAATATTTACTTCTGTATGCATCCCCTTTTTATTCGTATTCAAAATGTTCAACTCAATTTGGAATGTGTTTTACCACTTCTTTTTTTGCTGTACATTTTACTATCATCTTCCTTCTGTCTTCTTTTTAAATAAAATAGATATTACTCCTTACTATTCAAACTGGATTAAGTCTTTCTTTTTTTTTTTTTCAACATGCTTACTAGAGAGGGACAGCATCGGGCAACATGGTGTCAGCCTGTCTTGACATGAAACAAAGTTCTGGCTCATTCAGGGAATTTCGCAAAGGTGCTCAGGGAAAACCTGGAAAACTCAGGGAATTTGGAAATGTCAACTTGGTAGACACCCTAGAAAGGCTTTATCAGTATTGCCACCATGTCCTTGAATAAAAATGCACATTTTGTTCTGGATAGCATTGGGTTTCTTTTTTGAATGAGCTGTGCGTTAAGGCCTATGCTAATGTAGGACAAAGAATGGGGATTCTTGTGAAGCTCGGGAGGTGTGTGTTGCGATGGCACTCAGTTAAATTTGGACATACGGAAGTATGCAGATGGTATTTATAACTAGAGCGCTAGTACCTAAGGTCATTCGTACGTCTTGTACAATCACGGGTATGAATTTTGAAACACATGGTTGTTGAAAACAGTGCAGCCAGACATATACACAAACTAGAGAACAACATGACAAGCACAAGCGTGTCAGCTCACCTACTTCTCGATCTCCTTAAAGCCCCAATTGCAGCCATACTTTTTTGTCTAGGCAGCTTTACCTCTTAAAGTAGTGTTTGTAAGCAGAATTTGGGGATTTAGAAGCATTGATGTCAATTACTTAAGCAAGTTCCATAAATTTTTAAAGCAAATCGTTGTTTGCTTTCAAAGATTCGATAGGCTTTTTCAGTTGTTTATTTGTGCGCTTTCATTCTTTTTTTTTTTTCTTTTGCCTATGCAACAGGAGCCCCGATTTCAAAAGCATTCCTGAACTGCCATCAGATATGGATCCCTCTGGACGGTTCAAGGGGGCTGTATACTTCAACACCGATTATGTAAGTTCACACATTTGAATTGGAAGTCAAAAGAGAAAATGCTGAAGTAAAGGTCGTATCACTATAATAGAAAAAATGAGAAGCGACAGAATGTGGGCATTGTGTCAGTACCACTTTGATGCCTTCCTTGCTCATCTTATTTGACCTTGTTTGTCTGTTTTTCTTTCCCCACCACTGAGAATAACAAACTTGTTCAGGTTTAAGTCTTAATGCAAACACATTTGTCTCGATAATTGTGGCACAAATGTGGCCCTAATTTAAATATTATTCTTTCGTGTTGCTAGTGAGCTTGGTTGATATGTTGTAGTTGTCTTACCTAAATGCTGACTACACTAAAAAAAAATCTTGCTTTTGCACTTATCACAAGTTATCTTCATACAACTTCTAGGCTCTTTTAATAATGTTGCACTACTTTTGATCTTGTTCCCACAGTATGATTAACCCTTTCAAGGTAGATATTTTTTGCCATATGCGACCACCCAGGTTCAATTTTTTTATTGCAGATTCCAATTTTTTTGAGGGACCTATTTTGAAAAAAAATTACCTTCACAAATGTTCCTACTCTTACACCAATATTTACGTCCATAGCATAATCGAACTGCGTAGGTGACCGCACTCAAGAAAACTGTGGTTGTGTACCCGTCAAAAAAGCAAAACGTGTGACAACTTCCGCTAATCTTCATCTTATCGCCAACCAGAGGCAATTAGTTTTCGCGAGTCCCCCCCCAAAAAAAAAGAAAAGGAAAGGAAACGCATGTATGGCGGCATCCTTTCTTCGACATCACTGTGAGCACTAAATGAGCGAGAAACAGGCGGTCGCCCTTTGAGTGATTAGTAATGAGATAGCCATAAGTTTTGCAAGCGCAAGAAGCTGAAACTGGCCGCAGAATAATACCCAAACTGCCGCCCGGCTGCGCGCGCCAATGTGGGAGTGGTAATACATAGATGTGTCGGAGCAAACTAACTCTAAAACAAACTATGCAACGAAAACCGAGAGAGGGAGGCGCGAGAAAAAAATTGCCTGAATTCCCACATAGTGGCAGCACATGCCAGAAGAAAAAAAGTTAGAAATTGGAGCGCGTTTTAAAGGTACCAACGGCGCCGTAAATATACGGCATCGACCATTTCGGACTTATTGGCGGCACCGTATATTTACGTCAGTGACCCTGAAAGGGTTAAGGTTGTTTTTTATGGTTATATTGAATTTTAGTTTCTCAATGTAGAAATGCACTCAACGTAACCATTTTAGTTACTGTGTTGAGAATGCAGTCCCACTCTGAATTCGTAAAAGTGCTAGTGTTTTCAGTTTATAGCAGCCTTATTTCTTTCATGTGTTAGAGGCTATTTTAGTTTTACTATCTTTATATATATATATCTAAGTTATATAATCCTTCTCCTCCTGTTCCTCTCTAGGATTCTTGCAGATTGTCATCTCAGCCTGCAATTTCCAAAGTTCGGGCTCTCTGCCATGGCATTAGACTACCTAGGCCCATGACTCACCTTGACCAGACACCATTTGATGGGTCTGTGAAATCGGTAAAAGCTTAGCAGCCCATTGGTTTTGTTCAGCCATCATATTGTGGGTGGTTTGTTTTGTGCAGCCTGCCTCTGGCTGTCATGGCATTCAGTAGCTCAACTTTACGGTGATAATTAGCTTTTTGGTTTGTTTGCCCCAGCTCACCAGCATGGTGCCGACAAGTTTCAGGCATCAAGATCAATAGAACTGGTTTGCTCCTTGGAAAGTTCAGTGTAATTTATGTGCAACTGTGTGGTGGCTGTAGTCTTCTAGTGAATACTCCAAGGAGGGCCACTGAGCCATGCTGCTGTCCACAAGGCTACCAGCAGTCGTGTGAGGTAGGAAAAGGATTGAGACTCTTGCGTCATGATGAACAAGGTGCCAGTGTCAAATTCCATCATGTGTGAGACATGAAAAAGGGTGTGTGATGCGTCCAAGAGTGTCCTGCTTTGTTAGTGGACTGTCGCTCTATAAGGGAACACTGAAGGCATGTCATTGAAGCTGAGCTCCTCTCTACTTCCTTGTGGGCATACCGTGAGAAATGGGAAAAAATCTATCATGCAATATGATGGAGCACACTGCACATCTCTAGGCAAAATGGTATAAGCTAAACCATGCTGTTGAGCTGGGGCTTGTTGCTTATGAACAAGTGAAAAAAACTTAACTGTGCAGCTACACCTTTGAGTGTGTGCTGCACAGAAAAAATTGAATCTGCTAAGCGCCCTGCAGTGCCTAGGCTGTAAGGAATGTTTTATGGTAAGAGGCAGACTGGAGTGGCAGTGGGGGGAATGCTGCACTAATCTGTGCCCACTGGAATTTGTTGCTCCATACTGCTCCAAGAGGGTCTTTTTTGACCTAAATTGTGCCACCGCTGCACCACTGTGTATAGTTTCGGTGGTGTGGAAGTTGGGAAGCTACCACGCAATACAGTACAAACTGTGGTGCTGCTGCATTCATTGGTGGCATTCATTTAGGGTGTTACAGCCAGAGAGACTGCTGTTGTGACAGCTGACAGATTTGAATTGATTCCTGTTTATATGCACCATTTGTGAGGCATGTGTGAGGCTACGATGAATTGGGTGGCCATGCTGGCTTTGCAACGGCATGATCAACGCAGTTTTATGCATCAAGGGCTGATGCACAATGGTGCTTTGTAGATAAAAAGATTATCATTGTCCACCGTACTTATTCCTCTTGGTTGCAACTTTATTTTTTTTGCACCTTATACTTGTTTTTTGCTTTTCAAGAGGATGTGAGGTTATTGAATTTAGCATAGTGCATTATTACCACATGCATGGTGATTGGGTACTAGACTGCGGTTCATGCTTTTTGTCAACTGTGTCTCCCAAGCTTGTGGTAAAAAAAGTTAATCGTGGACGATCAAGGGGCCTAGCCCTTTATGCCTTGACCTACGAGCACGTATCAGTTGAGGAATGAAGAACATTATATGCTCACATCACTGATTATGGTGAATAAAACAAAAAAGGAATATGTGGAATATCAAACCTACAAAAATGTCCTTCCTTAAGGGGACATTAAACAGAAAAATTATTTCAGCTGCACTAGTAAATTATCTATATAAATAACAAAAAAAACCTCTTATTGTTAAGAGGCTTGGTAGGCCAGAAAAGAGGCGAAAGATGGTTGGCAACCCCGCCATAGAATTCCCATCCCAGCTCGCCGTTACATCATAGAGTTTGATAGCAAGTGCTCAAGCCTAGATAACTGTTAATCGGTAGAGTTGTACTACATTACTCCCTAGAAAGGTGGGAGACTAGGGAATTTCAAGAGCTTTTACAGGTCCAGAACAGCCCAAATACAAAAGTACTATTGGCATCACACGAATTTGCCGTGGCCCTTCCGATGTCAAAACCTTTGCAAGGTGGCAAATCACACCTAACCTAAGAATGAAAAAGTGCCTGCCCTTTTCCTCTCGTGCTGACCGTGGTCGACCTGTGCACGGAGGAACGATGATTGAGTCAAGTGATGTGCAATCCGCACTTTCGTCTGTGACGCAGATTAGCCTTACCGTAATCCATCTGCTGTAAATATGGGAAAGCCCTTCTGTGTTTTGGAGAAAAACTGTAAAGCAAAACTTTCTTGGGATACATTTTCTGCTATTCGATATACAGCTTGTTGATATACTTCGATATTTTAATTTAGAATGTACTATTTGGAATTTCCACACCCCTAATATTTAATATTCCTGGGCAACTTTAATTTGCATTGTACACCTACTAAAGAGTGCATAGACTGTTAAATACTAAGGGCCATAGTAGCAGAATCTCTGTTAACAGTGGTAGCTGTTGTTCTGCCTCTGCTTGCCTTTGCAATGATTTCTCTTAATGCCTTTTTGCAGGGATTTGCGGCTATGATCAGTGGCAGTACCAGAGAAAACAGCGGGAGGTTGTGCGGTGGAAAAGGGGGTGGAGGGGGCTGTCAAAACTTTTTAAGCAGGATGATAGCATCTACAGACATGATTTTGTGCGCGCACTGATAGCTGAAAGAACCCATAACAGCTAGTGTAGTAAAAAAAAATACTCTGTTGCAACACTTTCTTTTGTAATTGTGATTGTAGCGTTGCGTACTATGCCACTTTGTTTTTGCTCAATTGCTAGCTTCGCTCTTGTTTCATGGCTTTGCAATCACATATGCGTTCCTGATCTTCATCACTACCTTGTCTGGCTGAAACATAGTGTGCCCAGTTGTCTCCAAAATAATGTGTGTTGCATGTGACAGAATATAGTTTGTGTTTTCAGGTATGAGCTGACAGAATGTCAAATTAAAAGGTTTTTTGCTCTTGTTTTCATTCCAGTTCAGCAAAAATGGTTCACTTCCGGTTCAAATCTGGAGTGAAAAGATGTTTCAGATCAGTTTAGACTGGCTTATGTTCATTTGCATAACCTAAAAAATAATTACATAAAAACAGCAAAAATTTGTTTAAATTATTTTGTACGGAAGCTCAATGGTGTTCCTGAGCTGCATGGAAAAAAAAATCCATGATGTTCTTCAGGTCGCCATTAGTAACACAAGAAATCACATTGTGTAGGCACACTTCGGAAGCATTAAATCACTCCTATTACACCTACTTCATTTTGCTTAACAGTGTGATCAGAAGCATCGCCGAGCTAAGAGGGCATTCATTTCGGCAAGTATATATTGGTCTGCCACCACCGGAGAACTATTTCACAGTCACTGATTTCACTGGCTTGTGAGAGTATCATTAACATGCCTGCCTCCCCCGCCCCTCAAGTGACACATTGCAAACCGCATTAATGGTGGTGCCACATTTAACGTGATGACATGCTCATGTGCATTACAAATAATGTAGCATGGTTCAGCCACAAGCGCAGGCAATGCATTTATGAAAAGCTCTAAAGAAGGTGGCCAATCGAACAGAAAACTATTTTTTCATTTCAGTTTCGCTGTGGATAAAAAAAAAAAAGTTCTGGTTTACACATTTTCTTTTTCAGTTTAGTTCTGGTTCAATACCCTGCCAGCTTCCGAATACTGAATATTAGATTTTTGAGGTAATTGCGGCTGAATTAATAAAATTTTACCTTGTAAGAGAAAGCATCAGCCACCACAGAGGTGCTTGTTTTACAGGCATCATCATTACAGATTCTTTGATATGTACTGTTACAAAGTGCCATTTAATTTAGTTATAGATAGTGTGACTGTGTTTATTTGTTATCCTATTCTCAATGAAAACTATTTTCTCTGACTTTTTTATTTATTTTTCTTTCTCTATAGCGGTTGTGTTCTAAGGGGTTTCGTGCTCCATCATGCATTCAGTCAGTGGTCTGGCCTGCAGTGATGTCCGGTAGAGATGTTGTAGCTGTGGCACCACCACACTCGGGCAAGACACTTGCTTACCTGATTCCATTGGTTTCAAGATTGACGGAGGAAACTGACTACGAGAGCCTTCCTGCAGGCGTTGGAGTGAGTACATTGGGGTTCTCTGAAGAGTGCACTGGTAAAAGATGTGCTTCTTTGATTTGCTGAATTGTCAATATGACAAGGCATGGTAGTCAATTGCAAAATATCTGTACTTTTCTAACAGTGGCGGCATTATAACTATTTTTAATTCTTGCATTGCTCAATGTATTACTATGTCTGAAAGGATTCCTCACCAGGCCCCTGTTATGATTCGGGGTCAAAGACAAGAGATGGACTCTTGGAGTAGATGAATAGGAGACGAAAAGCTTTATACAGTATGTACATATAGCAGGTAATAGCACACAGGTAACGGTGCCAAAAGCGCACCAGAATGACGGGGCGGCTGGTTGCGACTTTCTCTTAACAATGGGCCGGCTCTCCTTTAAATCCCTTTGGGCATCCCATCGTTGGCAGGAACGAGGCAGGACTGGCGCTGACATCAACAGCATCACTTTCCTCTTTCGTCGAAGGAGGATTTCAAGGAGAAGTTTTTCGTCGAAGGAGAAGTTCAAGCTACTTAAAGCCGGTCTCCACGGCAAGGGGTCAGCAGTTCTTTGGAAATCTGAAGGCTGCCAATGGATTCATCGTGGGGCTCTGTGCCCCTGGACTCCTCAGTTCGACCCATGGAAAGGGTTCGGGAGTTTCCTGGAACTTTGTAGGTTTTTGCCAAGGGCAGCCACTTCCGAAGAACGAGGGGGGGTGGGGGGGGAGGGGATCGCTCGTCGCCTCGATGTAGGCACGCAGTGTGGCACAAGAGCACCCCCGCCACCTGACAATGCATCCAGAAGTTTAACTATCCTACGCAGCTCGGAAGATTGGATGCTCTAGTTGAGTGACATCGTTGATTGATTGGAGCAATAGGCTTTTCTGTTTTTCCGCCGGTGGTCTTCCCTGCTACTCAGCCCTGAGAAGGTCCACTGGAACGACTGAGAATCAACAGCACCAGACCTCTCCGGCCAAAGCAAGCACCCTCCGAATGCGCTTCAAACTGCCAGACCAAAATCAATAAACAAAGCACTTTTTGAAATCTGTCTACGCTAAACGAAAAAAAAAAAAAAAAAAATTCCGAACACAAGACACGTATTAGAGAGAAAAATTCGAGATATGTACCTTTCCTTAATTCTCAACGCATGACAGAGTTGATGAAATCAGAATTGCCTCATAAGCAATTCTCGACTGTAATGCGGGCAGGCTGATAAAGACCAAGGTTGCCAAAGATTAGTTAATTTTGCCCCCGAAAGCCATGACGCAAAGGCTGAGCGCTGCTAATCTGTGCACTTGAGCATAAAATGACATCCGACAACTGTAGCTGCCAATTGAAATCATCCTTCGCCTAGTGCTGTCTAAATGCACTCACCACACTTTTAAAGCCCAGAAGCGATCATACTAAAGCAAGAAACAAATACTGAAACTCACGCGAATGACATAAAAACAAAGGTGAACCTAAATTCTACATTGGCACTTACAATCAAAGCATAGATACATTAATCAAGTCACAATCAAAATTAAGCATTTAGGCCCTTCCTAGCCTACATATGCGTAAATACAAGTGGAAACACTGTCGCTATCTTCACTCAAACATTCAGCAGCCAGGTTTTTGTAGAAAATGAACAACAAATAAACAGAATTTCTGTTTATTGCGAACACAAAAGACTAACAGCCTAAAACAATGCGCTCTTCATATCTCAACAATTTCAGACGCGCTCGAGTGAGTCGACCGTTTGTGAGTTTGCGCACTGTCCAGTCGAGTGACAAGAACAAAATGAGTTGCCTGAAGCACATCGACTTTGTACCCGTGGTCGCTGAATACTGAGAGAGCAGTGCATTCACAGCATTCACGAACCTGCGCCATGTTCTGTACTTCTGCCTACAATGTCTTCACACCTCTGAGAATAGGTGGCATTTGCGGCGTCGGAATTTCTGTGAAATTCATTCTTTCCCGACACACGTCATGCCTATTCTAGATTTTGCCAACAGCCTAAGCTTTGGATTTAGCTCACTCGGCTTTTCTTAACGTCATGGTTGGTGCGCTTGGACGGTTAGACCCGGCTCGTATCGCCGCCCAAGTCCGACTTTCTCTGCTTGCGCCTTCGTCGTTTGCCCTTGGCGCGGCTGGCAAAGCTTGTGGTCTCGGCACTTGTACTCCCAGGTACACTGCCATCTCATCGCAACGATACCAGTTTGGGCCACGAAACCAAGCTATGCTCATGGCCGTCGCTAGATGTCTGCACGTCTGACAGAACATAACTGCATCCGATGCCATTTGAGCTGGCCGGCTCGCTCTGCGGTCTCCTCGACAGGCTCGGCTTTGTCGCTATCATCTCGGCCTTCGCAGTTGGCCTGACTTACAGCATCAAAATGCCTCAACAAAGCTATCTTTGCCTCATCGTAGTTGCAATTTTTCTCGTCAAGCAGGTGTTCCAAAATGCAGGCGAGATTGCAAGGGAGCAACAAGATCAACCGCTCGGACCAGAGGTCTCAATTGACACCTTCTTCACAGACTTTTTTGAACTCTGCAAGAAAAGTAACCATACTCTCGCCTGCCTTGAAATTTTGGAGATGGTATCACGCTTTGCGCCATATTCATCCTTGAATGTCTCGACCGCTTTCTCGCCGTGCCTTTTGCTGAGTACTTTCGTGCTCCTGTCCTGCTAGCTCGTGTCTCTCATGTTCCTTTGCCTCCAGCTTCGCGTCCTCTGCCTGCATCACATCGAGAATCGATTTCCTTGCTTTTTCGGAGCCGGCGGAAATGCCCAACTCCTCGCAAATTTGAATGAGCTCCTAAACTTGGAATTCCTCCATTGCATGCAGTCTTGTCTCTCGTTTTGCTGACTCACTAAATTAACCTTACTTCAAAATAAGATCCACTTTAAAGAACGTAAATTTTTAATTCATAGTGTACCAAAAAATAACAACAAAACTCCTAACATCTGCCTGTGCTAGAGAGGTCTGAAGACATGAAAGCAAACAGGCACTCACCCAGCCAAAGTGGTTGACGCCGCTCGGTCTCGTAGCTGCCATTGAGCAGTGTAGCAGGTGTCTCTGGGCCTCGTATCTCGCAGCTTGCCATCTGCTGTTGATACCGGTTCGCCAATCCCATAGCTGCCATCCATTGTTGCGATTCGGGGTTGAAGACGAGAGACGAACCCTTGGAGCTCACGAATGGGAGACAAAAAGAGTTATAGAGTTTGTACATATAGCATGTTATAGCATACAGGTAGCGGTATCAAGAGCACACCAGACCGACGGGGCAGCTGGTAGCGACTCTCTTAACAATGGGCCGGCTCTGCCTTAAATCTTTTTGGGCATCCCATCGCTGGCAGGACCTGTGCTGACATCAACCGTGTTGCTTTCCTCTTTTGTCAAAGAAGTCTAAGGAGAAGTTTTTTGTTGAAGGAGTAGTTCAAGCTGCATAAAACCGATCTCCATGGCAAGGAGTCAGCAGTTCTGTGGAACTCTGAAGACTGCCAGTGGATTCATCGTGTGTCTCTGTGCCCCCGGACTTTTCAATTCGACTCACGGAAAGGGTTCGGCAGTTTCATGGAACTTTGCAGGTTGTCACGAAGCTAGGGTGTCTACCAACCGGGAATTCTCAGCGATATTGAGTAGCCTGGAAAAACTCGGGGAAAACTCGGGCGATTTGTGCCTCTATCAGGGAAAATTATCTGTAATGTTATTGAAACGGTCGAAAGTTGCAGTAATGCTGGCTCGAGTAACAGACAGGTATCGTAATGAATCGTCTTTGACGTCATGTCATCGACTGGAGGAGTTGCCAGTGTACAGTCAATGACCGCCTTTCTGGATTCCTGATAATTTAGACGGCTTCGCGGCACCACCACGTACCCCTTAGAGTCTATCTATTGGAACGTCTGAAATTTCTAATGCAAGAAGTCTTCGCCGTCCAATTTTCTGGACGTTCTGCCGTGACCGCAGGTCTAAAACGGCATTAATCAAAGCCACCACCGCTGCCATTTTGATTACCTCGGTCCCTCGAACTGGCACTGTCACACGCAGATCTGCTGGCAGCCGTAGCCATCACTGCGGCAACGCTAGGCCTAGCTACTTCGACGTTCGCTTACGGTTGGGTGCCACATTTTTTATTGAAAGAATTAGGTGCTGTCAGCAGTGGCACTGAGTCCGCCTTTGTGGTCCTCGCGATGGGCTTAAAAGCTTGGAAAGCACGTAGCATTGCATAATGCTGGTTCCTGAAAGTCAGCTTCGCCTTTGTACAGACATGTCACTTGGTGAAGCATACGCAAAAGTATTGCAGTGAAGCATGACAAGTGTGGGAAGTAGCTATTTCCACGGGACACAGTATGTATTCCTTAATTATACACGTGTGCACCCGGTATTTCCTGTCACAGTACGAGCACCAATATGCCTAATACGTGTACTGACAGGCCTGCAGAGCGTTTTAGAAAGTGCCTGTGGCGGATTGAGCCCTTAAAGGCAGTAAATGACATGCATTTCTTTTTTCCAACCGGCCGATTTTTCGGACGTTTTCGCAGCCCCTAGGGAGTTTGAAAAATCGGACATGGACTGTGCAACTGACCAAAAAGATGCTTCAAATGGTCCGTGGGGTGAACGAGTGGCGGAAGGCAGACAAGAACAGAAAGGACCTATGCATTGGGGAATGAACGGGAAAGGAAGCATGCTGCCGCTGTTTTGAGCTGAAAAAACAAAGTGTTGGCTGATGCTGAGATGCAAATGTTCCTCATCCAAACCAAAATAAACTCTTTAAAGCAGTGAAACTTAATACTGAGGCGTCGTTACGGGCTGAGAGTATGTCAGGACAGTTGAGGTTGGCTTACAAACTGTTGAGAGAGAATCTAAATTGTGACAAAGTTCGGGCCTCATACCACTGTGCTTGCTATCAGTTGATAGAAATAGCTCATATTCGAAAATATTTCCTTCCGTATGCATCTCCTTTTTATTTGTATTTGAGAATGTTCGACTCGATTAGCATTTTTTTTTTCAAAGACATTTTATTTGCTGTGCATTTTACTAACCCCTCCCTTCTCTTCTTTTTTTTCTTTTTTTTGAATAGCATAAACGCTACTCCTCAGTATTCAAATTGCAATAAGTCGTTTTCTTTAGTTTTTTTCATATGCTTACTAGAGAGTGACAGCATCGGGCGATATGGTTTCAGCCCGTCTTGACATGAAACATAGTTCTGCATCACTCAGGGATTTTTGCAAAGGCACTCAGGGAAAACCTGGAAAACTCAGGGAAATTGGAAATGCCAACTTGGTAGACACCCTGCAAGGGAAACCACTTCAGAAGAATGAAGGGGTGTGGAGCACCAGTTGGCCTCGATGTAGGTACGCAGTGTGGCGCAGCACCCAATAGCAAATTTTGGTTGTACACTGAAAGTTACGTGCCTTTAGGGAGCATTCAACCATACAAAATTTTCAAATCAGTTCAATAATAGCAGTGAGCAAAATATTTGAAGTTTCACAGACCCATGATTTCAGGCGGCGAGCTTCACTACCAACATAGACTCTCTCTCCACTTGCCCCGTCTAGCATCTGCAGGCGAAATTCATTCCCTGCATTCTGTCATAATGGAGCCAGAGGATCGCATCATGTCACGAGCCCTGCGTTCTTTATTTTTTCTCTTGCGTTCAGAATCAGAATCAGTTTTATTCATGACAAAAATGGGGATAATTGCATAATAAGTATATACAGAAAGAGATCCTGTAGTTAGAAACTGAAATGGGACCTCCTGTGCATGATGACTAGAATTAAGAATGCAAACAATGGCAACATGTAAAATTTACTATAATAAACATTTTAAGAGACAATGCATAAATGAACAGAAAAGCAGCACATGAATGTATTAAACAATAACAAGGCTTCGGATTAGTCAACAAAAGGTGAAACTGCGAAAGTAACTTAAGAGAAACACAAGTAAAAAAAATGCGAGAGACAAGTAGAGAAACAAAGTGAAAGTTAAAAATGCAACACATCTTGCATTCAAATGGTAAAATCGGAGGAAGCTAAAAGAAAATGCTTAAGTTCTGTACGAAATCTGTGAGCTTTAAATAATTTTAAAGGGAATGGTAATGTGTTCCGCAGAGATAAAGCTGAAAAGTGTAATGACTGCTTACCATAGCTGGTGCGAACGAAGGGTAAAATGAAGTTCATATTTCCTACAAATCTAGTTCTATTTATATTAGTAAGGGATGTCTTTGGTATGATGGTTACTAGAATATAATTGTTTCATCATCATCATGATCAGCCTGTTTTATGTCCACTGGAGGACGAAGGCCTTTCCCTGCCATCTCCAATTACCCCTGTCCTGCGCTATGCGATTCCAACTTGCGCCCGTGAATTTCCTAATTTCATCGCTCCACCTAGTCTTTTGTTGTCCTCGATAGTGTTTTCCTTCTCTTGGTACCCTTTCTGTAACCCTAATGGTCCAACAGTTATCTAACTGGTGATATCATTGTTTAATGCTCTAAAAATAAATATGGCCAGGTTATATTTAAGAAGATCAGTCACATTCAAAATATTATGTGCATGTAACAGCTGATTTGCGTTAATGTTTCAAGGTGAAAATGTTATTAGTCGGATAGCTCGATTCTGAATGACTTGCAACGAAGTTAGGTGACTGTTATAAGTGTTTCCCCATGATTCAATGTTATAGTTGATATGAGAATGAACAAATGCATAATAAAGCGACCTGAGAGTAGAAAATGAGAAATATGGTAGTCCTTTGGTTAAAACATGTATTCCGTATGCAATTTTCTTTTTCACATTAGCTATGTGAAGGTGAAATCTAAGATGGCGATCAAATTGCACACCTAAATAGGTGTAATGATCAACTGCAGTGATTAAGTGATTGTTGATGGAAATAGACTGAAGGAGCTCAGGCGATTGCTGATGTGAGGCAAAGACTACAAAATTGGTCTTATTATGGTTAATCTCCAGCTTGTTAAGTTCGCACCATGTGGAAATTTTCATGAAATCTTCTATTAGCTTACATGTTAGCGTTGATATACAATTGTTAGGACTAAATTTAGTAGTATCATCAGTGTAAAGAATACACTTCGATGAGGAGAGGCAACTAGGCAGATCATTAATATTGTGGAAAGTAGAGGACCTAATATGGACCTCTGTGATACACCAATGTTAGTAGTAGCTTCTTTAGAGTAGTACCCAGAAATGTTAACAACTTGTTTTTCTATCTTGTAAGTAATTGCGTATTAGAAGTAGAGGCGGACAAGTTATTCCAATGGCTTCAAGTTTAGCACAAATAATTGTGATTAGTTGTATTGAAGGGCCTTGGATAGGTCAACGAATATCGAGGCTGCAAATTTACCTTCATCAATCGCCTTTTTGAGATAATCAGTAAGATATATAAGTGCTAGATTAGTTCAAAAGCCAGAACGAAAGCCAAGCTGATAAGGGGAAAGAATACTAAATTTATCTAAATATTTTGTGAGACGTCTTCCTATAAGTTTTTCAATAACTTTATTAAAAAATGGAAAAATGCAAATGGGTCTATAATTCTGGGTAAGCGTGCGATCACCTTTTTTGAAAATGGGAATGACTCGACCGTGTTTGTGTTCATGTGGGAAAACATTGGTTTTAAAAATCAGGTCAATGATAGCTGAGAGGACGTTAGCGATATGTTGCGCGATCATTTTAATGTGGTAAGCGTTAATATTATCTAGGCCAGCACTAGTGGCTCTAAGGGTTCTTAATACAAAGATTACTTCATCAGGTGTTGTTGGAAAAATAAAAAATGAATGAGGTAAGCGTTTAAAGGACATGTTACAGCATGAAGCGGAATCAGAAGTGTTATTGAAGAAAGCATCAGAGAAGACGGCATTTGCAAAATCAAGTGGATTAATGTATACCATGTCATTGTGAATGATTCTCAAAATTATGTTCGTACAGTTCCGGTTTAAAAAGGTGGTAACTATTGCCCACTCTTTCCTAGTGTTATTACCACATTCCATAATTTTTTGTTTGTTATAATTCCTCTTCGCACTTCTCAGCTGTGTAGAAAGTGAGTTAGAAAATATTTTGTAACGGGCAAGTAGTTTAGCATTGAGAAGTTGCTTCTTTGGTTTTTTTATACAAATTTTCACGAGACTGCATTGCTTTCAGAAGGCTGTCTGTAAGCCATGGATTTTTTGGCGATGGTACTGTTTTTCTGCGTTTTATTTTATGAGAGTGGGAGTTGAAATGCGATGAAAGTGTCGTTAAAAGCTGCGAAAAAGCTTTTTGAGGTTCATTAGATGATACAACTTCCGACCAGTCAGTTTTAGTTACACTAGCAAGGAACATCTCTTTGTCAAGTACAACTCTGTAGACTGACGTGTTAGATGAGGCTGAGGGATTGCGCAGGCGTAGAATGATAGGATAGTGATCGGTAATATCGGTGGTAACAATACCAGCATCAGGTGGATCTGTTAAGTTCGATAATGTGGAATCAATTAAAATTAAGGTGCCATCGGCAATGTTAGGACGAGCAGGGAGAGAAATTAAATATTCATATCCAAAACTATGGAAGGTGCTTGAATAACTAGAAGAATTAGATGAATTGGTATCTATGAGGTTAAGGTTGATATCGCCCATGATTATTGCGTTACAATTAGCGCACGATATTTTTTCCTTGGTTTGATCAAGCGCACTACAGAAGTCGGTAACTAAAGAAGAAGGTGAGCGATAAATGCAGCCAAACACTAAGTTCTTGTTGCTTATACTGGAGACGGGGGAATCAAATTCAACAAACACAAATTCACAGTTAGTAATATTCAACTTGAAGTCAGGCCGTCGTTTATATGGAATGTTAGATGAGAAAATATAGCTGAAATGCCATGATTACTCGTCTCCCTGTGAGAATATTCAAAAATGTATGAGTTAAAGCAGAATAGGTCCTTGTCATCATTACTAAGCCAGGTTTCAGACACACATATTATTGAAAAGGTGTTGTTAAGTGTCAAAAACAGGTGCTCGAAATCATCAAAATGCTTGCGGAGACTTCTAGCATTGAAGTGAATAATTGAATGGTAGTCGCGCAACATGAATTTATTCAGTGCAGATGTTGACAGGTAAGAATCCATGGTGGAGGGTAATGACTTTTAAGAGTCAGTATAGAGGCAGTTAGTTGAAAACAGAAAGGTCAGACTCATCAGCGATACGACAAACACAGCTCTCATTTGTCTTTCTAGCCTTAATCTGACAATTATCCGTGCACAAGTGCTTCCAGTTGTTGGCTTTTTTCAGCACCAGTGCTTTGGAAAAAAGTGCCTTATGTGGTGTCAAGTGGTCATTAACAAATATACGAAAGTTGTTATATTTGCCGATGTAATTCAGGCAGAGCCTTGCCTTTCGTGCCTTGCTGATCATTCTTTTTCGTTCGAGAACATAATCTAGCAATTAAGTTTTTCCTACCCTTATCTTTAGTAGAGATTCGATGAAGAACATCGACATCAGAGGAAGTCGTGGTACATCCAATTTTCCTACCCACTGTCTCCAAAACTGCAACACAGTCCTCGCCCTGAGTATAGGGGATACCCCTGATTTCGATGTTCAGGCGAGAGTACTGCTCGAGCTCAGAGACCCTGCGTGGAAGTGAACAGTTTTCCGTTTTCAGGGCTTTGTTTTCTGCCACAAGTGAGGCCTTTTCACTGTGCAGCTTGTCAACCAGGTCATTCAGAAACTTTAGACTCGACTCAAGGCTGTCCATGTGCTTCTTTAGCTTCAGCACGTCAACCCCAGATGTCTTCAGATTAACGATAATCTTGTCAACAATGTGATCAGTCATACAATCCGATTCATTAAGAAGTCTTGGCTCCAGTTATCAATTCTCTTATCGAGCTCAGCACAGGTGGGCATATCTAACAGCGCTCAACTAAAAACTGAATTTAGTAAAGCAATGAAGGGGGCTAGTTGGTGAACATTCATGGTTATATTGCGCTCAGTTTTACAAACACGATATTAAGGCAGGACAGGACGTGGACGGACGTAGCGTAAACTACCAACTGTTTAATACTGTTAAAGAACGCGCTTATATACAAGGAGATATGGTGCGGGGGGGGGGGGGGGGGGGGTACATATAAAAACATATGACAAGGTGACGACATGTGATCCTGGTTTCGGTCAGGCATACATCGTTCACATGCACCCTGCACATCGTTCGCCCTGGCAAACTCGACCTCAGCTTTGATAAGCGCGATGGACGGAGTGCTTACGCACATCTCTTTTTCTTTAGCTATCGCAAGCGCCTCCCATATTTCTCGCTCCGTTTTTGTTTTTGATGTTCCAATGACTGTGGCGCTTTCGAGCAGCGGGGAGCATTTGCATTGTTTGCAATGTGCGGCCAAGTTGCTAGGTGCTGTCAGAAGCTGGCACGTGTATTTGTGCTCCCGTAACCTGTCATCTAGACAACGTCTAGTTTGCCCAATGTATACTTTCCCACAATCTAGTGGGATTTGGAACAAGATAGCCTGTACAAGCAGAAAGGAATGCATGAGCTAGTGCACGAACACTGCCACTGCTGCCAAGACTGTTCTTGCTTCACAGCGCACTTCCAGTGATGGTATCGTGCACGAGCTGTTGCATTTGTCTTGTTTCGCACTGTGCACGATTTTGCATGCTTTGCACGAGAACATCTGCATTGTTGTCTGTCTGATTCTGCACTACAGTGAAATAGATCCCTCAGTGCACACATGTTTAGAGATGGTGTCATTTTCTTTGCACACGACTGCGCAGTGTGGGAACAAACAGACGTAAGGAAAGTATGTCTCTCTAGCTACAGCAGAGTAAAACAAAGACTTGAAGACATTCAATTTGCAGGTTTTATTATTTCCCTAAACTTTAAATGATGTAGGGAAGCAACAGATATAACAAATAACTGCTGTAACCTTGAAATGTCATGTGACGTTTCAGCAATGCGAATTATGTAGGCGCACTTGTGCGTCTACATAATTAATGTAGTTCATGTGCATGGCATGTACATGTGCATGGCAGTTGATGTAATTCATATGCATGGTGCAAAGAAGTGTGCATGGTGTTTGGTTTGAAATTTCAGCTGCTGTCAGAGACGCACAGCATTATAATGTACTTTGCAGACATGATTGTCAGCACGTATTGTATACATTGTGCTTGTCTGTTTCAAATGGCCAAACCTGCTGAGGGGCCCTTGAAGTTCTTTTGTGCATGATAGACTACTGCAGATGAATTTCACTTTTTCTTAGCTTCAATGTTGTTCTTGTCAAATGCTTGTTTTATTAAGTTAGTGATCTGACTACTCACAGGGAACAAACAGACGTAAGGAAAGTATGTCTCTCTAGCTACAGCAGAGAGACATACTCCAAATTTTCGGAAGTGTGGTACCTTGGAAAAGCTTTACTTGATGCCCTAGCAAGCTGTATTGGGACCCTGATTAGTCATCACCCGAACAGTGGTTCTTGTTGCACAACATGAGGTCCCAAACTACTGTATCAGTCTAGATATACCTGGCCAGACACCACATGCATGCTCTAACATAACACATCCCCCACATTCACCCAATCTATCGCTGTGTGATTACTTGTTGTTTCACTGAGTGAAATTGACACTGAAAGGAAAGTGTCATTCATAAAGATATGGCAACAGTTCAAACTGCGGTGACCAATGATGTACTGAAAAGCATCCGAGACACACTTTTTCTGCTTTCTTCCGTGACCTCCAGAAACTGTGGCAGCTGTGCTTAGGTAGCAGCGCGGACTACTTTGATAAGACCTAAGGTGCTCTAATGTAAAGCTATTCCAACTGTTTCTATTCTGTTTCTGCAATAAGTCCTCCACGATTGGTCAAAAAATTTTTGGGCTACCCACACTTCGCCTGTCTGTCACACGACGTTGCAAAAACCATGAATACTCCCCATATGTGTACATACTGATTCTGCATGGTTAGACTGAACGAACAAAAGACATTTCTTTCTGATTTTACGCCTTTCTTGTCATCAGGCTTCTGCGATTGGTCAAGATGTTTTCGGGCTGCACCTACTTCACCTCACTGTCATGCGACGTCACAAAACTTCAAAAGCTCACCACGTGAAAGTGACGTGTATGCATTGAAGATGCACTAAGATGCCGAACAAAGCTGGCACTGGCTACTTGGAGATGCCCAGTAGAATGTATTTATTTGCACATTATAAACTTATTTGTATGGTAATATAACATTGTCGAGCCGTTCTGGCACATATACGGCATCTCTCTGACAACTCTTTTTTGTTGAGGGTCCATTTTAGTGTCATTTCTAACCTTCCATAGCACGGCGCCACGATTTTCGACCAGTTGCCGACACCACCCTTCTCATCAGGTGATGTGCTTTTAATGCGCTAGCTTGGCTCCACGAAAACCCTCTCCAATTCTGTCAAGGTAGGCAATGCCATTTGCTTTGGAAGCAAACAAAAATGACCTCCTATAAATGAGGAGAGCATTTGATTTAGCGATTCAGACAATGCTGTGGCTCACTGCCCGATCTTTGCATTCGCGGTTTGGAAACTTGATGTAGGTAGATTGGAATAAAAACAGATTTGTATAGTTTTACATTATAGGGCCCCTAGAGTCATTAGTTTTGTAAGTTGAATATAAATGATATTTTATAAGCACAGTCCTGGAATTTTTCTGACAAAGGTTGTTTAAAGGATGTTATGGTTTTTAAAACAGTACTGATCACTTATCGACCATCACGATTTCTGAAACAGTGCTTTCTCTCATTCCTCCTTAGCCCCTAATGGTAGTTCTGACATCCACATGGAAAGGAGCTTCCCGCCTGAGTGAGCAGGCCAAGCTGCTCATCGATGAGAAAAGAGGCCCAAAAGTCTGCGTCTTGTACGCTGGAGGAGCAGAAAAAGGAAAAGAGGTAATTTTTCAGTCATTCCTCTTATGCAATTGATCGTGAATCAAAAACATTGTGTTTCTCTCCTTTTTATATAGATAGAATTGGTCAATGGCTGTGATATCTTGGTAGCAACTCCCCAATGCTTTCTGCGCTTTCTGACCAATTACGACCGTCTCATCGTCAACTTGCGTCGATGCTGCCATTTGGTCCTGGATGATGGTGAAAAGCTGCTGGACAAGTTTGCAATAGAGGTACACATTGCTATGTTGTCATTGTAACTGTTGCGCTATGATTCATTATGCCAGAAATATCAGTGTTCTCTCATCTCAAAACTTTTTTGACAAAATATTGTTGGCTGTTTCATTTCAACTTGCCAGGCTTCTTGAGTACTTGTCCCTTAGTATTGTGTCTTTACATTGTGGTCTTTTGTTTCATGCATACTTCATATCACTTAGCACTGCACCAACTGGCTACTGTTAACTAGTGCCAATATGAGCTGTTGTCTTTTGCAGCCATCCAGCTTTGGAACTTTTGAGTGTGAATTAACATTGTTAACCTTTTCAGTGTCACTGACATACCAGTGCATTTCTTTGTTTCTGGCCTGCCATATCACTCGTATACATGCATGTTCTCTATTCGCTCCACTTGGCTGTGTGGAGTAACACCAAATTGGCAAGCTCCAAGGTGGTTCTCCCATCTGTTGTATGTTTCTAAAAGCACATTTTTTCCGCTGTCTTGGTTTATTCAGTGTAGGTTTTTGTTAGTGGCTGTGGAACATGCCACCACGTTGGTATGGTTGCACCATGCTGAGCGCATGGTTTCGCAAATGGGAGGGGTAGCTCCTGGACTTTGTACACCACTAGGATGGCGATTCTCCATTCAAATATTCACACCGTAGCACAGGACCACCACTCTTGCGTATTTCTTCCATCTGTCATATGTTTATACAATACTAAAAAAAAAAAAAATTCTATGTCGCTTTATCTTCACTACAGCGCACCTCCTTTCCAGGAATGAGGGTGCCCCTTTTGTTGGTATGCCTTCTCCAGGATGGCTCTGTCATCTTTCGTATCTCTTTCATCTGTTGCTCTCTCTGCTTTGTCTGTTCAAGTTTGATTAAACGAAATTGCTCTTTCCTTGAGCATAAGCTGCATGATGCTTTGAGATCGCTGCTTGCACGGCACCTTCAACTGTTGATTAGAGCGGCAACTCTTCAGACTCCAAATATGAGCCAAGCTCGCACTCAGTAGGGGACAGCTCGTCATCCGCATGTGGAAGAGGCAGCATCATCACATCGAATTTTGACAATGACACCGTGAAAAATACTGAGAACGATAGTGTTTTTAGTTTGCTGCATGTTTTATAGCTTTTGTCAGGTAGGAATGTGACAACCATACCAAGAGAAACATTGCCTTTATTCATGTCATTTTCTTTTTTCCTTTTGCAAAATTAAATATACGCTGTTCTGTTTGTTTTGTAACATCTGAGAAAAAAACGCCGATGCTGTGGGTTCGTCACTTCCAAAAAAAAAAAAAAAATAACCCTACACTGAAAGGGTTAAATGAACTGACACCCTTCCAGAATGCAGTGCTCCCACTCTTTCTCCAAATTGTGCCAAACGAGATTTCCTGCACCATCCTGATAAAAGAACATGATTTTACATTGACGTGCGCCAAAATTAGAAACTGTGCAATACGTATATGGCTGCTGCATACATGCATAGTGCACATGGCTTAATAAATCGAAATTCACATTATCCATATGTACGCGTTACTGACCAATCATTCCGGCTCGATGGCGACTGCCTAAATGACCCAATGATTGGGTGTCTCGAATATCTTAATTTGGCTGAAAACAAGTTACATTATTCCACAAGAGCCTAAAGAAGTGTGCCATATTCTCATATGACCATTTTCGAAGTAACGCTCACTTATGCCGGATTTCTCGTCACTAGCATCAGACTCGTAGGCATCTACGAGCAGTGGCTGTGGCGGCATTCGTGGGCACTGGGTCAGGAACGCTGTCATCTGTCAATGTGTCTGGTGCTAGTCATGCAAAATGTCGCAAAAAGATTGTCCAAAAATAAAACCAAAGTTTGTCAACGCGTTGCTACGGGCACGCATGCTTGCCTACAATCTGGTCAGTCCATATCTCTGTCATTGCCATGCTGTCACCACAGATAGACCAAAGTACAATCAGTGCATGCGCTGAATCTTCGAACCTTGGCAACATAACAGGACTGTGATTTTGTAGTGATGTCTTTCACGGTGCCACTCCTTTTTGCACTTTATCAGTGGTAAAAGCGATGTCCCGCCTGCATCGCCAATGGTATCTGCCAGCTGTGAATGGTGGCTGATAACGGCGGTATCTAGGATCGAGCAGAATGCATTGCTACAAAATTGCGGCCCAGAAGTCGACCGCACTATCATTGCCGAAGGGCGGTGGGCTTTTCAGGAACAGTCATTGTCCTCATCGGAGCAGACGTCTGAGTGTGGAGTCGTCACCGCTTAAAGGGACACTAAAGGCAAATACTAAGTAGACGTGGACTGTTTAAATACCTTTCCAGAAACCTCGCAACGCTTATTCCGTACCAAGAAAAACTTAGTTTATGAGAAAATTGTATCTGAAGTGTCCGAATACCTTTTTCAAAATTCAAATCTCCCGCCGCACAACCGGGGGAGTGCTGACGTTGCATACGCCATTACCGCCCTTAGCTGCCGTCAATGAGTAAAACGGCGCCTGACAGATGGCGGCACCGAGCCAAGAGAGCGGCGCATTTGCTACTGCAACTGCTTTTTGGTCAAGCGGCGTAGACCGTTCGGGCATCCCGTGACATCATATGGAAGTTGAATTCTCTGCTACTTGCAGTTTGTGCGAGTTTCACGAGCCAACAAAGCCAGCGCAGCACTACGTGATCAGGGAAGTACTAAAACGCGAAAGCGTGGGCGGCGAAGAGTCGAGCGAAAAGAAACCTTTCTACCGCCCGCATCATTGTGAACGGTAATTTCAATGAGTTCTTTTTTCTAAACATGAAATGGAACTGGAGAAGTAGCATTTTATTTGATCTTATAATACAGTACAAGGATGTTTTTTGGAACGAGTAATTGAGTACTAGTGACAGAATTTAACTGAGGAGTGCTTTCATCATTGGGCAAGTGCTTGAATGACCCAGGGGAGCCCCTAATTATGTCCTGCATTTACCTCGATTTCTTTATTATTAAGGCTCTGTTCGCCATAATATTGACGCCTTAGCAATTCTTGAGCACTAACCTATCACTTTAGCTTGACTTAGTATTTGCATTTAGTGTCTCTTTAAACAGCTGGAGGTCACCAGGACCATGTCATGACAGTGAAACCTCATTACTACGAACACCACATTAATGAACTTTTCAGATTAACGAACTTTTCAGAAATCCCCTCCTGATTGCTTATGGTTTCAACATAAAATTATTTCAGTAGTACGAACTTCACAATACCGAACTTTTCACAACAATGATCGTTATTCAGTTTCCGTGTCATGTTAACGCCTCATTGCTACGAATTAACACAGAACCTCATTCATGAGTTTTGGAGAAAAAAAAACGCAAGAAAAACGTACTGACACGGAAATGTACCATGCGAAATAATTAAAAAATTGGACAACAATTGCTGACATCCACGTAACGTGAAGCGTCGCGTGGATCGTTGCGGCATGAGACAGCGACGGTATCGAACTAGTGATGCTCCAGCGTCCCGAGATGCATTTTGCTGTTTTCCTATTATGCCCGAGAATGAACTACAGGGGTGCTGTGAGTGCGGCGAGCGTGATGTTGGGGCACGGACTCGCGCCTGTTGTCTCCTGCAGTTCGGGCGGTTTCAGGGCGCCTTTTGCAGTTTTTTTTTTCTTTTTTTTGTTCGCCATGATTCCCTCTGCTTGTACACTTATGGCGGTCGTCTCGAATGTATTTTTGTCACGTCTTTATTTGCGAAAATTTATTGAACGAGCTTATTTCTTCGACGTCAATACAGTTCTCACAGGCAACAGTACAGGGCCAGCCGAAGAAGCGCAGACCAGCCCATTGCGGATTTTTCATGCGTGGATCGACAACCGCAAAAATATAGCAGATAAGAATCCAGTTATAACACCAGGCCTGCTGCAGTGCAACAAGTATTCAGGGTGTCTACCAAACGGGAAAACCGGGAATCCTCAGGGATTTTGAATAGTCTGGAAATACTCAGGGAATTTGTGCTTGTATCAGGGAAAATTGGGTGTATCCTTGAGGTCTGGTGTGGGAGAACGAAGGGAAGGAATTTCGCATGCAGAGGTTAGAGGGGGCGAGTGGAGAGAGTGTCTTGCTTGGCAGTGGAGCTCACCTCCTGAAATGATGGGTTGGCGGCACTAAAATATTTCTGTCTCGGCTATTAATGAGGCGATTTGATTTTTTTTTTTTTTTTTTTCGGCAGAACGCTTCTTAAGGGACACGTTAACAACCTCCAGCGTATAACCAAAATCTGTTATGGGGACTGATAAGGGGCCCTTTAAGGGCAGTAAAATACATGCATTCATTTTTTCGAACTGCCTTATTTTTCGGACGTTTTCGTGGCCCCTAGGGAGTCTGAGAAATCGGACGTTGACTGTACAACTGACCAAGAGGATGCTTCAAATGGTCTGTGCGGCGAACGCGCAATAGAAAGAAGACGAGATCAGAAAGGACCTACACATTGAAGAATGACCAGGGAAGGAAGCGTGCCACTGCTTCTTTGAAGGAGCTTGAGCTCACAAACAAAAAAAGAAAGTGTTGGCTGATGCTGAGATGCAGGTGTCCCTCGTGCAAAGAAAATAAACTCTTTAAAGTAGTGAAATACAACACTGAGGCGTTGTGCGCGGGCTGAGAGTACGTGAGAACAGTTGAGGTTTACATAAAAGCTGTTGTGAGAGAGAATATTACTTGTGAGAAAGTTCTGGCCTCATGAGACTGAGCTTGCTATCAATTGACAGAAGTAGCTCATATTGAAAATATTTTCTTCTGCATGCATCTCCTTTTTATTCGTATTTTAGAATGTTGAAGTCGAAGCATCATTCATTAGTAGTAGGCAACATATTGGGGATATCATAATTCCCCTCTGGAAGGTCAAAAATTAAGTGAAATATGTAAGGCTTGTGGTGTCTTCCTTACGAAGGGCAAGGTTCTCTTTAATGTACTGATGAAGCGAATACTTCTCCATTTGTATAATTAAACAACACTGGATCGAGACATAGTGAGGCAGAAAGTGCTTGAATTTTCCTTTTCTAGGCACCCTAAGCTGCGCTGTAATACGTCGAGTATATTTTAGGCATTGCAATTGGTGCTGTAACAAACTGCTTCATGGTTCCAATTCAAAGTTGTTGTGAACAAATGAGTTTCGCGAACAATGCGTGCCTCTCCATAATGACAGTGGGTTGGTACCGTTAAGTGAGGGGTGTGACATATTTTCGATAAAGGCTACTGAGGGCCACCACGAAATATTTCATCGCTTGGAATTGATTGGCTCTCGATTTTAACCACAAAACATTTCTTTTAGTTGATTGCTACTATGGTATTTGTGAATTAACTATGTAAATACTCTACATGACGCACTGTCATCTTAGTAGCCATAAGCAATTCTTTTTATGTGGGGCTGTTTCAGAGAGTGGCGAAAGTAGCCGTAAGCTTTCTCATACGAAATGCGCACTTAACTTTTTCTTTTAAGCACTAATAAAGTGGCCATATTTGACTAGAACAACTCACCAGAGTAATAAGAATCATGATGACAGCTTCGCTGGGCAGTGTCTTTGTAACGCGGATAACATGTTGACACAAATACCGAGATTTTTCTTCCATGTAAAATGCAATGTCTCTCATAGCTAAGCACTAAGGGAATGTGAAGTGTTAGCAAAGCATCATACACAACTTCACGTGTTGAATTTGCCGACATTTCTTTTACGCAATATTTATGGACAGACACGACGTATATATGCATTGCAAGACCAGTAAACCCCTTCAACGCTACATAGCTTGCGATATCCAAGCCGCAAATTTTCTCGACTCACACGCTTTTAAAGAAGAAACTGTGGTTCAGGCATGGCAGCAGAAAGAAGCCGACATATCCTTAAATAAGTACGGCTTGAGCCGCCCATACCCCAAGCATCCACAAAGTGAACGAGCACGCGCGACAGCCAAGCGTGCTGGAGCGAGCAGCATCCTGGCACTGATGTCACTCGCAAGTGGGCGCCACCCCAAGTTCTCGCCTCTAATTGTGTGGTGCTTTAAGAGGGCGATGAGAAACCGAAAAGAAATCGAGCTGGTGGCCGACGGCAGATTCCGCCGAAGCATTGCGCTGCCTGGAACAGGGAACAGGGGCATGTTTGGATTATCGCCTTATAAAAGCGTGCAGTACACTACCGATGGCAATATGTGCTACGCACTGTAAAGCAGAGAAATGAAGATGCTTACCGCAATAGCTTTGGTGGTGGTAGCTGTGAATGCGGCGTGCAACGGCCGGGTGAAGATTTGGTGGTACTGGAAGAAAAAACTGTGTGCACCGTCGTTTTCACAGGAGATGAGTGGCTATATACTGCTCTCGATCGCGCGCACCTTTTCTTGTTCCCATGGGATCTAGCAGCTGGAAAATGCATATGATCGCAGCCTGCAGCAGGGAACGGCGACGTGTTTCGTTTATCACCTATTCAAAGCGTGTGCTATGATTCTGACGGCACCCTGCTCTGTGAAACAGATAGGCAAGGATGCTTATCGCAATAGCATTGGCGATGATAGCTCTGAATGCCGCATGCAATGGCCCCGGAGAAGATTTCCTGATATCGGAGTGACAAATTGAGTGCGTGCTGGTGTTTTCACGTTAAGACAGGCGGGCGAGTGTTGTGGTGAAGCTGCTGCGGTGGGCAGCTATATACTGTTCTCAATTGCGTGCTCCTCGTACGTTTTCTTGTTTACATGGTATCTGGCTGCCGAAAAACTTATCATACTATCTCAGAAAGGAACACATATGACAAGACTGGTGCTACTTCCAACTTGCATTTATTCGAATTATCATCCATTTATGCTCTGCGCAACAGTTAAATCATGCACTCATCATCATAGAAAAGATTGTATAAGTGAACCATATCATACAAAAGATTGTATGGTCAATCAGTTCGTGTGCCTTGATACCTCGAAATAAACGTGACTTCTTTTTCTTGCTGGCGCAGTTGTCACCTGCTTTCCTTATAAAATATGCTTCAACTATTTCACGTTCTGTTTTTGTGCTTTCATTCCTCAGGAAAGTTGTCACCAAACATGGGTGTGCATGCGGACTTTTTGCAGTGTTCAGCCAAGTGACTACCGTATCCTTTACTAATGGTATTATTGTGCTATCTAGCCGTGTCATTGAAGCACTGGCCAGTTTGGCCTATACAGTGAAACCTCGTTAAACCGTAGTTGAGCAGAACTCGGAAAAAATACTTACTAAATGGCAGTACTGCTTTATCGAAATAGTATGACATCGCCCACTTTCCTGTCAAAAACGGAACTCGAGAGAGAGTGCAATGAATGGGCAAAAACATGCAGTATTTGTTCACTTCGCGCTACAAAAGTCTCGTTATTTTCGTTTGATAATGCAGCGGCCTAGTAGCGACGACAGCGGCCTCAAACTTACTGAAGCTGCAAGCCAGCTTTTCAGCCAGTCCCCTCTTCTCGGCAAACACTTGCTGGGCAGATTCCTCGTTGGCATTGCACATTCTCCATGCATGGACACGGTAGCGCTGCAGAAGTCGTGGGGCGCCTTTTTCGTTGTGGGGTGCTGTTTTTGTCGCAACGATTGCATTCATGCAGCTGACTTAACGCGCAGCTTCTGCCACTATCGGGTCTGAATCACCCGTGCTCTCGCTTTCCGTGTTGTCTTCATCACTGTCGTTAGGCGACACTTCGGCAACAGAGGCAGCAATGGCAAAAAGTCTAATCTCGTAGCCGACATCTTTTCGCGGTTGCAGCAGTGCTGCCGAGCAACTATTTCACATTCCAAATGCTACACACCGTAGTCATCAGCAGTTCCTTGTCGCATGCCAGCGCCGACTTCTTTGTGCCATGTTCGATAGCACAAACGATGTTCAATTTTCGATGCTGAGCTTCCGGTGTTTTTATCTGAGCTTCGCCATGACGCTAAACCTGAATGTCGCGCGCTCTGCTCCCTACACTGCGCTGACGCCAGCCCTTGCTTGCACGAGCATTGGCACGACACCGAAATTATGTTCGTACTTATACATTATAAAAGTCGTACTTATACATTAAATTTATGAGCCAGTGAAGGTACTCTATACTCTGTTTCATATATAGCAGTCAGCGCTGTGGAGGCTAGAGAGACTTCTTGCAGTAGCTTCATTCGCACTTGTATAGAATCCAGTGCTTTTTGACTGCAGTTGTGCGCAATTGTTTTTTTATATACACTCAGTATTATTCCATTGAAACAAACTGCTAATGCCTTGTTTTAGATTATGTTGTTTTGCAGCCCATCGCAAGGAGCCTCACGTGCATGCTTGCGTGAGCGAACGCTATTGGCATGCAGCGAAGCATGTACGGAACGTGTAGAGGGATAACTTTTCTTGACCGAACTTCTTGCGTAGCTTCCACAGTGTTGACTGCTATGTATGGAACGGAGCATAAGTAGTCCGAACAATCGAGATTGTCTGAATTCTTAGTGTCCAAATAATCAGTTGGCGCCTGTTGTATAGAGGCTTCATCTTTACGAGGAAATGCAGACCATTGAAAAGCGCCTCGTGGCTAAAGCTATGCTTGAGCATTACCAGGGGCTCATCAAGGCTGCCTGACTCAGAAAAACATTGATGACATTGAGCCTGGCCAGGTCTTTCTGACTGATGATGACTGATGTAAACCTTCAGCCTTGCTAAAAGCTTAGCGAAGCTGGCAACTGTCAATAAAAAAAATTCATAAGAAGTAAAAGGCAATGTCTAAACAGCTTCGCTCAATTTGAAATAAAATAAATACATCACGCTATGTGAACAGGTTTGTTGTCTTCATTTAAATAAAGGGATAATAAAATTTAGATTTCCCTTTTATTTCACTTGGAGGCAGGACAACATTGTTTTACAGCGAGCAAATGCTTTCTGGAATAACGTGTGTCAATTTTGAGATGTCTGAAATACGGACAGCACTCTATGAATTCTAGTGGGAAAAAAGCACTGCTTGTGTTTGGGCTTGTGGAAATATTCAATATTTTAATACCTGCGATGGTTGCTTAGTGGCTATGATGTTGGGTTGCTAAGCATAATGTTGTGGGATCGAATATTGCCCACAGCAACTGCATTTCGATGGGGTGAAATACGCAAAATGCCCCTGTACTTAGACTTAGGTGCATATTAAAGAAATCCAGGTAGTCCAATTTCATCCGGAGTTTTCCCCCCTACAGCGTGCCTCATAATTAGATTGTGGTTTTGGCATGTAAAACCCCATAATATAATTTTTTTAATATTTTAATAATTCAATTTAATATTCTGCGATTTATTCAAAGTCGTCAAAGTATTCGAAATGAATGAATATACATATTTTTCTGCGTATAATCCTCACCCCAAATTGCAGGACCTCGGAAATAAAAAGAAAAAACTAAATAAAACCCACATAAATAACTGTATGCAATGACCAAATCTTTGTAAGAACAGTCTCCATTCACAAATGCATGAATTGCCCATGTCGTATCTTCGACCAGCAGTTCGTTTCCCCACCTCTTTTAGTTTCATGGCAGTTTGGGCTGCAGTGCTGTGAAACCGCAGCTCGAGGTGAAATTCGCACTGCCGTGTAGCTACACTCTTCAATATTCACATATAACCCACCCCCGATTTAACTGTTCAATTAAAAAGATTTATGTATTAGACACACAAAAATATGGTACATATTCAAACGTATAACCAACAACTTCAGTTTTAGTGAGTTAGTCTCATTGCCCAAGTCATAACCAAGACAAGGCAAAGGCTAATTTGTTTAGAGCCACCTACTGATTTCTGCACCTGCTTGGTTGTTCAAACTTATTATTTGAAGCAGCCACGGGGCTTCCTGAGAGTTGTGCGGCTGCTATTAATAGATTTGCATAGATGTGGCACTACACTAACTTTTTTGGCGAACACCTGGCAAAACAGTTCCAGTTAGGCCTAACAGCCAAGACAGGCACGGTGGTGGATGGTATATTGTCACGAGAAGTTTGCCACTTTGGTGATTGCATCCATAATCATCTGCCTAGGCTAAACTGCGTGCCAAAAAGCAGTGAGCCTGCCTAGCAAGATCGTCTGTACGCTTACAGAACAGTAAGGGTTAAGCTCACATGTAAACTTAAATTATCAAGCTGAATTTGCACAACACTGCATAAACTGGTGCTGTCACGCAGTCAAGATATCACTTCACAGCATCACAATGATGCACAACAGATGAACTCTAAACACGGTGGCAGCCTCAAGCACCACAGCAGTGAGCAAGGTCCTGTAAACAAGTTTCGTGTGTTGCTGGAGTTTTATAAAATTGTTGAACTTGGATTTTTACATAAAAATATTCGAACAATGGCCCTTTGAAAATTAACTTACTCCAGAAATGAACTTGTTTTCTTTTTGGCAAGTAAAGAACCAACTTTTTTCTATTTCTCAACATCTCGCTGTTGTGTCAAGGTTTTATACTAATCCCACTCTTTTAACGTAAAAATTGATATTCACGCAAGCCTACCTGTATTACAGTGGGTGCCCTCCTTTACTTGTGCAGGTTACTTCAGTGATGAATGAGTTTCGGCGGTGCACGGAGCAGCGCCGACCAGGCATGCTCCATGGCCAGATTGTGGTTTGCTCAACAATGTGGTCTACTGGCCTGAACTGGTTTATACGTATGACATACTTGAGTAAAACCCCTTTGGTCATGATCACTTCATTCTACGAAGCTGCCATCTATGCACAGGTTCCAACTGTTGCCTGCTTTGGTGACCCCCACAGTCGACATGAAATCTTGCTCGGTGAGTGCTGTCCTTTTAGTGAAATAGTTCTTTATGGGGTACATAAAACATTCGCTTTTCAAAATGTGTCCTTATTCTCTATTTTCAACAGGAATTGTGGAAGGCAACCACAGTCGAAAAGTGGTGGTGTGCACTGCCGACAGACAGTCGGCCATTGATATACATCGGTTGCTCTTGTCATGTAGTGTCTATTGCCTGCTGCTTCATGATGAGCTTACCATGGCAGAAGTTTCGGGTGAGATTTTACAGTGGTGATGTATATTTTGGAATGATTTGAGTGTTTCTAGTGGTTCAAGAAATGAGACAACAAGATTTCAGTGTATGGGATTCAAGATAAGTGAGTTCACTAGTTTTACACCACTAATGTTATATATTTAGAATACACGATTTGCATTTCAAACTAGTGCTGGCAACAAATTCATGAGCAGAATTCTGGCAGGTAAGCAAATGCACTACTGCGAGCAGTAAGTTGTCGATTAATTAGTCTGGTGTAAAAAAGTGCCCTTGGAGCAGTGTGAAAAGTTATACCTTAAGTGCTTTAAGTTGCACTTGTGAATGCAGAAGGTACCGATACGTAGCTGTAAATTTCTTGGCAATTTTCTATGTGCAGAGGTGACAAATGAATGGGCAACTGAGCGTCCAAAGACCAAGATGCCTGTCCTTGTGGCTCAAGACAATGTGCTGCCCTTGGCCAACATTCGTGATGCTGGTGTTCTAATCCACTATGACGTACCTGAATTGTCAAAGTACAACTTTGGCTTTCGCTTCTCCTGCCTTGCTGACCGTATGCGTTCATTCAATGACAAGGCAAGTTCATTAGTTATGTCAACTGGGGTGAACATCTTTGATGCAGCAGTCTTTTTCATGAAAATGCTTACTGGCTTATTCATGTGCATGAGCATTAACTACATGATGCATTTGTGGGGACGCTGTTGGGTGCTCTAGGTAAAGTGCGCAATTTATTAATATTTCTTGCAACAGTGAGTATCTCTGATAATTATTTCTGTCGACACTTTGCTACATGCTGAATGTGCGCTGTTACTTATGTACTACGGAGTCTTCATGTGGAAATTAAAAAAAAAAAAAAAAACTGGCAGCTCTGATTTGGCTCAAATTTCCCCAGGATTATCTCCTGTCATTGGTCATATGTGTAAAAAAAGCCACTCAACAGTGGTTGACGTCAAAGCAACACAAGGTCTTGGGTGCATAATTGTACCATATGGTTTGTTGTTTAGAGCAAAGTACCTTCAGTATCAGCCTACATTTTTAGACGACTATCTTTTGGAACAGCCCATGTTTTTCATTGAGTAAAGCCACATTTCCAATCCCGGTTTTAGGCGTGCAGTGTCAGCAAGTGCATCTGGGTTTAATTTCGGCGTTTTTGTGCTAATTATGCGTTTTTACTGCTCCGTACATACCTCTAAGCTGTCTTGGTGCGTCTTTTTTGTTCCAAGCTTCATATTGACATGTATTTTTGTAGTCCTAAATTCACTAGAAAGCTTTAAATTGTTTAATTAAACAAGAAGAATGTTGCCGATAACCTGATTCCACAAACCTGTTTTCAAATCATGTTTTCAAATCAAGGAGACCTTGTTTTCAAATCATATTGCGTTATTTGGTTTCAAGTACAAGAGAAAGCAGAAAGCAGTGATGTACAGGCTGAAGTGTTCAGCGTCCTGTGGTCTCTCCTTTAGAATGTTAGGCCATGCGAGTGTCAGGTGCAAGGGGGTGCCATGATATTTTCAACTATTCGTTTGTTGCATTAATGAAAGTCCTAGACCTCTGTAACCTACAACATATAGTGACCAACCTCAGAGCACCGTTAATAATTTCATATACAGTAGAACCTCGTTGATACATTTCCATTACGTACGTTTTCCCGGCGCCAACGGTCGCAATCGAGAATTCAAGAAATGACCCAATAGAGTTAAGCTCATTTTTTACCGGTTCATAAGTTCCGGAAAACGTGATTTTTTGGCACCTACATTCAGTGCGTTGCTAAACTGCGATCGTATGATAGGTATTCTGGCTGCTAGATCCCACGTAAACAAGAAAATGTGCGAGGAGCGTGCGATCAAGAACAGTATATAGCTGCCCGTCGCGGCAGCTTCATCTCTATACTCGCCCGCCTTTCTTAATGGGAAAACGCTGGCACACACTGAATTTCTCGGTACCAGGAAATCTTCTCCGGGGTCATCGCACGTGGCATTCACAGCTATCACCGCCTGTGCTATTGCGATAAGCATCTTTGCCTATCTGTTTCACAGGACGGGGTGCCGTCAGAAGCATAGCGCACGTTTATAATAGGTGATAAATGAAATGCGCCGTCGTTCCCTGCTGCAGGCTGCGTTCGTATGCATTTTCTGTCTGCTAGATCCCTTGGGAACAAGAAAAGGCGCGAGGTGCGCGTGATCGAGAGCAATATATAGCCGTCCATCTCCTGTGAAAATGACGGTGCACACAGTTTTTTGTTCCGGTACCACCAAATCTTCGCCTGGTCGTCGCACACCGCATTCACAGCTACTGCCACCATACCTATTGTGATAAGCATCTTCACTTCTCTGCTTTACAGTGCGTAGCACGTAGTGCTGTCGGTAGTGGAATGCATGCTTTTAGTAGACAATAATCCAAATGCGCCGCTGTTCTTTGCTGTAAGCGGCGCGATGTGGGCATCAGGTTTTGCTTCGCGACATCCGGCGTCGTCCACCAGCTCGTTTTTACTTTGGTTTCCCGTTGCCCTCTTAAAACACCATGCTGTAGGAAAACAAGATGCGTCTCGGGCCGCCGGAGCACCACCAGCTAGACACATGTTGGCGTCTCGTGCCACAATGATCCGCGCGATGCTTCGTATTACGCAGATGTCAATAATAGTTCAGTCTGTCAAGTTTTCTTGTTGCTTTGGATCGTACGTTTTCCCGGTTAGTACATTTTCCCTTGCGTTTTTTTCCAATATGTATGAATGAGGCTCTACAGTAATAGCTTTCTTTTCAATATTTCTTCATGAGTTTAGAGGTCTACGACCTTGGTGTAATGCAAAAGATCTGTTGAAAATACCAAGGCAGTACCTTGTTAATGACGCATTCCATTTATTCCATGAAATAAGCAACCCGCTGACCTGCGGAAGGAACACAGGTGGTTTTTAGAAGAAATGTGAAGATGTTTTTCTGATGATGATGCCGCGGGTTCAAGTTCCTGCTATGGTGACCACATTTCATTGGTGGAGAACACAAAGATGCTCCATTACTTACATTTAGGTACACAATAAAGAAGGGCTGGTAGCAAAAAATAATTCAGAGCCTTTCATGGTCCCATTTCTCATGATGCTTTGTTGCTTTTTGGCAGTAAAAAAATTCTATAAAACACACAGTGACGTTCAAGTCAAACCTGGACGCTTCATTTTTCTGCATTTCAAAACATGTTTAGATGCATGGAAGTGGCCTGACTCCTCGAGGTATTCCCTGTGAAACTGATGTACTGCTGAAGTGTTAGCCTTCAATAAACTCTTTCAGTGGTCCAAACAAATTATAGTCACTATGAGCGAGGTTGGGACTGTATGACGTATGTGGCAGTGCCTTCCAACTGAGTTCGCACAAAGTACAGATTGTGCTGTGCATTGTACTGGATGAAAAAAAAAAAAGAAAAACACCTGTGGTAATCGGGACAGGCTCTTTGTTCCTGAGTGCACTGTGTACACGTTTGAGAACCTCACTGTAGTACTGGCCATTGATGGTCTAGTTGCTGGAGCAAAAATCTGGGTAAAAGATACTGCATTCATACCAAACATTTGTCGCTTGAGTTTCAGACAAGCTGCATCATCCGGTATCGTCTTGCAATGACGTCCGGTTGTCTAGAAACTGTTGGCACCCCTCAAATACAGTCGAACCCACTTATAACAATATTCAGGTGTCACGAAAATTCCATTATTATAACCGATAATTGTTATAACTGGGTTGCATGAAAAAATCAAAATAGGTGGATGGCAGAGCTGTTGTGAGAAAACTATAATATCAGAAAGGCCAGTGTCCTTCCCCGCCACCTTCCTCCATCCGGGTGCTGATTGTGTTCACTCGTTTAACTGCTTCCTGGGCACTTTGATCGCGTGTAACAAGCTGTGGCACTGCTATAACATGGCACTGCTATAACAACTGAAAAGAGGTGTTACAGGTGGCAAGCAACATGCGAGCACCGCTGAAGCATCACTTTGGTGGCCCCAAAAGGGGCCTTTTAAAATTGCGAGAAGGCTGCCCCGGCAGCCTCTTAGCTTGACAAACCCAGAAGAAACGCTGAGGCGAGATCACCACAAGCACCTCGCCACGTGCTTCTCACTGGGTTGCACAAGAAAACGCTATGTCTGTCAGCCTTGCGTGCTCTACGCAAAGCTTGCCGACACCTTTCTCCAAGGCATCCAGGTGCTCCATGTTGTGCAGCGGAAGGTAGGCCCAGAATCATCTGCCGGGCCTGCTGTGAGGACAACGTTGAGGCAGTCTGCCCTGCTGCATCATCGCTGCCACCGCTATCTGATGCAAGCAGGTTCACGACGATCGGCTCACTGGGCAGCCTGCCCTATCGCGTCATCGCTGCCGTCGCTATCTGATGCAAGCATGGTAGCGACGATCACCTCATTGGTCAGAAGCACTTAGTTTCCAAATCTACAGCCATGTGCTTTCTTTTCACGGGCAACATCGTGCATTGCCGATAATCAGGAAGCAGATCACCCATCTTCCGTTTTGGTGGCAAGAAAACATGTGGTCAGGGACAATTTCGACACAAAGAACGAAGACCAATGCGAGCGATTAAGCTTCTTGCATAACGGCACTGAACGAGGAGCCAGCGAGCAACATGCAAGCAACCTGCGAGCAGTGCAGTTGACGCGGTCCATTCGTGTTTCGGAGGGAGGGTGGGGCAGCGTAGAGCTGTGGGCGCAGCTGAGCTATGCGTGCACCCCATTCGTCTTTGGAGGGGTAGAAAGGCGATGGGAGAGAGGTGCACGGAGATGGCTAGAAAATGAGCACGCGGCGGTTGTCGGAGCAGCGGCCCATCGTGCAGTGGCTCAAATTTCTCGTTTTCTTTTTTTCTTTTCAAGGATTTCGCATTTCACTATCTTTTGGCTCGAACACCCAGCAGCCAAACTTCATCGTTATAACCGATAATGCAGCATCAGGGCATTGTATAGTAAGCTGGTTATTTCACCATGGAAAACATACAAAAGTGGACGGTGCAGCAGCTTCTCATTGTTATAACTGGTATATTGTTTAAACCGGTATAGTTATAAGTGGGTTCAACTGTATTGTGCTCCAGCATATAATCTCGTTACCATGCTGAGCTTGAAATCTGCTGTGAATTTCAGTGAATATTAGGCCTCCGTTCATGAGAAACGTTTTGTCCCACGAACAATGCAGTGAACGAATACGAACTCCACAAAGATATTACAGAGTTTTCAAGACGCATGCGCATCAAGGAGTTCTTTTTTGATAAGCCAGACGTAGGAAAACAAGGTAGAGACTCTCGTAGACCACTTAACACGTGGACACTGAAAACCAAACAGTGCCCAGACCTGATTTATACATAAAGCTGATCTCAAAGGAAACTCTAGAGTCAGCGCGGCATTGCCAGAAACGCAAAAATTTGTCCCCTGCTCAGCACCAGATTCTTAAAGAATTCGCGGAAAGGAATAATATTGTAATAAAACCAGCAGACAAAGGCGGCAGTATCGTAATCTGGCCTATAGAAAAATACAGGAATGAGGCCTCCAAACATCTGAGCGACCACACCCATTACAGAAAAATCGACTCTAACCCAACTTCAGACTACAGCAATACTGTGAAAAACATAATAGCGGAGCTCCTGTCCAGGGAACTAATCATGTAGTCTGAATATCGCTTCATGATGCCCAAGAACAAAAAAAGCAGGCCGCTTTTATCTTCTTCCTAAGATACATAAGGTTCCCGTCAAAGAAATATTTACAGCAGAAATCCCAGGTCGGCCTATCGTGTCTAATAACAACACACCCACTGAGTCACTATCTAAATTCTTAAATCACCACCTGTCAACCATCCCCACCACCCTCCCATCTTTTGTTCAAGACATGATGCATTTCCTTCAAATTATCGACGGCATCAACCCCAACCAAATCCTTTCCGACCGCGCCATTCTAGTCACTTTGGATGTTTCTGCCCTTTACACTAGTATACCCCTGAGTGAAGGAATTGAAGCCATTTCTTAATTCCTCGCAATCAATCCCCAAGCACACGCTCCTGAAGTTTACCTGTCGCTCCTTAGGTTAGCTCTCACGCTCAACTGTTTCAGATTCGATTCTATTCACTACAGTCAACGACCGATTTTTCGGACCCTCTAGAACGAACGTAAAAACGTCCGAAAATTCAGGCAGTCCGAAAAAATGAATGCATGCAAAAAACGCACCTTTTTTCTTTTTTTCTCGGATCTAGAGGTAAAGGGCGAAATACCAGGCTTCCGAAACCCTGCCAAAGCATCAATGATGGTGCTATAAAAAGAGGCGTTCAAAAACTCTGTATGCAGCCGGCTGCCGGTTTATTATGCACACGTGCATCGTCGGGCAGCCAGTGTTATTGCTGCAGTGGCTTGAAGAACTTGTTGATTGTTGTTTGGACGGCGTTTCGGTTGCATGTGATCATATTCGCCTCGATGTGAGCAAGGGTCATTTCAGCACTGTATACCGATGAAAGAGTCAACAGTGCTTGCGTCAACTCGGCGCTTATAGGCGGCGCAGTCATTGGCTCCTCATTTTCAACATCGGAGTCTTTTGAATTCTCCACAACCTGACGGAATATTCCCTCGTCAGGCAGTTATGCGCAGAAGTTGAGAGCTCGTTGTCAGCGTCAAAAAACTGTTCAAAAGTTATTTCCGTGGGTACGGTACTGCTTTCCGCGCTTCGATGCCATCGGCGAGGACGCGAAGATGGAGTGGGGGCCATAGAAGGCAAGCGAAATCCTCAAGTTGCAAACAGTGGAGTTTGCTGACGAGCGTCGAAGCACCTAGGCCTAGCGTCGCAGAGCACACTTGACACAACAGCACAACCACACACCACGCTTGCCAAAACGTGGCCTGTGCAAACAAACGAAATAGCGCTGCTCCGGAAACTCCGCCGGAGGCGGAAGTGCGGCCATTTGCGGCGATGAACATAGCCATTGTGGCCAGACCGAATCGGTGTGTGACGGCTAGATTCGGCTAGTTGTGGTTCAAAGCGGTGATGTGCTTAGGCTGCAAGTCGATTTTCTTCGCAAGGGCGTTGCGCGACGAGCCAAAGGACCTTCCGTCGCGTCAAACAGTCAGGAAAATTGGACGGCGGGGGGTTCGAGCGTCCGAAACTTCAGATGTCCTTATACATTGATTCTATGGGGCTCACGGCGGTGCCGCAAAGACGTCCGAAATATCAGGCATGTCCGAAGATTCAGTCGTTGACTGTATCTGCAAATTTTCGGCACTAGCATGGGAACACCATTCACTCCCATGTATGCGTACATTTTCATGGGACACCTTTAAGCCGACGTTTTGAAATCCTACTTTTTAAAACCCCACACCTATCTTCATTACATCGACGACATATTTATAATATGGGAATATGGCACAAGCGCATTAACAGACTTAATTAGCCATTTCAATCGCTTTCACCCAAGTATTAAATTTACTGCTCACCACTCCGCTAGTCAGATCAACTTCCTCTACACGACGGTCTACGTAGAAAACAGAAAACTAAGAATGACACTTTACCGGAAGCCGACGGATAGCCAGCAATATTTAGACTACAACAATCATCACCCGTGACGCTGCAAGCGAGGAATTTTCGTCGGACAAGCAAAACTGAATAAGAAGAATTTGTAGCGAATACCACAATTATATCCACCACCTTAATGACCTTAAAGCAACACTAGGAGAAAGAAACTATCTATAAGTTGCTCTCGATAGAGCTTATGATGTTGCGTCAAGATTGGAGAGAGTTGGAATTGGCGAAGATACAGCCTACACCAGAATCTGACGAACTGCCAGCCTTCATAACAAAATATTCTAATGCATTTGCACATAAACAACATCCTGCGAAAATACCACCCAATATTATCAAGTAACGAGTCGTAACCTATCGCCGTAACAGGAACATTAAAGACATATTAGTGCACGCAAAAGTCGGTCAACATAATTCCTCCCGTTATAAAAGCATGTTGCCGCCCCAGGTGCAAAACCTGCAGGCACCTTCAAAGTGACATTAAAATTAAATGCACCGCATATAGTTGTACACACAAGTCAAATCTAGCTTCACTTGTGATTTAAATGCTTGGATGTTCCTTGTGTAAGAAACAATATATCGGTGAAACGCGAGAATCAAGGAACGTCAGGTTAAACAGACATCACGCGGACACAGCTAAAAAACTTCTCAAAGCTGCTGCCGAGCATTTTAACCAACCAGGTCATAACTTTGAACTTAAACTCTACATCTTAAGGCTCTTTCACACGCTGCAACTGGAACGGCTAAAATCGGTGCAATTGCACTTGTCGGAATGCAATTTTTAGAGGGCCCATTTTACATGATTGCTATTTCAGCAGTGCAACTGGTGCAACGCCCAGGGTTGCTTACTGCCATGTTTCGTGGCACATGCTGCATAATTCTTTTAATGTAATGAATAAAACATTTACGTTATAATATTTTTAGCTTTTCTTTATTAGGAGTAAATAATATGTGTGTTTTGTAATTTAAAAACGTGTTGAAGTTAAGATTTGTTTTGGAATGCGCAACGGCGGTTTCTGAAGTTCAGTGCAATGAGACACGACGCACGTAAACAGCTGTTCGCAGCTGGTTGTTCAATGCTGTGTGTTGTCTCATCTGCATTCTATGACCATTTTGTTCTACCTGCGCTACAACAATCTACAAGATGACCTATCAACAAGTTTGTTTGTTTCTTTCTTTATTGTTTGTTTCACGGATTCTCTCCGTGTAGGGGGCAGAGGTAAAGGCAAAATGCCTGACAGAGCCTCTGCGCCCCTACAGTTCAAGGCAGCATGACATATCATTCACATACATATTTGTCGAACCTATCCTTAACACACAGCACACAACAACGAAAAATTCAATTATTCAGAACACATGTCTCCAAAGCATTACTTTTGCTTCAACGGGATAATTTCGAAACAGCAGAAGATACATATGCAATAAGTATTATATAACAATAAAATTGGCTTACACCAGAAGTCAACAAAGAAAAAAACCATAGAATCACTTGCTCGAAAATAAATAGCACATACAGTAAGTAGATCGGTACATTGAAACATTTCAGAAAAAAAAAAGAAAAAACGAAGGTTTAGACTGATACACAATGTAAATGCCGAAACAATGGCAAACATGATTTACAAGCGCTGAGAAAAATCTAACATAACTGAGGTTACATGTGTTATCAGGGATGAGCACAAGTTACTCAAAATGAAAATGCAATGTCACTGCCCACTAATAAGTTTTTACAGTCATTTTTGAAGCTGTGGAAGGATTGTGTGTATTGTACGTTAAGGTGATCACTGTTTAATATATTAATCGTTTGATAATTCAATGTTTGCTTTCCATAATTAGTTCTTGTGGCGGGCTTTACATAGTGTGGTTTACGTATTGGGTATGAGGTGCAACTGTCGACAGGTATTGTGTGCAGCCTATATTTATATATCCACTGGAGTAGTTTGAAATAATAAACTTGATCTGCTTTAAGCATGCTATATTTAATGAAGAGCGGTTTTGTTCGGAGTCCTCGTTTGTCACCCACATAGTTTTCACACATTCTCAATATTTTCTTTTGTACAATGATTAGTTTGTTGTAGTTTGAAGCTGTCGTAGTTCCCCAGACTAAAATGCCATAACTGAGTTTTGAATAGAAAAGTGAGTAATATAATGTTTGTTTCAACCAGGCGGGTAGTATATTTTGTATTTTATACATGCAGCCAGTAACTCGAGATAGCTCACTTTTTAATTTGTCAACATGAGTATTCCAAGTAAGGTCCTCTGTAAACCATACGCCCAAGAACTTTTGCTCTGTAACTTGTTCCAGTAACGTGTCCTCAAAGTGCAGATGAACACAATAGGGGTCTCTTTTATTTGCTGGCTTAAAAATTATATATTTGGTTTTGCTTGTGTTTAAACTTAGCCGGTTGCTTTTAAGCCACCTGGAGAGGTGTAAGAGGTAACTGTTAGCTGATGATTCTATGACCTCTTTTGTAGTGCCAGTAAAGAAGATATTAGTGTCGTCAGCATACATTATTATTTCAGGGGAGTTTGGTATGGACGTTATATCATTTATGTATACAAGAAATAAGAGGGGTCCTAAGATTGATCCTTGAGGAACGCCACATTCGACTTGGACTACCGCCTTTCCGGGGCAGCCGCTCTACCATCAGAGCTAACCAGGCGACTAGCAGATAACAGGACGAAGTCGAATTTTTCAATAACTCGAAGCAAAGGCAAGGGTTTGACATAAACGTTCTGCGGAAACCTGCAAGGTAGAGCGGCTTGCCCTGGAAAGGTGGTGGTCCCGGTTTGAGTCCCGGACCAGGACGAATTTTTCTTCAACTGTGGGGCTTTCCTTTCGAAGAACCCGTATGGGTTTCCTTTGTAGCAATTGCTACGATTAGGTGGATGTCTCATATTCCCTTAAATACTTCTCTCCACCTTGCGGGTTTCCGCAGAACGTTTACATCAAATCCTATAGTGTTAGTGTGCGTGTTAGTATTTGTTTTTGTACTGTTTGTTGTGTTCTGGTTTGCAATTGCAGTGATGTATGCATTTTTTAAAATATGTTGCAACAAAACTAATTTATTGAACATTGTTTTCATATCTACAAGAGGTAGCCATGCAGTAACGACCACATTAATAAGAAAAAAAACTGCAGATTCACTGCATGTGTTGGAATCTATGCAAAGTGAAGTTTTTATCAAGTGGTCAATTAAATGCTGTTAAAGTAACTGCGATATATACAGTTGGTCTTATTTTCAACAATTCAACATGTCATTTTTTTTTTAATTCACTTATGCACCGCATAGGTCACAACCTTAATGTCGCGTAATGTTTATGCACTACACTGTTCACAAAGTATACCACAATGCAAACGGCAGTTAATGTAGATGCGCACTGCGAGACATCAACACAGTGACATTTGTTGAGCAAGGAATGGTACGAGGTGTATGCAGATGAATGAATGACATGTGCTTATGTACTTATTTATTTATATACCTTGCAGGCTGCAATGTTGGAGTATTAGGTCAGGGGGGGAATAAAAAAAGTAATTACAAAAGGAAGAGCACAACATTAAGAAAAAGAACCATAAAAAGAAAAAGCAGCACCAGTACAGTGCACCAACTAGACCAACAACGTGTTTTACTGGCACATTTTACAATACTTAACAAACAATAACAAAAAACATTACCGTCCATGCACCCTGTACAGATGGTAAACCAGCAAAGCTGGAATGTGCGGCCCCGGCGTTTATCACTGGGTTAATTCCGACGGTTTAATAAAGTCTTCCTGAATTATTGGTTACATCTGTGTTTCTTAACGACGTTACGCACATGTTTGGCTTGGGTTTATCATATTGTTTATTTGAAATCCCTCACATTGCACTTGGAACAATCACCATCATGGAGGGTGCAGTGAGTGGTTCATTGTGTTAATCCAGCAGGTACATCAAAGTCTTTCTGAATTATGTTTGAAACACATTTGTGTTTCGTAATGCGTTAATCATAGTATTTATGACTTGGCTATGCACTGCAATTACCAAGTGACACACCGAAGCTGCGCATTTCATTTAATTAAATATAGGGACACATTTTTGAACATATTGTGAAGTTGGAAAGAGACTGCTGCACAGCGCCGCTGTGGTGCTAGAGAGAAACAACCTCACTATCAGTGTAGCCAATGGCCCGTCACACCTTTGCTGCAAGATATTATGTCATCATCATCTTGTGTTAACCCAGTCTCCCTCTGTGTCCCTTCCCTGCAATAATACGTAAATAAATATATGTTTTAAATGCATAAGCATTTCTATGTCTACCTCACGAGAAATTTTTCCATCCGTCATGCAAGACGAATGCAATGGCTCATACCCCCCCTAAACAATGGCTCATACTCCTGCAGTAGGGTTTCTGTGGTCGGACCACGAGTGTTTCGCCTAGGCATATACAGCTTCACTGTAAAAAGAATGAACACCTTTCTGTTAGAGATCAAGACGATCATAAGGCGCACTGACATATGAAATGAAATGCCGAGTAAATGCTGGTTGACGAGCAATAAATCGAAGTTACACAAAAAGGAGAAGCAAAAACTGATGGGTGTCCATACAGATCCCAGCAGGAAACGTATCCATCTCTGAAAGTGTAACAGAGGCCATGCTGACACAAAATTCTCCCAGTGTCTTTGCTTGTACACCTTCCATAATTTCTCTAGGCAGCCGATCTCCACAGAATGCTAGCTTCTTCCTCTACAATGCACTCTCAACATCTGAGTGTGCATTGTAGAGGAAGAAGCTAGCATTCTGTGCAGTCTGCTGCCTAGAGAAATTATGGAAGCTCTAGATCTAAAAACACTGGGAGAACCTTGTCAGCATGGCCTCCGTTAAAAAAGGATGCATTTACTGTCAGGAAACATGCATTAAATTTTCGCTTCTCCTTTTTGTGTATGTTCTGTGTATTGCTTGTCAGCTAGCATTTACTCGGTGTGTACATTAAACTTTCGATTGTTAGTTCATCTCGGTTTTTTTGTTCATCCTATGTGTTCTCTGGGGCTGTTTACAGCCAGGCTATTCTTTATATTTTTACACTGCAAAAAGTCACGTTAATAGCCCTTATGATGCTTCTGTGTACTTATCTAATTCTTGATTTGGGCAATGTTGCAAGAGCGTACAGTGTGAAGCACTAAGAACAAAGTACGATAACTTCTAATTAAACGGTTTATTGTGAAAATGCAGTGATTTATAAAGGTTACCAGAAAGTAGTACAGCGAGAAAGCCTGATAAAACTTGTGCTTGATGAAACCAAACATACTCAAAAGCAGGAAAGAGAGAAAATACAAATGAATGAATGAATGAATGAATTTATTTTATTTCTCCTGTTTACAACAGAAAGGAAGCAGAAGCTAAAGGCCATGTGGCCTGACGAAGGCTTCTGCTCCCACAGCAATTTGGCACGCAGGCCGTACGCAGCAACATGTATCATACATACATACTGAAATCAACTGGATAGCCGCGAGACAATAGTGTTTTCGTAAAACAAAACATGTATACAAGAAACCAACAGGATAATCAAAGTAAGATGCATTTTGTTTGAGACCAACCACTACCAGAAAACAAAAGAAACAAAAGAGTGACAATTTATATTGGGGTTCTAATCAGACGAACTCAATATTGTTCAGGATGAGAAAATTTTTGAATGATTTATTCGAATATTCTATAATTGCATCTTCAAAATCACGTAGATGATTTAGTAGTGAAGGTACCTGGTAACTGACTAGTTGTTTTCCGTAATTGGTTCTTATTTTTGGTGTTCTCATGTTATGTTGTCGAAGGTTGTAATGCGGATTGGTGGGTACATTCAAGATGTACTGCGATTTGTTTTGTTTAATGTATTGCAGCAACCTGTAGTAATACACCTGGTTTGCCTTTAAGGGGGGACGCGGGTTTTACATCGCGAATAATGGCCAAAAATTCGATTTTTTGAAAATAACATTTTAGTTTCTATAACCCTTTTTCTATCTGATACCCAAATATCATCACTGTAAACCACTTAGAAGTGCTCAAAAAAATTAGTTTTATCAGCCAAGGTGGCGAAAAATCTCGCGGAAATCAAGAAAGGACAGCGTTTTTCACGCCACAATATCTCCGGAACGGCGCGACCGAGCGCCGCCATCTTGGTCTCGTTGGAAAGCGCATTTCTCCGTCTTCAAATCTGCCACTTCAGCGATCTCCTCCATACAGAAACAAGCGCACAAAAAGCAAATGATTGAGGGTCGTGCCGGAGTCTGCGATTGGCCGCACCCGCCACGTGACTCCAGCGCGATTCGCCATTGGTCCGGCGCTGGCGTCGTCTGCTCGGCTCTTTGCACCTCGCGAGTGTGACGTCTCCACTCGCCGTGATCTCAACGTGTCAAAACGGGCGCTACACGGACATCGCAGTAGCGTGGCTGATCCCTACGCTTGTGGATGTTTCGGACTCTCGGCTAAGCATTCCGAGCATCGGCGACGCGGACTTCACGACCAAGATTCGCGCGCGGAATCCTCGGACATGCGGCTAAGCCTTTCAGTAGTCGGTGTTTCGAATTCGTGACACATTCATATCGCACACGCAATCCTCAGAAACGCGGCTTAACATTTTGTACATAGGGAGTCTCCGACACGGCGATCATGCACATCGCGCGCGGACTTCTCAGACCGTCACCTAATCATTTTGTGCATCGGTGCCTCTGAGTGCGCGAATAAGCACATCGAGTGCCGACTCCTCGAGCCCGTGGCTAGGAATTTGGCGCGTCGGCACGTTGGACTGCGCGAATGAGCGCGTCGAGTGTCGACTCCTCGAGCTCGCGACTAGGAATTTCGCGCGTCGGCACCTCGGACTGCGCGAATAAGCGCATCGAGGGTCGACTTCTGGAGCCCGCGACTAGGCATTTCGCGCGTCGGCACCTTGAAATGCGCAACTAAGCACATCGCGCGTCGGCTCCTTGTATCTGCGGCTATGCATTTCGCACATTGGCACTTCGGACTCGCAACCACGCACATTGCGCGTTCACTCTATTATCATATTGTCACGATAGCTCGTAACAATATCTATCATACCACCCCTTCATAAAGAGAACCTCATCATGAGCTCTGTTCATTAGACCCCTTGGGCTGGCACACACCTGGCTGCAGAAGTGATCGAGCCATCATACAAAAGTAAAATTCTGGAGAGCACCTAGCAGCTGCATATCTATCACTGGCTCTCTGATCGTAAGTTCCACAGCCACTGTCAGGTGAACATGACTTGCAAGGCTACGTACACTCAGAGCCTTCATTCAGTAACATGGTCAATTCTACCAAATGAAAAATGCCTCACTGATTGTAATGGAGATTGCTATTAATCAGGCAGCCTGCATGTACAGCACTGGAACTATATTCATGCCCACACAGAGTTCTACACTTCGGTTTGAAACCCAGGCACCATGCTCTTTGTAGAGCATGGTGCCTAATAAAGTTTCTTGTGCTAGTTCAGTGGCCAGTGTGCTATTATTTTGAGAGTGTGCAGTCACACATTTAGTATGGCCATTCTTACAAAACATAGAGCTTCAAAATGGTGCCATTTGTATTGCTGTAGATTCACTTCAACAAAAGCTACATTTGTTTGAAACTTCAAATGCATTTATTTCAGTTCGATGTTTTTGCACACTGTACTCCGCCTTACGGGTGTTTTTTCTGGGTTGTTTTTGGCCAAGAATGGCAAGGGTGGTATCATTTTATTCGTGTTGAAATGATCTGGGGGGTGATGCTATTTTTATTACTCTTGCACCGTCATGAAAATTACATTCAGGTATAGTAATCGCTGCTAATTAGAAAAAAAATTTTCATAATAAATGCAAGATTGTTTTCTTGTCTGCAAAATGTTTCCTAATGAATAAAAATAGCATCACCCCCTACAGTAGGTCTTTAGCAATGGTGTCATGCATTTAGTTTTTGGTTTAGCAAGACGGAATCATCAAAAAGCCCCGTAACGAGTTTGAAATTAATTTGACTTCAGACCTCAATATTTTTTGAACTGCTACAGCTATCAAAAATCTAATTACAGATCTGAAATCAGCATGAAAAATTACCCCAGGCAGTGGAGTTTATTAAAGATTCACCCAAACATAAGAAAAACAATTTTAAGACCCACTTCCCCCCTTAACATAGAATGTTTCATAAAATGTGGTGTGGTTCTAAAGTTTTGTACAGGGCCATAGTATCCCTTGAATGCGCGTAGGACTCTTTTTTGTAGCACTATCAATTTATTATAATTTTTTTGCGAAGTAGTGCCCCAAATTAAAGTACAGTTGGTTAATCTAGAATAAAAGAGTGCGTAGTATAAAGAACTTTTCAACCATGGAGGAACCAGAGTACTCAGTCTGTATAAGCAACCAATGGTTCTGCTTAGTTCGATAGCGAGTTTGTCGATGTGCATGTTCCAGGCCAAATCTTCTTGGAACCACACTCCTAGAAATTTTTGACATTTTACCTTTTCTATCAGCCCATCTTCAAAAAGAATAGCCGCGTTGCAGTTACGTGGTTTATTAGTAGGAGCAAATATCATATATTTTGTTTTGGAGGAATTCATTTGTAGCTTATTATGTTGTAACCAGCAAGAGAGTTGCTTCAGATAATTGTTAACTTTTGATTCGAGCTCTACTATAGTAGCAGCTTTAAAGAATATGTTAGTATCATCTGCATACATAACTAATTCCGGAGAGTCGGGGATGTCACACAGATCATTAATATATATTATAAATAGAAGAGGTCCAAGTATTGATCCTTGTGGAACACCCGTTACGATTTCCGCGTAAGATGAAACATCATTATTTATACTGACATATTGATAGCGATTGGTTAAATAATGTTGTAAAAGTTCCAATACGATACCTCGTACACCGCACTGTTCCAATTTGCTAATTAATAAACTGTGGCATACTGAATCAAAGGCTTTCCTGAAGTCTACAAATAAACCTAATGTGTACATTCTATTTTCAATATTTGTTATTATTTTATGTTTGATATTAAGAAGAGCTGCTTCACAAGATTTATTTTTTTGGAATCCATACTGCATGTAACTAATTACACTATATTTACTGAAAAATGTTTGTAGTCTAACATTCAGGGCACTCTCGAACACCTTTGACAGAACAGGTAAGACAGATATCGGCCGGAAATTTGTCATTAAATGTTTATCACCTCCTTTGTAAATAGGGCATACACGTGCTATTTTTAGACAATCAGGAAATATACCGCTTTCAGACATTCTGTTTATGGTGTGAACGAGGACAGGTGCAATTATATCCGCAATGTATTTCATTGGTACTGGTTTCACATCATTGTACCCAGCAGAGACGGTGTTTTTTACTTTGAACAGCAGTTGCACAACTTCAGCAGGTGTAACAGGTGTAAGTATCACTGAGTTAGTAAGACTGAATTCATTCACTATAGATGTGGCCGTGGGCTCCCCCCTGTCGGGATGCTGGGTGCTGGAGATGAAATATTCATTCAGAGCAGCTGCTGCTTCTCTGCCTGTCAACACGCCGGTGACTGTCTTTATGTTAATCTCCGTGTTCTGTCTTTTCGTAGAACTTAAGTCTCTAACTTCATTCCAAACTTTCCTAGGGTCATTTTTTATTTTAGCAAATAGCCATTCATAGTACTTGCTTTTTGCTTGCTTTAATGCACTGTTGACTTTATTTCTGTATTTTTTGTAATCAGTCAACAATTGCACACTCCGGCATTTTACAAACAAGTGATACGTTTTGTTTTTTCTTATCATTTTTAGCAAAGCAGCATTTATCCAGGGTTTTCGTATTTTCTTGCTCCTCTGATTGCAAAACTTCAACGGAAACGCCAAGTCGTAGCACGTAATCATTTTATGAAAGAACAATTCGTAGGCTGCATTTGGATCTTGTTTTTCAAATACAGATGACCAGTCTGTTGAGAGGATCAGGGCACGAAAATTTTCTAATGTGCTTGCGTGGAAAATGCAAATCTGCGCTTTTTTTCCTCCTTCCCGTCGTTTGTGCGCGTGAGGAATGAAACAAAATACAGGCAGATGATCACTTATATCAGCGGATAGCAGTCTCGCAATGAAGTCAGTTGGGTGTACATTGGTTATGCATATATCAAGCAAGGTAGCTGTTTGCGCCGTTAGCCTCGTGGGTTCCGAGATTACGTTTGTGCACATGAACGAATTGATGAGACCAGCTAACTGTCTAGATGATATGTCGTCCGACAACATGTCTATATTTACGTCACCCATTATGATAAAGGGGGAGGATGAATGGCTCAGGAAATGTAGTACCTGTTCTAGGAAATCAAAGAATGTCAGTTTGTTTCCCAACGGTGGGCGATACATAACCACAACTGTGACATATTCTAAGCGTACCATTATACATTCTATATTGTTCGTTACAAGTGAAAATTCTGAAATTACCTTATGTACAAGGCACTGTTTAACATAGACAACCACACCACCTCCTCTGCACTTTGTTCTTACTAACCCATGGTATGTGTAATTTTCACAGTACGGGGGGTTATCATTCACAGTAAGCCATGTTTCACAATACAATAAGATGTCAAAATTGTGGGCGATTGACGCAAATAAGCAATTCAGTTTGTCCTCTTTGTTTTTTATGCTCCGCACGTTTAGGTGAAACATATTTAGCGATTTACTGGTATGAGACACTAATTTATTGATAGACTGAACATCATAATATGTGCGGTTCATATGGTGAAACTAACTTTAAAAAAGGAAATAAGAGAAGCAGGCCATGACGTTCACGTTGTCATCTTATGAATGTCTTCCATACTGGCGATTCGAATAGCTGGTGAATTTTCGTCCTTGCATACGAACATTTTGCCGCCAGCCGTCCATACGAACCGCCATCTCAATTCCTTCTTTCTTTCTACTGCGGCACCTAGAAATCTTTTGCCATACCGTGTGAGGTGTTCGTTTACGAACACCTTTGAGGACGATTGAAAGCCCAGTGTAATTGTATCCATTCTGCTTTTTTTAGCTTTGCTAAGGAAGGCATTCCTCTTGGTTCTGCGGACAAACCGAACAATGATATTTGCTTCATCATGTCGAGCAGTAGGCACTCGGTGGCAGATGTTGATATCAGCCTCTGAGACCTCTTCCTTAATCAGCTCACCAATTTGCCTCACAAAGACTAGTGGTTCGCCTTCAAGTGGAATGCCCTTTATCTCAATGTTATTCGAACGTTGATATTGTTCCAGTTCCTCAATTCTGTATGATAGCTTGGCATTCTCAGCGCGAAGATCCTGATTTAATTTTAGAACCTGCTGTATTTCTGTTTTGAGCTCAGTGACCTCTTGAAACTTATCTTCGATGGTCCTCAAGTCTGCCCTGAGCTCCCGCCTCAAGTCTTCAATGGCCTTAGCCTCTTTTGACATTGCACAGCAAAAGTGTACGTCAATACACTAACAACACCAGCAACAAGAATCAAACAAGTACAAGAAAGCTGATATGTTCGGCAGCAGTGCACAGATTCTATGACTTATTGACTAAATAAGGATATTCCGCTCACCTGCAAAAGCAGAGGCAAAATTTATTTTACATGTGGCTCCGTAGTGCACTGCTGCCGAACTGTATACAAGTCCAGGAAAAAAATAAACATTGTGATCACCAAGTGCGCATGCAGCTACCTTCCAAGAAACTCAAGTGTTTTTTCCAATGGCATGGAACTGGAAGAGTGTGCTTGCACACACAAGCTGTCAGTCTGTCTATTGGAATAAGAACAGTGTTTCTTGAAAGGTGCTGGCATGCACGATTGGCAATTGTAATGATTTTTTTCCTACACTTGGAATTTTTCTGTATTTTCCTTCTGTAGCATTTTTATTTCTTTGGTTGCATCAAGCACCAATTTTTATCCAGCCTTCAAAGCTCTTTTTCTTTTTTCTGGTAAACTATAAATTGCCACATTTTTGCAGTGAACCTTAGTTCGAAGTTAGCCATCATCCATCTTTAGTGTCATCCTGTTGATACTGCTTCATGCTATGCACCCTTGCAACATTTATGTGTATGTGTGTGTGCGTATGCATGCACTCGCGCACACATAGATTTGGATGTGAAATCGGGGCCTTGGGCGTTCATCTTCTGTGCAGCCTCATGAATTTTATTGACTATAGTCCAACAAATATACAATGGACAAGAATGAAGTGAACACACAGAGCGCTTCGTTCTTGTCCGTTGTCTGTCTATCTGTTGCGCTTTAGTTCATAATGAATGCACACCAACTCGTCCAGTTTTCAGTTCTTATGTCGGGCTCGTAAACCCGCTTGTGTCCTGGAATATCTTCCTGGCTATGTATTCTGATATTTAATTTTTGTCCATATGCTTGCAAGTCGCATGTCAATCTCCTGATTTTCCTGACAATCTTGTGTGATGTGCAGGCCCAGACAATTTCTGGTGAATCTGTGCAGGACTGCAGTGTGATGTAGTCTGCAAATTTGCACTACTAGTGCTGCTATGATTATTTTCAGTTCAGATTTTTTTAGGTGTAGGATGACCTAGAATTGTATTCACTTGTACGGGGTTTAATTTTATGTAGTGTCGTACTATGTACTGTTACACTGCTATTGCCACATCAGTGTACTATATGTGCCTGGTGTTTGCATGTATATTCATGATTAGCAACCTCCTGTGTGTCTTTGGCAGTTGCATATATAGTTTCCTGGCCTAATTGTTTGCCCCCATATTGCACGGTATGGGCCCGTTGTGTTTCAAGTTCAGGTGCTCCCGAGGTTTCTGAAGGGAGGGGTAGTCGTGTTTGCATCTCGTATGTTAGCTGCCATAGTATCTTGGGACCAGGTTCTGAGCTCTTCAGGCAAAAAATTTGTGCTGCTGGCTGCAACTCTACTCTGTCTAGGTGCTTGTTCGTTTGCTCTTTCTCATAGAGGTCTTCAAGCATGGTAAAGTTGAAAAGAACTGTTATTTCTCGATGCCTGTATTCGATGAGTTGTCTTTTTTGTACGCTGCTGGTAATTCATTCTGTACAGCACCTTGTACACAAGCACAGCATCTCCACTCGTCAACCCCCCCATGATTTCAAGATTATTCTTTTCACCAGGTGTAGAATTTGCGTCCAGGCATGGCATAATTGTTTCACCCACGTGCTGGCTCTGCCGTCATGGTCTTGCACTTGGTCATGGTCTTGCATATTTGTCCAGCTATGTGGAGCACAATATGCAATTTGGGGTAGTTCTTGATTGTAGTCTTTTTTCCAACATCAGTGTAAACAGGTAGTGTGTGCTCTAAGGTTAAAAAGTTTGAAAGAAAGGATGATGTAAAGAAAGAATGTAGTGTTAAACATTCGCGCAAGAACCAATTTGTTGATTGTGCGAAGAACGTTGTTTATCAGATCCCAATGACGTGCGGCCATGTGTACGTAGGTCAGACTGCGAGATGCATTAACACGAGGTTAAGGGAACACTTGTCCAGTCTGAAAGGTCGCCCTAGTACGCATTTGGCAATGCATTGCCAAGAACATGATTGCTCACCTCGCCTTAGTCGCACCGTCATTTTGTATAGGCATAGGAATCAAACCGTAAGGGAAATTGTGGAAGCACACTGGATTGAAAAACAAAAAGAAAAATGCATCAGCCATCCTTCTGTTTCATTGTTGGATAACGAGAATTCACTTCTATCATCACACCTTTAACGCATTTTATCGTAAGTGGTTGTTTCATGCACCTTGCTGTTTTTATGTTGACCGGGTGGCTTTGGTCCACGTCTTTTTATCACAAGTGTTATATGTACTATAGACGTGCTCTCTTGACTTGAAAGAGCAGATCTGTGTGTATTATATGCGCTATAGGCGTGCTCTGTTGACTAGCTCGTGCAGATCTGTGGGTATTTAAGCAGGTGGTTCTTCAAAAATAAAACCAGTTGTTAGAAAGCGCTCAACCTTGTGTTTCTTCTATTCTTCGTCCCTGTTTGTTTGCGCACAAAAAGTTTTAAGATGAATCTGTTCCAACTAGGCCGACTCGCAGTTATGATCCGAGGTGTGCACAATTTTCACCAAGAGGTTCAGTCCCGTGTAAGGGCCGCACCTCGTCAAAATTGAGGAAGTGTGGCCCTTACAGGAATCTGTATGGTGGTCACACCTTTGCATTTCCTATAAACAAGCACCTCTATTCCTTCTGTGGCTCTACAGATTTCTCCTCAGTTCATGGAAGTAGGTGAAGCCATCGTTAAACCTGACACTTGCATGATCTTATGTTCTGAAAGAGAGGCTTCAGGGTGCCGTATACATCACTGTTCATTGCTTTCTTTTGAATTTCAAACTAAATAATAGAACATGTGTTTGTAAAAACATAATTAATGGCTGGAGATTATTCAAAAATGGCCAGAAAATGAAATTTTAGCCTGCTGCTTCAAAAACTGAGTTTGCCATTTTTCGTTTGTTTTGTGACTTGTACAATCAATTAAATTTACTTTATTTCCATTAATAAAGTTGTGTATTTATGATATAAAAAGTATAAATGCATGGATTTTTCTTTTCAACTCTCACTCAGTCGGAGCATAGTGCAACTGCATAAACATCTTCGACCTTGTCTCAGTTAATGTTTTCTTTTTTTTTTTTTTTTCGTGCTGAAACAAAGGCTTGTATTAAAAAAATAAGCTTAGTGTTAATATATGGAAGGAATTTGCTGTGTCTACAAAAATTTCACTAAAGTAAAGAAATAGTTGAGACCTCCCTGTACAGTCCTTAACTGAACACACTACATACATATAAAATGAAAGGAAGCTAGAGTTAGCAGAGCAACCTTTGCATATAGCCGAATAACAATATTTTCTTGCACTTTTCGCTTTGCAACTTAGTGCCTATTTTGATTCAAATATCTTAACCTATTTATAAACTTCAAACACAAACACACTTTGGTTTTCACTTGTATTCAAGACCCAGTGGGTTGTCTTCTTTCTTTTTAAGCGATTGTTTTACAGGTAGTGTCTGCTTTAATGACATTACAATTAAAAGGAAGCAGCAACGAGTTGTTTGAATTGTTTTTGTTTGTTTTAGGATACTGCCTCTACTACTGATGAACCAGTGGCTCACATGATACTCTCGAGCAACAACCGCAGTCTCTCTGTACAGCTTGCGGAGTTTCTGAACAGGCTAGGCGCCAATGTTCCAGACGGACTGATGAGGCTTTCTTCTGAGGAGCAAACTGTGAGTTCTGATTGGTGTTGTGCATACAGGTGAACCTCAGTTTGACAAAGTCTCTCTTGCAGCTGACGGTTTCCGAAGTTAGCACATCTCGTTTTACATGTTCTTGTTTTAACACCTCTATTAGCAGTGTTAGCTAATGTGCTGTGAACGAGTCTTTCCAAGTAGGATTTAAATGAAGGTGAGAGAATTATTACACAACTAAGAATATCAAGCAACAAAGAAAGTGGCACTGTTGTGGCATGAGCGTGAGGCTTTCAGTGATAATGATGCGACTAGATATCTTTAACCTCAAGGACGATCACTTCAACAGAGGAAAATAGCAATAATATTAGACCATACGGTGTGTATTTACATGCCAGTAAGTACTGCATCCACTGGCTTGATGCATCTGGATAATCAGCATATTAACCCATTGAGGGGTAGATTTTTTTATTGGAGGTTTTTATTGCAAAAAAACAGGAAATAATTTTTATGTGATAACAAAGGGAAAAAAATGTTTGTATGTGCAATTTTAAACATGGCACTGATGCGATTGCTGCGTCGAATGCAGCAAACGGTGCTGAGAGGTGGAACCTGCTACATTTTCACAAAAATCTCGTAATTTGCGCCGAGCCTGCGCTATGAATTCTCTTTTGCAGTCTCTCAGAGAAAAGAAAAAGGGCAAGTGCACGGAAATCTGTCATTCAGTCTCCCACTACTGTAGTACTATTTTGTGTGGTTGGACCTAAGAGTGGCGAGTTCTCAATTTTTATTTATTTATTTATTTATTTATTTACATATACCTTACAGGCCTTCGAGAAGGCATTGTGTAAGGGGGGAAATACGGTAACATATTAGTATGGAATCAGGAAAAAGAAACATCATTATAATGAAAGGAATATGCACGCAACATGGAAAATTAATACGACATTAGCAAATACAATATGCAGAGCAATAACAATAAATGATAAACACAATAACATAATAGCATAATAACATAAACGTTTTTGCATGTATACAGTAGTAAGTATAGTAAAAAATTAGGATCACTGAATTTTTTTAACATGTAGAAAAATGCAGGAAAAAAATTAAAGAAGGCAGGACGTGTTGACGGTTGAAACGGCATATTCATAGATTACAAGATTGCGAAATGCATTGTGTTTAGATTGGCAAGCGACGTTATCTGGTAGAGCATACCATAAATGGACCGCGCGCGGCAAAGCTGAAAAATTAAAAGCGTGTGTGTTACCATAAATTCTGGTGTAGCTGAACTGATTGTTCAGTCTTTGTGACATCGAGGACGCTTTCTTCTGGTTTGATAAGGTTAGGCAAACTGTATGAATGAGTCTATGAAATAATAATACAAGGGCAATATCACGGCGAGTAGTTAGTGGTTGCAATGAGGGATCGACTTTTATTTGGGTTACACTCGACTGGTTACTATAATTTTTTTTAATGAAACTGCTCGCTCTATTCTGGATGCTCTCCAGTAGTTCGATGAGGCATTTTTGATGAGGAGACCATATACATGAGGCGTACTGAATTTGTGGCCATAAAATAGTTATGTAAGCTAGTTTTCTTAGTGGTGAAGGCGCAATTCTTAAGTTGCGGCGCAGAAATCCTAATGTTCTGGAGGCGTTAGCTGAAATGGAGGTGATGTGATTAGTCCAAGAAAGATTGTGAGTAAGGAGCACTCCTAAATACTTATATTCTGTGGTGTGGTCAATTATGTTAGAATCCAAATGATAATAAAAGTGAGAGTTAACGGTTTTTCGAGAAAAGGAAACTACTTTGCACTTCGACACATTTAGAGACATGAGCCACGTTGCACACCAATCACTAATATGTGCAAGATCATGTTGGAGTGCCGTGTGGTCAGTGGAACAGTTAATCGAACGGTATACATGCAGTCATCAGCAAATAATCGTACAGAAGAGGATATATTGTTTGGTAAGTCATTAATGTCAATTAAAAAAAGAAGAGGTCAGAGTACACTACCTTGAGGTACACCGGAGGTGACGTCAGACAGGGCAGAGGAAAAGTTAGCAACAACAGTGAACTGTTCGTGATTAGTAAGAAAGTTACAAATCCATGATAGGGTTAGTGAGTCAAGTTTAATCGCAGAGAGCTTTGATATCAGGCGACTATGGGCTACACGATCGAACGCTCTCGAGAAGTCCAAAAAGATGCAGTTAATTTGTTCATTACTGTTCATATCAAAGTGTAAGTCTGACGTGAATTCTAGTAGTTGGGTTTCGCAAGAAAATCCTTTTCGGAAACCATGCTGTTTCGGGTAAAAAAAGTTATTGGATTCAAGATGAGAATAAATATTGGATGCGATAACGTGCTCTAACATTTTGCAGCAAATGGACGTTAGTGATATAGGACGGTAATTTTCAGAACTCTTGTTACCTTACTTAAAGACTGGCACTACTTTTGCTATCTTCCAGTCTGTAGGAAGCATACCACTTGTAAGGGATTAGTTAAATAGGTGTAGCAGAATTTTGCTTGATACTACCATTATGTTTTTTTAGTATTTTAGAATATATAGCATCTATGCCAGAGGATGAAGACATTTTAAGGTTATCTATAAGATCGACTACACCTTTTAAAGTGATCGTGATGGGTCTATGTACAGGAAATAAAAATCGGGTACAAAGGGTTTGTTAGAACTATCTTCTCTTATAAAGACGGATGTGAAAAATGAGTTTAATGCTGTTAGACATTGACTGTCAGGAATGGGTGAGTTGTTTTTATCCTGCAATGAAATATTACTGCACTTACTAATAGGGTTAACTATGTCCCAGAATTTTCTTTAAAATTATGGGGTTTTACGTGCCAAAACCACTTTCTGATTATGAGGCACGGCAAAAAAAAAAAAAAAAAGAATTCAACGCGCCCATTTCAGAGGCATGCATTGCTTCCAAGCGAGGTGCCTCTTGTACAAAAGGAGGCTCTCGTCAACAGAGACATTGCATCGCATTCTGGCGTGTAAACAGTGCGGCAGTGCTCCCTTACCATCTCACAAAGGCCAGATCCTCCACAGCCTTGGCGGAGGATGATTTTCTTCAAGGCCAGCTTCATTGTCAACAAAATGAAGGAACGTCATTATCTTAAACCGGCTTCAGCTCATTAGTTCATAGAAAATTGGCATCCGGAGGATTGCTCTCTTTGACCAATACGTAGAAATTCTGTTTTTGAATTATGCCCTGAAGAATAATTATTGCTGGAAACACGTTCAGCTCTTCTACAGTCAACTTCTTTCAAAACACTGGCTCAAGTTGTGCTGAGCAAGAAACTGTTCAGCATATTAGTTGGCTTCGCAACGAATGAAATCTGTTATTTCATTCGTTAGAAACAATTAAATATACTCCGCACAGTTCCAGTCTTCTGTCACAGGTGCCTTTATGCCAGGCGCGGCCGTGGAAGCAAACCTTGGAGGTACTGGTAGAAGGTTCTTTAAATGTATCGGTGTCCACTGCAGACAAGTTGAGGCACTGTCAACCGAAACGAACGACTCAGAGAAGATGTCTTGCACAGTATTGTCGCTGCCACTCTCGGAGGAAACCGAACTTCTTGTTCACTGTCCGAGTCCGACAAATCTTCTGCAAACAAAGGTTTTTTTTCTTTTTTCTGGAGTGGAGCCATTGCCGGCACGCGCACGCGCAGAGGAGAGGGCCATTTTTAATTCCAGTTGCCAGCATCAAAACGTTTCTAGACCAAAATACAAGCGTTGAGTGCGGCATTTTTTTTTTTCTTCTTCTTCTTCTTGTTTTTCTGCGCCATCTGTTGTAGCAAAAAAAAAAAACTAATCAAATTTTATCAGGGTAGTTTGACTGTGGCAGTGCGCTAGCGTTTGTTTCAGCTCAGCTCGTCTATGGTAGGGAAAGGGTTAAGGACGCTCAGTGTGCACTTTTATTTTTTGTAGCGCCACCCCAATTCTGATTTTATTGTTTGACAGTAAGTGCGGTGAATGGCAACTGGCAAAGGGTCAAACGCGTCCGAGTTTATGCGCATTTGATGCGGTATAATAAGGCACATGCTGGCCAGGACAGCTAATGGAAATTACCAAATTTGCCAATTTAACATGAGTCAAATACACACTGTTTTAGTGTACCGGCTGGATAGTCTAACTTTGAACATTGACATTGCAATCGCAATGATCCAACATAACAAAATAACGCAACTTGCAAATAAATGCATGTGCGTATGATTATTCGATATTCGATTCTGTATTCGAAGCTACCCTACCTTTGTGTCCGTATTCGATTCGTATCTGAAAATTTTAATGTTTGCACACCCCTACTGATTAACAATAAACATTCTTTGTTCCATTTAGCAGATGGAAATAGCAATTATGAAGTGGCAACTTCAAGTGAGAAGTTTGCAATTTCTGGGTCCAAGCTTGCAATAATCCTCTTACACAAGAGCCCATCATGATTTGAGAGCTCATAAGCATTGGCCAATATGGCATTGATTTAAGTAATAATGTCATTAATGATAGCCACGTTTTCCACAAATCGTAAATCAAATTTTTATGAGGGTAGCTTGCAAACCTTGTCACTAATAATTATTAGCATCAGAAAATTCCTTTGCCTGCTCCCACCCATATCCTCAGTGCCATTAGTTACGGTGTTAGTAGTATAGTGTGTATTCCTTGTTTAATTGAGGCTGAAACTATGATCAGCAGAAGTAAACTATACTTGTTACGAAGCAGAAACCACAGTACATGCAGCCATGACTTTGTTAGAGTTTAACATAATTCCTTTTATACTGGCAAAAAGGGCAGCAGACAAAAGAGCCACTTAAAATGACTTGTGATGCAACAACAACAAAAAAAAGTTAACCAAGCAGTCTCTGGACAAACCACTAGTAACAACAGACCAAGTTCTAAAAAATAACTATGAGTACAGAAGAACCTTGTTGATACGATTCCATTTCATACGATTTCCTGGCATCGTTTGCCTTTAAGAACACAAAAAAATGATCCAATACAGTTGCGCCTTTTTTTATGGGTTAATACATTCCCAGAAAACACTCTTGCAGCACTAATGTTCAGTTAGTACCAAAACTGCAATTGTATGATATGCTTTTTGGCTGCTAGATCCTGTCTAAACAAGGCAAGCTGTGAGGCCCACATAATCGAGAAAAGTAGCCACCTGCCCCAGCAGCTTTCCTGCTGTACTCACCTGCCCGTGTCACATGAGAACACCAGCATGCACAGTTGCCTATTCCAGTACCAGCAAATATTCTTTCAGGTCGTTGCAGGCTGCATTCACAGCTATCGCCACAAACCCTATTGCGACAAGCATCTTCACCTGTGTCGCAGCACACATGCCATAACGCTATTGGAAGTGTATTATATGCTCTCAATTTGCAATAACCCAAACGCGTCACCATCTTATGCTACAGGTATAACGAAGGGAGCGTCATATTTTGCTTTGGCGGCATTGTATTCTCGTGTTGCTTACCAGCTAGATTTAGTTTTGGTGTCCCATTCCGGTCTTATAATACTACGCAATAGAAAAATGACAACATGCTTCTTGAGCCTCTCAGGCCCCGCAGCACGACACACGTCATTGTCTCGTGCTCCAACAATTCATACTGAGTGAGCACGTCATAACTTCCTAACAAAGTGACCTGCCAGAAGAAGCTTCTGACCCAGGCCGAATTCGAGGAACACAAACATAAGCTTGCTGAAGCCACAAAACCGACAATGCCTGCATCAGGTCTCTGCATGTTCCAGCACACGTCGACACCTCACGCTACAACAATTTGTGCAATGCTTCACGTTATGTAGATGTCAACTATACTTGAGTCTGCAAAATTTTTTAGTGCCTTTGTGTCGTATGTTTTCTTGGAAAAAAACTTTTTTTTTCTTTCCGAAACGTAAGATCGAGGTTGTATTGTACTGTGTGGTTGGAGTATGAGCCACTTATTTGCTGATGTTTTGTGCTTTGAATAGTTCTTTGGTTTTCTTTTTCATGCAGTATATGAAACATAAGAGAACAGTACATTGCTAATTCAAGTTGTAGGCTCGTTAGCATGTATCCACCATAACTGGTTCTAGTGAACTGCTGTACATACTTTCATATGAGCCATCAGCTCCTTATCCACACAGTGTATTAGTGTTGCCACTTGTAGGTCACTCTAGTTCTTGAAATTCATACTGACTCGAGCCAATTTCTCTTGCAGAAAGCATCAAAAAATGCCAGGTTGGCGCTGTGCCCGAATCTCAAAGCATTTGGTCATTGCGAAAGGCAGACAGCAGAGAAGCGCTGCTTATATCGACATCAGATCATACGTGAGGCAGATCACTCACCGGCATGGGCAGACCTGCCATCTCAGGGCCAAGTCCTCATTGTAGTGACCAAAGTGGTGAATGCATCACGCTTTTATGCATGGATTCTTCAGCACTGGGATGCATCACCTAGTTCAACAAATGGTGAGATAGACCAGAAGTGATATTACCTTGGCTTTTAAGACCTATAGGTTCTCCCAAATTCATGAGGTATTGCAAGCTTTGAAAATGGACGTGAATAATTTCTTCCAATCTTGCAGTCTGTGTGTGTTTGCCACTGTTATATAGATGTTGTGCGTTGTATATATTGTCATATGCATAAATTTCTTTACATTTTGCGGGTTATCATTTTTAACCAGATTGTCATTGTTGTCGAGTTATTACTCAGTGAAAGATATGCCTTCTGTATCCGAAATTTCTGCAATGTTGCCAGCAACTCTGTAGGAAAAGTGCCTTGTCTAATCAGATAGTGCACACAGCAAATAGTGTTGTACATTCTCGAATGTATGCAAGCACCAGCAATTGCTCTGGACTGTGGGTGATGCAAGCATAGATAGCAAACAGACTTTACACATCAGTTTAAATTTGACTGACAACTTTGCCTTGTTGCTATCATTGTAATTGTCGAGTGTTGCTTGCCTCTCTGGGTGCTAGTTTGCTCAACAAAGAACTAACTGCTACTGCAGCATGGCAATATTGTAAATATTTCCATTGTAAATATTAGCTTACATCTAGTTGCTAGCCCCCGTTTTCTCATTTTGAGAGGACTGTTGTACTTGTTACAACAGTAACAACAGTAAGCGGGATGTGGTCAAAGATAACTTGAGGGCCACTGTGTGTTTTTTAATGCTAACCAGTGGCAAACGTGCTAATATGAAAAAACATGGGCTCCCATCTTGGAGGGTTGGAAGTTCTTGTGTCCCAGGGTGTTACATCTATTTTCATAAACAATGTGATGGTACCTCTTCGCTCTTCATTGTCAGCACAAGCTTTATTAAGGGGATGCCAACTTAATATTGGAAGTTTATAGGCCTAATCATCTTTTACATTCCTCACCATGGTTTCTTCAAATGCAACTTACCGTATTTACTCGAATGTAAAACGCACTTTTTTTTTTTTTTTCAATAAAACAGGTCCAAAAATTGCGTGCACGTTAGAATCGAGTACAACTCTAAATCTGTGTTACCATATGACCATCAGCATTTCATAATGGCCTTCTCGCACGTGCTTCGAGTCTAGCTCCCATAGCTTTCTCCTTGTGCTGTAGTACATGTGCTTAGGTTAGTGCAGCGTCCGTCTTCCCGGTCTTCCTGTTTTCTGTGTTTGCTCTATCAGAATGGAAGTGCCAACTGCAAAGACATGCCGAGCTCGTCACAATGCCACAAATAAAAGGAAAATGATCATGTGTGCCGAGATGAATGGAAATTGGGCCGCATCACGGGCGTTCGGAGTTCTTGAAACATGCATGCGTGACTGGCACAAACAGGAGCAGCTTTATACTCCGGCGACTGCCACGTATGGCGCGGCCGCGTTGCCCCTATCTCGAAAGTGATCTGCGATGGAGACAGAGTCTACGCATCTAGGCGTACCATGCTGTGTTCTTGTCGCTTAGTGCGCGTTGAAGCAAGAGGCCGCACTAAAGTCAATTCGCTCGCTCCTGCTACGGCACTTCCCCACTCCAGCATTTTGATAGTTTCCGCGGTCATTGTGTGAGACGTTCATGTTTGCTTGTGCACACGTGACACCATGCTTGTTCTTTTAATTAGTAAGCGAACTAGTATCCTTACTTTTCGTATAGCTGTCTACTATTTTGCTATCACAATCGATGCTTCACCTTTCTGGCGAAACTGCGTCTTCTTTGATTTATCGCAACTTTAGAGTATTGGGAGTAAATCTTTGTTTTTCCAAATGAGGGAAAGTTGCATTGCTGTAGGAATAAATGAAGTGCGCGATACTGTAAAAGATATTTCTCTTTTTTAGGTCGCAGCAAACTGGTGTGCGTTGCAATCGAGTTTTTTTTTTTTTTGTTTTGTTTTTTTTTTTTTGTCACGGAATACGGGTGTGCGTTACAATCGAGTGAATACGGTAAGTTGTTTAATTGCGAGAGCAAATATATGGACATGCCAGGTGCATTTCCACTGTTGGTGTCGCCGTGCGGTTCCATATAAGATCCAAGGGCAATAAAATCGTCGGCACGCAACATATGTTGTATGTGCAAGTGAATGCATGCGAGGGTGAGCCGACGAACACGGCTCATTCTCACGTGTGCGAGTGAGAAAGACAGGCTGAAAGCACACCTTTTGTTGCACACGAGGCACGGGGGTGAGGTGAGGGAGGGGGGGGGAGGTCTTCTCTGGCAGCTGCTGCTGCTTACAGTGTGGCCGTACAGGCACTGTACCTTGAAAGCGATCTGCAACATGGCCAAAGTGTGCACCTGCACGGGCCTCATCTTCAAATCGATCTGCAATGTTTGCATAGTGTGTGTAGTGCTGGTAGCTTTGTATATGCAGTGCTTTCGACGTTTTGTTCGCATTGAAGCAAGAGATGCACGAAGGTCAGTTCGATTGCTGCTGCTGCTGCAATCCTCACACCTACATTTTGACAGCGAGTTTCTGCGCTCGTCGAGCGAGATGTATTCATGCTTACCTGTACGCGCATGACACTGCGCTTGCTAATTTAGTTAAAACACGTTGGCGAGCTAATTGGTTTGAATTCATGATAGAATGTGTAATCTTGACTGAACGAGGATGTAGAAAGACAGACACACAGAGACAGTGCTGTCTCTGTTTCTGTTTCTTTCTACATCCTCGTGCAGTAACGCCTACACATTATATCATTGTTAAAGGGACTGACAACCGATTTTGAAAGACCTAGTTTTTTGTGGCACAATGCAATGCTCACCTTTGGTAGTGTTTACATCTCCAGCGGTTACTTCCAAAAGCGCATGGATATTTAGTAAGCAGAATTTTTCAATCGGAGCAGCCTCTAAAGAAGTACTCTCACTCCTCCAGCAGTGCTGAGAAGTGAGAACGGTGTCGATAGCCTGCCTTGGAAATTGTGAAAGCCACCCATCGTTCTGCTTTCATTGGAGTGAGTGTAACTGTCGTTAACCACCTACACTTTGACCTTTTCAACCACTTTTGAAAATAAAGAGCTGGTGCAGTAAGTTCGCATTGTTGTGCAGCCATTTCTTATATTTGTACCGCGTTTTTCCCGGAGTGCACGCCTACGTCATGGCTAGCACCCGTTGTCGTCGTTCTGTCGATAGACGGGCCAAGCCAACTCATTAAAAACAAAGGCAAAAACAGTGCCACTTTTCTGCTCACTAGAAGGTTTATACGCACGTTGTAAGTCAGGAAAAACTTATAATAGTAAAAAGTATACTGCATTTCAATACTAATGAAAAGACCAGGAACCGCGTGCAGTAGTAGGAGGTCACATGGTTGATTTCTTATGCAGCTTCATGTTTTTGCTGCATGGGGCATCAAAGGTCATTTTTTGCAACCTTTAGTGTTGAATTAAAAATATCAGTCCACTTTTAATGATAAAAACATGGCTCGTTTTAGCCACTACGATAGAGAATCATTCCATCAGCGGAGTTATTTTGATTCATGTTCTGAGCGGTTGTCTGTCCCTTTAATTTAGTTGGTAAGAAATGTTTACAAGCTCATACAGCTGACAAAGCTACTATCCTTACTTCATGTAGCTGCCTAATAATTTGCTATCCGTACTTCGCCTTTCGGGTGAAACTGCGACTTTGTTGTGTAAACAACTTTGTTATAAAAAATAATTAGAGTATGGTTAAAACAGTTGCTTTCTTTCTTCAAAAATCTCTAAAAGGTTAACTTTTTGTTATGATAAAGACACATGAACACAACATGCGTAGTGATTGGACCACACAGCTGCAAAAACCAATGTTTACCAGTTGCCATAATCCTGAAAGTAGCTCCCAGTTTTATATTTGCTCGGAGAACACATGTTATCACTGCAGATGAGATATGATACTTTTTTTAACACACTATTGTGGTGCCACAGTACTGCCAAACACATTGACTAGAGTAGCCTCTGTCCTATAAAAGCTGCACATGCTGTAAACCTTGTGGATGGTGCTCATTTTCCTGTTATGGATCTCTGCCTCTATGCAGAAAGCAAATCAAAAGTCAAAGAGAACCTGGAGCTTCAGAATGCCATGGTGTTTCTGAACGAATACTTATCACAGCCATGTAACTGTAAATCAATGGCTGAAAAGGCCATACCCAAAGTTGGTGAAGTTTATGGGCTGGAGCACAGCTATGGCCATTTCCGCAGAGTCTTGGTGAGCATACCCCTCCATTCTTAAAAAAAATTTTGCTCCTTGTCATATAGAACATGCTTGTAATGATTGTGTGCTGTGTTTGTAGGTAACTTCAGTCGTGCCAAACAGTTCTGCTCCAGCTAGTGTCACAGTTTCATACATGGACTATGGGGGCCAGTCAACTGTGGCTGCAACAAGATTGCTTCATCTACCGTCAAAGCTAACTAAGCTGCGGCCGTTGGCAGTGGAAGTGTACTGCTGTCGTGTTCAGCCTCAGGACCATGACCTTGATTGGACTTTCCAAGCAGTCTTCAAGTCACATGAGCTTGTGTTTAGGAAAGAACTTCTTGGCAAGGTAAAATATCTGGTTGCAGACTTCCTTTATTAGCGTTTTGCGACATGGATAATTCTCAAGTTTGTCAGACTCTTATGTGAAATATAGTCACGTCCTTTCATAACATATTGGGTGAGGTTGAGGGGGGGGGGGGGGGGGTATGTATACAAAATATGTTTTTGTGGTGTTCTGTATTTTCTTGAGAGTGTGCTTAAGCTGAATGAAGGGCACAGAAACCAAAAAGAAAAAAATGAGGATTGAATAAAAGATGGTTTATTTAGATGGGCACAGATACAGATACTGTGTAAAATGCTCCCACCTGCTAAAGAAGCCGAGGAAGTTGGCAGCTCGTCCTTTAAATATTTTGTTAGCATTAACAGTGATGTGGAAGTCTGCGGTCGATGTAATGAACAGTGACCACACATTCTGCATACTGCGAATGGCCGCACAGTTGGCAGTGTGTTGCACATGTAGTCCCTATGATGCATGTCTGAGCTTAGCCTGCACTTTTAATTTTAACACTGCAGAAGGGCCCTTGCATAAGGCCAGTGCTGAGAAGCCATTTAGTAATGTCCTAATGCTGTGCAGCATGGTATGGCAAGTGTATTTTTTAAATAGATGGCGCCTACACAACTGTGAAATATTTAGTTTCAAGTGGCACTGCCAATGTACTGACATTTTTGCTTGTCTCAGAGCTCTCTTTACCTTGAAAATATTCATCTCTTTGAGAAACAAATACAGTAGAACCTCATTAATTCGAAGTCTGTTGGACCACGAAAAATCATCGAATTAACCGGGTTTTCAAATTATCAAAAATGGACAAAAAACGATAAATAAATGTGGGAAATGTGGCTATATCAACACTGCACCTTTATTTCACTTGAAAAACGGTCACTTGAAGTACCGTATTTACACTACTGTAAGGCAACTCGAATGTAAGTCGACCCCCCATATCGCGTGACAGGAAAAAAAAAAAAAAAAGGAGAGCATACTTGAGGGCGCATTTGATAACGAAAATTTATTAGTAGCTGACATGGTCACTGGACTACTCATCTTCACTAGTGCTGCCATCGTCATCATTGCTACGGTCCCACAGCGCGTCGTCCCACGAAATTTCAGATTTCGCAAACGACCGCACCACGACATCTTGTGGAAAAGCAACCCACGCCGAATGCACCCAACCACACGCAGCCGTCAGGGAGGCTCTTTTGACAGGTCCGGTTGGTGTAATTTCGCGGTCTTCTGCCGCCAGCCACTCATACTCACAGCGGAGCAGGTCCTTAAAAGGCGAAGATCCGGGCTTGTTTCATGACCATGTTGCACTTCACTGGCAGGGACCGATTGCGCATTTCAGCGATGTACGCCGCAAGCTTAGCCTACAGCTTTGGAAAGCGTCCAGATTTCGGCACGTGAGAAATTCCTCACTTGTCGTCACAGGTGAAAATTTCGCTTCGCTGCAGTCGCCACTCTCACACCACCCGTTCAGAAACATCGAACTTGCGGCCCGCTGCGCAGTGATTTGTTTCTTCGGCGTAAAGGATGGCAGCCCCCTTGAACGCTGCTGTGAACGAGTGCTGAATGATTAGTGGGCCTGGAGCACTCATGATTACTGAGGAAGAATAGAAGTAGCACGTAGCCGGCAGTCAAGTCAAACGCGTCAAACCGATGCATTTCGTCAAACTATAGAGATAGCTAAGCGCAACAGGCAAAGAGAAACCCGCGAGTGGTGTCTGCTCTTCCATGAACTACTGATACTCCCCACAAGCACCGCCGTACTGAGGGGTCCGCCGCGAAACAATCAACTATTGACACCTCCTCATAAGTGTTGTGTGTACTGTAAAACTCTCAAAAATGTTGAAAAACCCTTCCGAAAAATGAACAAACATGCGGGATAGCGAAAAGCTATGGGTAGGGCCATAGAGCAAACACAAAATTCTAGCTACGTTGTAGCTCCCGTTGGTCTTGCTTTTTTGCCGTTGCATTGTTTTGGTTTCGATTGTAAGTCGACCCCCTACTTCAGATTTTCAAATCTTAAAAAAGTGGTCAACTTACAATTGTGTAAATATGGTAGCCATCCATGCGTGACTTCTTGGTGCGGTAGCCGCACCGTAGGCTGCGTCCTCCAGTCTGCTTACAGTGCTCAGCAATTCACTGTTACCACCGCTAGACTTCACAAAACTGCGCACAACATTCACTGGAAACAGAAAGTTTATTAAAAGTGCCGCCTGGCTTCCACTCCGGCAACTATTCTGGCCTCAGAGACTGGCACACTAATATTTCTTTTTTTATTGTGGATCACGGAGGCCATGGTTTAAACTGACGTATTATCCGGATATGGGCACGCTGGCTGTTCAAATTATCCGGCAAAATTTGCATGCAAACTGTTGGGACCGCCGAAAACCTTCGAATTACACGGGATTTCGAATAAACCGAATTCGAATTAACGAGGTTTTACTGTAGGGTTTACCTTATGTTGCATAGTGGTGTTGATGGAAGCCAGTGACATGTAGGCTGTTTTCCAAATAATTTTCCATATGGTTTTTGGCAGATACTGTAAGGAGTTGCCAAATACATTGACACTAGTATCTAAGAAATGAGCTGTGAATGGGCCTTAGGGCCCATTCACAGTTCAATCTACCTACTAGAATTCTAACACACCCAAAGTACAATACATGCGCGCTTGCATTTTGTCTGGATCGGAATGTGGGACCACCGTAGCCAAGAAATAAACTTGTGATCCTTGAGATCGGTAACAGAGTGCCTCAGCCACTAGGGGGAAACCAAAATCGTTGCCACTATGGTAAACTGCTAATAGGTACCTCATACTGTGCCCTAACTGTTACAGAGTTTGTAACTACTGGAGGACCTTTGTATTCAGTATTCTTTGTCAGTTTCACTGGGACCATTGCCTGCTCTCGTGCACAAATTGATCTGAGTTGCCTTTGATAAAATTTCTTCCTTAGCTTGGAGCTCCTAAGTAGGAGTTCTTAGTGTAGGAGTGGACGGGCTTTATATGAGTAAATATGGTCCTTCCATATATAGGCATACCACAAACTGCTTAAAGATCTTGCAGGATGCACTGGGTTCAGAATCAGGTTGCTTAGTAAATGTTCAGTCTTTTAAAACAGGTAAAAATTTATGGCATGTTGATTAAGTTGTTGAATTGCCACTTGTGCAGTTTTATTCATTCTTGTTTTGTGCACTGCTGCTGGCAACTTTTAACATTGCCTAGTTACAGTGGTGTTGAAGTCAGAAAATGGAGCTTGACAGAATTTACAAATGAGTATGGCATGTTGGTATTCCATACTAAAATTGAAGACCGCGAGGAGAGGATAAGGACGGACAAGACAGGACGAAAAGCCAACTTCCAATAAGATTTTATTAAAATGAGTTGTGAATACATATGCAAGCTAGCACTCGTACAATGGTAAGCCAACTCAAGGCTCACACCCGATGAAACAAATGAAAGCAACAATAACAACAAAAAAGTGCAGAAAACAAGTTATAAGGATGTTTTAATAATTAAAAATGTCTTTGGAAGTCGGCACTTTTTCCTGTCTTTGTCCATCCTTGTCCTTTGATTTCGCTGTTCAATTTTAGTATAGAAAATGCAATTGTTATGACCATCTGCATATTGTACATGGGCTTATTTTACTCACCTTCAATTATACAATCTCATAAACAAAGCCCACCAGTATACATCTTTATATATCATTATCACGATATCAATATATATTGTATCATTATACATTAAAACCCTGTTGATACGTTTTGCAAGATACTGCGGGGAAAGAAAAGTAACGATGAGGAATGCCACAAGATGCCACAGCAACTTCTGTAACCGCTCTGGATGGCTACCAGTACTGTTATTACACACCTCGACTGGGAACGACGCGTGTATAGTTAAGGGACACGTTCGATGTTCTGTAACAGGGATCCCTTTCCACTCTTGATATGCTTCATTGCAATATTTTGCATATGCTTCTCTGCGTAACACAGCCTTTTGCAGCAAAGCTAAGAATCGGCGATGATGCAAAATGTGTAATTGCCCTTCCAGGCCCCGAAATAAATGTAGACCTGTACTCAGCAGGTTTGGCCCAGTGGGCATGGTTCTTGAGCACACTTTGTGTGCCTTTCCAGCTGCCCTGTGCACATGTTTTCCCGATATGCTTGTCTGGTTTGTTAAAGCTTAATCACCTAATGCAAACTTAGGTTACATGTTGCAATATAGTATACATTTATTGTCATCGTAGCAACGTGCACGAGCAAATTTCCCCTTGCACCGTTGAATTCACGTGACCGCTGCATTCAAACGCAATGTAAGATCTGGGAACATTGTAGAGTGATGATGTTCCAGATGTCAACATAATACATGGCAGTCAATGGGATTTAGGTCAGGACCACTGAAATGCGATGTAGCAGCCGGGAAAACACAACAGCAAGGAATGTATCAACAAGGTTCCACCGTATATATAGTACATCAGTGAATGATCCACCTGGGCATGTATGCGTTCACACATTTTATTTGCATACTGACTTGTGAAAAGAGCCTTATAAGTCGAACCTGAATATCAGAAACCTCGATTTTGTGAAGCCTGCGATGTAACAAACTACAGTCCATTAATTCGACCCTGACAAGACTGCCAAAATTGATCTAATTATCTGATGCGTGGAATTAAGATGCAGAAAAATATGTCAAAAGCCAGTGATTCATTTGGCAGTATTTCCACCAGTTATAACATGCCCCCTAATCAAACGAGCATCTACTTTTTATGTGTTGAAAGTAGAAAACAAACATATATATAACATAAAAGCCCCTAAACAAAGTAGAAATATAATGCATACTCAATGTTTTAAGAAAATGGGCAGGGGTCTAATGTGTGTTTCATAATGGTGGTAGGTTTCCTAAATTCAGCATCACCGCATGCTTTTATTGCGATAGCAATTCTATAGACACTCCAAGCACATTTCAGCTGTCACCATCGCCATGATGTTCCGTATAAAGTCCAAACACGATAACATTGTCGGCACGCCGTACGCTGTATGTGCAAGTAAAACCTTGCAAGGTTCAGCCAATGATCGTGGCTCAATCTCGCGCGTGAGTGAGGAAGACTGGGTGGAAGCGCACCCTCTTTTGTCATGCACGAGGCACGGTGGTGAAGCGAGGGAGAGGGGGGATGTTTTACTCCGGTGGCTGCTGCTTGTAGCGTGGCCGCCATATGTTGAAAGCGATCTGCGACGTGGGCAAAGTGCGCCCGTGCGGGCCTCATCTTCAAAGCAAACTGCGAGGCTGACAATGTGCACTTAACGCCGGTAGCTTCGAATGCGTTGTGCTTTCGGTGTTCCGTTCATGTTGAAGCAAAAGACAGCACGAAGGTCAATTCGGTCGCTGCTGCTGCCACGACTCCTCATTCCAGCATTTTGACAGCGAGTTTCCATGGTCATCGAGGCAGATGTGTTCATGTTTACCTGTACACGTGTGCAACATCGTGCTTGTTGATTTGGTTAGTAAGTGAATTTTTGCAAGATTATACAGCCAATGAGGAAGGAAGGAAAGAAAACAAGAGTGGAAAGGCATAGAGGTTAGCCAGATTAAGTATCCAGTTGGCTGCTCTGCACAGGGGGATGGCGTTACGGGCAGAAAAGAGAAGAATAAAAAAAAAGGAAAGCATCAGTTCGTACGTTCTATAGCTTTTCAGTGAGTCCTGTTTCCTTTAAAAAGCACACTAGTGCTTCTAAAACAGTTCGTGCCGACATCGGCTGGGATCAGGGTCCAAGATTTCTGCCTTCTGTAAGGATACGTTTGTCAGTCCTGTCGAGCATGGTGCTGAGGCCTTGTCTTTGTGCACTGAAATGACGAGAATCACACTGAAGGTGCATTATCGTCTCTCTACACCTGCAAACTTCACAATCTGGACTTGTGGCCCTCCCAATCAGGTAAGAATATGCATTGGTAAAAGCTACTCCAAGCCATAGGCGACAGATCAGAGTTACCTCCCGTCATACGGCCAATAAAGCTGCTATCCGTACTTCATATAGTTGACTACGAATTTGCTATCGCAATCAATGCTTTGCGTTTTGCAGAAACTACGACTGTTCTGCGGCAAAGCAGAAATGCTGTGAATGCGGTTAGGCAGCATATTAAAATCGGGTAAATACCATAATGGGACATTGTGACCTACCATAATTGCTTGAAAATCTTCCTAGGACAGGCTAAAAAAAAGTTTTTCGATGGGAGATGACGTGTGTTCAATTCTTTGGTCGTGATTGGATTAACCCAAAAACTTTATTTAACCGGAGTGGAATTAACAAGCCTGCTGTATTTTCATTTCTCAATCTTAGTTCTATTGGAAACCTTGTTTTTTTTTTTTTGTAATTTAGCAAAGTAATTTCATGACACTGTTTCGATTTAACAAAGTTTTGGCTATTTCAAGCATGTACTTGAAGCCTGTGTGGCTGGTTAGTCTAGCAAAAAACTATAAAAATGTCAGCAGAGGCAGAAGGTATTTGCATGTGTTCTTCGGCATGAAAAGATTGATCAGCAAAAACGCTATTCAAGTTCATGTGCTGGAGCTTGGTATCCGGGAAACACTGCTGTGCCATCTGTCACGTTGGTAAAAAAGTTCAGGAGGTTGTGGGATGCGTGGCAGCTTGGAACAACACAAGAGCTCATTCCTTGAGCTCAAGGGAGTCGGAAGGGGTGAGCATGTGGTAATATGGCTGTGTGCACGCTTAGGGCGGGGGTGGATGCACGCATGTCTACTCTTTTACCCTGGCAGTGACTGCACATGGCTGACCACTTACGCTTGCCACACGCTTTATCTTAAAGATAATCTGTGACAACTGCTGATACTTTGATACTGTCTGTGTTCCTACGTGCCTAATGTTGGAGGTCACGTAATCTCAAGTTTCCAAGACGCATTGAAGCAAGCGGCAGTATCATGCTTTCCCTTTCCGTTACCAGTGCTTTTCATCACGCTAGTGTTGTGACAGCGAGTGTTCGTGGTCATCGAGTGAGAACTGTTCAAGTTTCGCTCTGTTTGCAGGACACTATGTTGCTAATTTAATTAGCAACAAATGTTTACTTCAAGATACATGGCCAATAAAACAATGAACCTTACTTTGTGTAGTTCTCTCCTTGCTATCACCATCAATGCTTTTACTTTCGGGTGAAACTGGAACTTTTTTTTTTTTTTTTTTTTTTTTTTGCATGGAAGATTGACTGATTGTTTTTACACTTTTATTTTTAATTTGTGTGCACCATCTGACAACGGCTTCTGGAAGTAAGCGCGGTCAGCCATGTCATCCAAAATTGCCGGCACCGCACGATGCAACATATGCACTCTCAGACGAAAGGACTTCTTGGGCAAGTTGGTGCTTAGATTTCATAGGTATACTTTGTGGCGCAAAATACATTTCTTGAAAAGTGATAGAAGAAAGGAAGACAGTGAAGCGCCAAACTACCAGCTGTTTAATGACAGCCTGAACAAACGTATAGAAGAAAAGACAGCTTCCGCTCATGCGCAGGGAGCCAAGGTGTGACAGAACAACATGGTCATGATAACATACTTTGGATAAAGCACATTTCTGCGGAATATAATATTGTAACGTGGTGGTGACGTTGAAGAACACAGTAGCAAATAATGTCAAAGACAAAACTAACTTTTAATGGGCCAACCTATGCCCGCAAAAGCAGGCTACACTTATAGCACAACGATAGCGGCGAACACGGTCGGCGATCGTCGAAAATCTGATCAGCGGGTCAAGTGCGTCGGCTTTTATACAGACGTCATCGAATGTTCCAGACTAATCGTTGGGACCCGCATGCCTTCCACAAAGTTCTACAACATTCGAGTCACGCGATGAAATCAGATAACACAAGGTTCGGCGACAACAGACAGCGGATGAAAGCATCAATAACTTTCCAGAAACTTTGGATACATGCAGACGCTTCCTGTGCTGTGCGATAACATTTGTTAGGCGGAGGAACGTGGTCGCCCGTTAAATATAAGTACACGTGTCAGTACCCCCTCTTAAAAAGCATCGACCCGGTGCTGCAAACAAAGGAAAAAAAGAAAAGCACTCCTAGCAAAGAAAACAACAAAATAAGGAAGTCCGTCAGCGTCCGTAAAAAGGTTTAAGACGCACCACGTGGACCACTTCAGATCATGCGCGGCGCCGCGGTGAATGCGAAATGCCGTCTGGCACGACCTCATAGTCCAGTGCGCCAATACGTCGGATGACCTTGTAGGGTCCGAAATAGCGTCGCAGTAGTTTCTCACTGAGTCCTCGTCGGCGTATTGGGGTCCATACCCAAACACGATCGCCGGGCTGGTACTCGACGAAGCGTTGTCGGAGGTTGTAGTGTCGGCTGTCGGTCCTCTGCTGGTTCTTGGTGCGCAGGCAGGCGAGCTGTCGGGCTTCTTCGGCGCGCTGGAGATAGGTAGCGAAGTCAAGGTTCTCCTCGTGAGTGACGTGTGGCAGCATAGCGTCGTCATCGGGTTCCTGCCGTAGACCAGCTTGAACGGCGTGATCTGTGTTGTTTCTTGCACCGCCGTGTTGTCAGCGAATGTTACGTACGGCAGGACGGCATCCCAGCTCTTGTGTTCGACGTCGACGTACATCGCTAGCATGTTGGCGAGGGTCTTATTCAGCCGCTCCGTAAGACCATTCGTCTGCGGGTGGTAGGCCGTTGTCCTCCTGTGCCTTGTCTGACTGTATTTCAGAATGGCTTGGGTGAGCTCCGCTGTAAAGGCTGTTCCTCTGTCGGTGATGAGGACTTCTGGGGCGCCATGTCGCAGCAGGATGTTTTCGACAAAGAATTTCGCCACTTCTGCTGCGCTACCTTTCGGCAGTGCGTTTGTTTCAGCGAAGCGGGTGAGGTAGTCCGTCGCCACGACAATCCACTTATTTTCGGTTATTGACGTCGGAAAGGGTCCCAGCAAGTCCATCCCGATCTGCTGGAATGGTCGGCAAGGAAGCTCGATTGGCTGTAGTAATCCGGCTGGCCTTGTCGGCGGTGTCTTGCGTCGCTGACAGTCTCGGCATGTTCTGACATAACGGGCGACGTCGGCGGTCAGGCGTGGCCAATAATACTTTTCTTGTATCCTCGATAGTGTCCGGGAAAATCCGAGGTGTCCAGCGGTCGGATCGTCATGTAGGGCATGCAATACTTCTGGACGAAGTCCTCACGGGACAACAAGAAGGTAATTGTCGCGGACTGGTGAGAAGTTCTTCTTCACGAGTAGATTGTTTTGAAGCGTGAAGGAAGATAATCCGCGCTTAAATGCCCTGGGGACAACGTCGGTGTGCCCTTCCAAATATTTGACGAGGCCTTTTAGCTCCGGGTCTGCCCGTTGCTGTTCAGCGAAGTCTTCCGCGCTTGTAATTCCAAGGAAGGCGTCGTCATTCTCATCTTGCGGCGGCGGGTCAATGGGTGCGCGTGATATGCAATCGGCATCGGAGTGTTTTTGTCCGGACTTGTAGGTTACAGTGATGTTGTATTCTTGTAGTCTGAGGCTCCACCGCGCCAGTCGTCCTGAAGGATCCTTTATATTCGCTAGCCAACACAACGCGTGATGGTCACTGACGACTTTGAATGGCCTGCCATAAAAATAAGGGCGAAATTTAGCTGTAGCCCAAACGATGGCGAGGCATTCTTTTTCGGTCGCAGAATAGTTGCCTTCCGCTTTTGACAGCGACCGGCTAGCGTAAGCTATCACCTGTTTGACTCCGTTTCTTCTCTGGACTAGAACGGCACCGAGGCCTAGGCTACTGGCGTCAGTATGGATTTCTGTATCCGCGTACTCGTCGAAGTGCGCAAGTACCGGCGGCGACTGCATGTGTCGTTTGAGTTCTTCAAATGCGTCGGCCTGCGGCGTTTCCCACTTGAAATCAACATCACATTTAGTTAGACGTGTCAAAGGCTCGGTGATGCGTGAAAAGTTCTTGACAAAGCGCCTGTAGTTGGCACACATGCCAAGGAATCTACGCACTGCCTTCTTGTTGATGGGTTGCGGGAACTGTGCGATGGCAGCTGTCTTTTGCGGGTCTGGACGGACACCAGATTTGCTGATTACGTGGCCTAGGAACATAAGCTCATCGTAAGCGAAGCGGCATTTTTCCGGCTTCAGAGTAAGCCCTGACGACTTGATGGCCTCTAGTACTGCCGCAAGCCGCCTGAGGTGATCGTCGAAATTTCCAGCGAAGACTGATGACGTCATCCAAATAAACGAGACAGGTCTGCCACTTCAATCCTGCTAACACCGTGTCCATGACGCGCTGGAATGTTGCAGGCGCCGAGCACAGTCCGAATGGCATAACCTTGAACTCGTAGAGGCCGTCTGGGGTGATGAAGGCCGTCTTTCCGCAATCTCTTTCGTCGACTTCTATTTGCCAATAGCCAGACTTGAGGTCCATCGACGAGAAGTATTTCGCGTTGCAGAGCCGATCCAATGCGTCGTCTATCCGTGAGAGGGGGTATATGTCCTTCTTCGTGATCTTGTTCAGACGACGATAATCGACGCAGAAACGTAGGGTTCCGTCCTTTTTCTTTACCAGGACAACAGAGGATGCCCACGGGCTTTTCGACGGCTGGATGATGTCGTTGCGCAGCATTTCGTCGACTTGTTCTCTTATAGCTGCACGTTCTCACGGCGAAACTCGGTAAGGGCTCTGGCGGAGTGGTCGAGCGCACTCCTCGGTGATTATGCGATGCTTGGTGACTGGTGGTTGTCGAATCCTCGATGATGTCGAAAAGCAGCCTTTGTATCATCGGAGCAGACTTCTGAGCTGCTGTTGCTTAATCACGGGGAGACTTGGATTAATGTCGTAGTCTGGTTTGGGAACCATCGTCGTCCGGGTAGATGCGGCGGAATCTGAGAGGACAAACGCATTACTGGTTTCCAGAATTTCCTCGATGTACGCGATCGTCGTGCCCTTGTTGATGTGCTTGAACTCTTGGCTGAAGTTTGTCAGCAACACTTCAGTTTTCCCTCCATGCAGTCGAGCGATCCCTCTTGCGACGCAAATTTCACGGTCTAGCAGTAGACCTTGGTCGCCTTCGATGAAGCCTTCTATGTCAGCGGGTGTTTCGGTGCCGACCGAAATAACAATGCTCGAGCGAGGCGGGATGCTCACTTGATCTTCGAGAACACTCAAGGCGTGGTGACTGCGAAAGTTCTCCGGCGGTATCGCTCGATCTTCCGACAGCGTTATCGATTTTGACTTCAGGTCTATGATTGCGCCGTGATGGTTCAGGAAGTCCATGCCGAGAATGACATCTTGTGAACACTGTTGGAGGATAACGAAGGTGGCAGGGTAAGTCTGGCCATGAACGGTTATTCTTGTCGTGCAGATTCCAGTCGGCGTTATGAGGTGTCCTCCAGCGGTCCGAATTTGGGGGCCCTCCCATGCAGTCTTAACCTTCTTCAACTGGGCGGTGATGTGTCCACTCATTACGGAGTAATCGGCCCCTGTGTCGACTAAGGCGGTGACTGCATGGCCGTCCAGAAGCACGTCGAGGTCGGTGGTTCTTTGTCTTGCGTTACAGTTAGGCCTTGGCGTCGGATCACGGCTGCGTCGCGTTGACCTGTGGTTGGTACGTGGCTTCACCAGGTGGTCTTTCGTCAGCATGTTCTTTCCTGCCAGACTTCGTCGGGACGGCGGTGAGTCATCGTTATGTCGTCAAGGTAGTCTTTTCGCCGTCTTCGTCAGCGGCGGAGGATCTTCGTCAGTTCGACGAGCAGCAACCGCACCTCCATGGGTTGCTGCTTTTAGTTTTCCGGATATGGGCTCGCTGACCGGCCCCAGGCTGGGCCAGTGTATGGTCGGCTCTGCGGCGAGAGGTAGCGGCCTCGTGATGGCGAACGCGACGCTCGTCGAGGGCTCCACTGAGTAGCGGCAAGGTAGTCGGTGATATCGCGAGGGCGTTCACCTTGCTGCGGGCGCGGAGTGTTGACGGCGAAACCTCGCAGTCCCATCTCCCGGTATGGGCATCGGCGATACACATGGCCGGCTTCTCCGCAGTGATAGCAGAGCGGGCGGTGGTCGGGGGCTCGCCAAATGTCCGTCTTCCTCGTGTAGGTACGCTGGGCGACGGGTGGGCGTGCTGGCGGCGGCGGTGGCAGACGACGGAATTGCGTCGTTGCAGGGCCCTGGCGTGGTCGCGGAGGGGGACCTTGACGGCGTGCGACTGCGGCGTATGTCATCGCTTCTGGCTAGGGCTGCGGTAATTGTGGTTGCAGCTCGGGAACTCCAAGCGATCGGTGCACCTCTTCTTTCACGATGTCAGCGATCGAAGCCACTTGGCCCTGATGGGCTCCTGAAGGTCGCCGGAATCCAGTCCTTGGATGGCGTACTGCGGCGTGAGCCCCTGGCGGTTATATTGCCTTGTGCGCATCTCCAGAGTTTTCTCGATCGTCAATGCCTCTGCAGAAAACTCAGCTACGGTCTTCGGCGGGTTACGAATAAGTCCTGCAAAAAGTTCTTGCTTGACGCCCCGCATGAGGAAGCGGACTTTTTTCTCCTCTGACATTTTCGGGCCGGCGTGCTGGAAAAGACGGGCCATCTCCTCCGTGAAGATCGCGATTGTCGTGTTTGGCAGCTGCACTCTGGTTTCTAGTAGTGCTTGGGCTCGCTCTTTTCGCACGACACTTGTAAACATTTGCAAGAAGCCGCTTCGGAACAGGTCTCACGTCGTTAAGGTGGCTTCTCGATTTTCGAACCAGGTCCTGGCAGCGTCTTCCAGTGCGAAATAGACATGACGCAGCTTGTCGTCGCTGTCCCAACTGTTAAACATAGCGACCCTCTCATACATCTCGAGCCAGGTTTCCGGGTCCTTGAATGTTGATCCGCGGAACGTCGGAGGTTCCCTGGGCTGCTGCAGCACGATGGGGGACGTTGGGGCTGCCATTGGGGTTGCCTTGGCCACAATCTTCTTGGTCTTCTCAGGTAGAAGTCCGTGCTCCGGGGGCAGCTGTTGAAGACGGCGGCTTGCTCGATGCTCCGGGACTACATTGGTGTTCTCTTTGCGGTCCGGGCTTGGATCACGGCTTGTCGGGGGCGTCCGGTACATGAACGAAAAGCACCTCTACCAGATGTCACGTGGTGGTGACGTTGAAGAACACAGTAGCAAATACTGTGAAAGACAAAACTAACCTTTATTGGGCGAACATGTGCCCACAAAAACAGGCTACACTTATAGCACAACGATAGCGGCGAACACGGTCGGCGATCGTCGAAAATCTGATCAGTGGGTCAAGTGCGTCGGCTTTTATACCGACGTCATCGAATGTTCCAGACTAATCGTTGGGACCCGCATGCCTTCCACAGTGTTCTACAACATTCGAGTCATGCGATGAAATCAGATAACACAAGGTTCGGCGACAACAGACAGCGGATGAAAGCATCGATAACTTTCCAGAAACTTCGGATACATGCAGACGCTTCCCGCGCTGTGCGATAACATTTGTTAGGCGGCGAAACGTGGTCGCCCGTTAAATATAAGTACACGTGTCAATATGATAGATGTATCGCTGGCACAATCAGACCCTTTCTTTTTAATATAAAACGCTTCCAACAACTCCCTTGCAGTTTGGTCCCTACTTTTGCCATGAATCAATACTTGTTCAAAGCATGGCATACAACAACAGGCTTTACAGTGCGCAGGAAGGTGCGCCTTGTCACACTTGCCGATACTATTAGCGTGCTCCCTCAGTCTGTCATTAATACAACGTCCCATTTGTCTGACGTATTACTTGCCGCAATCTAGGGGTATCTCGTAGACCACTCCTTTAACACAGTCCCTGAAACGTTTGGCGTGCTGCTTCTGGCAGCCCCGCGGCCCCTCGCGTGTGATCCGGGGGCACAATTGAGCTAACTTGTTGGGAGCCGAAAAGACAGCTGGAATGCCATATCTGGTAGCTACCTTCTTGAGGTTATGGCTCACATGGTGCACATAAGGTACTACTTCTGGTTTTACTGGCTCCCTTTCTTTTGAGTGAGTTTTCCCACTCGCAGCGGTAGTTTTCAGCTTCTGTAGGAGGGACTCGACCATGGCATTTAAGACAGACTGAGGATAGCCTGCTTTTAGATGTCTCTCAAGTTGATGGCAAAAACTCACCTGCGTCACATGCACACATGACTTGCGCAGAGCCGATTCCAGGCAAAGTAAGGCGATTCCACGCTTCACAGTCTTAGAGTGCGCTGAGTCATATTGTAGCAATTCTTTTTTACCTCGAGGGAGGTACGCACAGCAAACGTGATCACTCGTTAAGTGTTAACTTAAGTTCTAAAAACTGCAACGACTGTCCTTCGGAAGCTCGTTAGTAAAAGTAAGTACTTTTGCGCTTGCTCTAAAAACATCTAAAAGCTGATCAACCATTTCATTTTCAAGAAATCTATTTTGCGCCACAAAGTATACCTATGAAACACTCTCAACGCCATGAGCCACGCCGATGCATTGCTCTCGGCATGATTTGTACTGCACATGCTGGCACTTGTAATCATGCTGTTATGGCCCAACCATCTTGCAATTCTGTATAAGTGCTTACTGACAAGATATCCTGTCCACCAGTAGTGTTTTGTGAATTAGCGAAGTTATTTTTACTGCTTAAACTTCAAAACGTTGAATGAACGAAATTTGTGATTTAACAGTTTTTGCTTCAAGTTAGACTTGTTATCAAGGTTTGACTGTATTGGAAAGAGGCATTTGTTCTAGCTCTCTGACAGTTGTGTGCCGAGTGCATCATGTATTTGAAGCAGCTTCTAGTGCTTCGATGCTATTTTTTTTTTTTTTTCAGGTAACTTAGCATTCTGTGAAATCAATTTGGATGAATGAAAAGGATATTGTGTGCAAGTGATAAATGCAGCTAGTTTAAGTGGTTACTAAACAAAATGTGCAAAGCTTTCCCCCACCCCTAAATCCCATTTTCTCTCCTTCTCTTTGCAGATTGTGCTGCGGCTTGGAAATACCTTGTGGCTTGACCCACTTGTCTTGTGGGAAGACCTCCCCTTTGTTGATGCAAAGGTTCCTTTAAAGAATGTGAGAGCTACTCTCATTGAAGAGCGCCTAGCTTGTGATAATGCAACCCACGTGGAGAGCCTGTGTAAACTGGCTGCTGATGCAGGAGTGGCACTACCTGTGTTTCCAGAAGGTGGGTGTTATTGGTTTGTCATAAATATAAGAAATGACGAGAAGCTGTACATTTGCATGTTTTTCTACTTGCTTCTACCTTGATGGGCGCACAACTAGGTGAATTTAAAACAAAAATATTTTTCATGTTCTGAATTGTGAACCTTATTTTTGAGTTTTCGTTACTTCATTTATGTGTGCCATACATCATCCTGAAATAAATTAGGTGTATATTTTCTCTGAATGGAAGCTTTTACCATGCCCCAAACGTCATTGCAAAGGCAGTGCACACTGTAAACTTATAATTCTAATGCACTTAATGTACTGCTCTTCTGAGCAGAAACTTTTATTTCACTGAGTGCTCATGTGGTCACATTGAAACCTGAGCTTTTCAGATATGAAGCAATTACTAGTATATGAAAAAATCTGGATATCAGTATTGTTTAATTTTAGCATAGTGGCAGGCTTCCCACTGAGAATAAGTTTCTGCTAAAACCTACTTTAAAACACGCTGTAGGCTTTAGTGATTCCTTTGCTCCAGAACCCGGTGGTTACCGGAGAAGAGTGGTCGAACCCAGTGGCAATTGTGGACAAAGTTGTGGGCTCGCAAGTGTTTAGTATTTGGTTAGCCACCGGAACTATTGCTGACATTTGTAAGCAACACCTACTGTGCTGAAATAATGAAGCCATCTAATACTTATTGTTTTATTTATTTATTTCAAGGTATCTTACAGGCCCCATGAGGGGCATTGAGTAAGGGTGGCATCACTGCAGGACAGTTGCAAGAAACTGCAAAATATCACTGCAAGACATACCTAGACACGAGAACCGCAGAGATGAATAGAAATCATTAAAAAACAGGGTTATGAATGAAGAAGATCAAAGAAAACAAAACAGACAATACTCACATAACAGAAAATGCAGTTTGGGGTAGTGTACAAAACATTGGATAAATTTTACCACACGCATTGCTTGCACACATACTCAGACATCATATTAAAAAAAAAGCATAGCGCTCACAAAAAAAAAAAAACAGCGTGCTGTTACATAGATATACATACAGAGCGTTGCATACAGAATGGCACAGTTTTAAGACAGAAAATGTAGGTTCAGGGGTTGGCTAAATTTATCTCTGTCTTAAATTTATCTCTGATAGTGCTGTCAGGGAGGGAATTCCCCAAGTGAATGGCTCGTGGCAAAGGCAACAAATTAAATGCATCCATGCTTCCGTGGAGCTGAGTGAAACTTACATCATTATTCAGTCATCATGCTACGTAACGTGCACATTCCGGCAGCAAAAACGACGCCTTCATTTGGTGAACATATTTATGGAGCAAGGACAGCAGTGCTATGTCACAACGACTACTTAGTGCATGAAGCTTAAGGTCAAGTTCGATTTGAGCGATCCTTGACTGCCTATTCTAATAGCGGGAAATCAATCGACTAGCTCAGTTTTGGATGGCTTCTAACATGCAGATTAAGTACTCATGATCAGGAGACCATATCGGGGATGCAAACTCCAGCTGCAGACGGATGAAAGTCAGGAAGGCTAATTTGCGGATGTTAGACGGGGAATTGTGTAGGTTACGACGAATGTACCCTAGTGGTTTTGAAACATTAGAGCATGTGGTTTTTATATGAGAGGCGCAGGAAATAATTGGTGCATATTAATGCCTAGATATTTGTACAGTGAAGCTTCGGATACTAGATCCACATTTATATAAAAAGAAAATCTTGAGCTAAAGTGTTTGCGTGTGAAAGTCATTACCTTGCATTCAGATGAGTTAAGTGTGATTTGCCAGGTGTTGCACCAGTCGCCAATGCGTTCAAGGTTGACTTGGAGAATAAGGTGGTCTTCAAAGGTGGTAATTAGTCAGTGTATTATACAATCATCGGCAAAAGTTTGCGTGCAGGGTGAGATGTTATTGGGCAGGTCGTTGATGTAAATTAGAAAAAGCAATTTTCCTAATACACTGCCCTGCAGTACACCTAAAGTTTCATAGGTGAGGGGTAATGTAAAATTGTCCACAACTGTAAACTGCTGACGATTAGTTAGGAAATTACAGGTTCAGGATGGCACTAAACGGTCTAATCTGAGAGCAGATCATTTGGAAATTATATGGCAGTAAGCTACACAGTTGAAGGTCCTACAGAACTCGAGAAAGATGCAATCTGTTTCAAGGTTATGGTTCATGTGAGAGTGTACATCAGTAGCGAACTCTAGTTACTGTGTCTCGCATGATAAACCGTTTCTGAAGCTATGCTGGTTAGTAAAGAAAAAATTCTTTGATTCAAGATGTTCATATACAAGGTGCTGTAATATGTTTGAGCATTTCGCAGCATATCCTCGTGAATGAATTTGAGCAATAGTTCTGAGGGAAATTCATGCTGCCACTTTTGTACACAAGTACATCTTTAGCAATTTTTCGATCAGAGGGAAGCTGGCCTGGTGATAATGACTGGTTTTGCTAGATACCAAAGTTGTATTTTTAAAACTTTAGAGTTATATTATCTACACCTGAAGAGCTAGATATATTAATGTTATTAATGAGACATGCAATGCCATCTTCAATAGTATTGATGGGTTCTATGCATTGGCAGTCGGAATCGATGACTTCAGGAACGAGTGAAAGGTCTTCATTTGTGAATATGGGTGAAAAAAATGTGTTAAAGACCGCAGAACATTTACTATCATTAAGCAGAACTTGATTCTCACCATCCAACAAAATATGGTATGAACTGCAATCAGGTGATATTCCCTGCCAAAATTTTGGAGGGTTTGACTTAAGTAGAGAGGGTAGGTCGTGAGAATAATATTTATCTTTAGCCTCACTCACAGCTGAGCAGTAAGCTTTCAAACATGGGTTATATCTGTCCCAAGCCATGGGTGAGCGTGTGCGCTTTGCATTTGTGTGCAATCTTTGCTTCTTATTCCTTAACCTTTGAAGGTACTGGGTGAACCATGGGTTTGTTTTATCACCTGTTATTTTGATTAGTGGGGTATACTTTTCTACTAATGCGCGGAGATTTTCATTGAAAAAAAGCCACTGTTCGTTAACTGACAGAGTGGAAAACAAAGGTAACAAAGTGTGAGAAAGAAACGTCTCAAGTTCCTTGTTCATTTTGTTGTAGTGGCCACCGTTGTAGTCACAGATAGTTTTTTTAGGGATGCGCGTAAACTGCAAAGGGACATTAAGAGTAAGTTGAAGGAGCTTTTATGATCACGAAAGCCATCTTAAGTTCATCTTAAGACCTACTGGTGGGCTGGTTAGTTAATCATGATGGAATGTTGCAGTGCAGCACTCATGTTTGTTCACTGTGTTATGTCCTTGTATCGAAGTACACTGCCATATTCTGTTAAGTTAGTCACTTGACCAAATGTTTCAGGGCTGCTAGTAAGAACTAAGTCTAAAATGTTAGTGCCACATATGGGTTGGGTAACCATTTGGAATAAATTATGATTTAATGTTACTGAAATGAAATCAGTTGACGAGTCTCTAGGCAGATAAATGATATCAGCCTGACAGATATTAATTGCTTTTGTAATGTTTTTGTGCAGTTCAATCAGAAAGCACTGATTTGAATCGGGAGGATGATAACAGCCTCCAATTAAACCTTTGTGGTTACTGGTTAGGTATTCTTCCCATGCAATTTCAATGCAAGGATTGGTGTTAATAACGTGATTGCATTGTTCTTTTGATGCCCAAGAATACGCCACCATGACTTTTCCCAGTGTGGTCACACCTGTATATGTTAAGAGTCAACGCGTGTGAAGATTTCATTATCGGTGATTTCAGGATGTAGCCACGTTTCAGTGAGAACAACAATATCAGAATTGCAGTCGTTAGAAACTAGTAAAAATTCTTGTGCTTAGGTAGCAGGCTTCGAATATTTGTGAATGATAGTGATAATATGGTGCAATGGTAGGCGACTTTGACCTTCGATAGTTCGGATTTGCGCGGTGTGGTTTGTAGCTATCTGCTACCATGGAGAACAGCTTTATGGGTGCTGTCAAAAACATAAATTGCATCCTCAATGGGCATTCGGGTAATAGAAAGTCTAAAAGGCTTGGCTTTTGCCTTAGCAAATGCAAACAACTGGTTTCTTGCCTCCCGTGTAGTTGGTGAAAAATCTTTGTTTTCATGCAGAAGGCAGAATGCTTCCTTTGTCTTTAAAAAAAAAAATCGCTTTAGCTATAACAGGCCTTTTCTTGTCTTCCGCATACTTCCTTAATTTATGAACTCTTTCAAACTGAGCAGTCGACATCATGATGCCCGATTTTTCGGAGCAGAATTTGATAACTTTTCATTCTGAGGCAGCCCAGTCTTCTTTAGCTCCGTCTTCTAATCCAAAGAAGAGCAGGTTATATCGTCTCATTCGGTTTTATGTTTTGTCTCCTAGACGTTATCTGATTTAGCTGATTAGATACATCTCGCACTGTTTCAGTACACAATTCAGAATTGGCAGCCAGTTGACATGGGATACCCGACTCCAACGTTACTATCTTTGTTTTAAGTAGTTTAATTTCATTCACGGTGGCTGCATGCTGTTCTTTTGCATGTTTGAAGTCCTCGCGCAGAGCCTTTTCATTAGCTTCATGTTAGCGTATGGTTTCTAATGCGACTGCGTGCCCTTGGGAATTTTTTTGATCAGCCAGCATAGCTTCGACTGTGTCCTCTATCTTATTTATTCTCTCCAAGGCGGCAGGAAAGGCATCTGCTTCAGCCTTAGATAGAGCTCAAACAAGACAAAACACATTTTCGACAAAAATGCGACCGACCAGTTGAGCACGTCAGTCCACCTTGTTGGGCACGACACCACTATGATACAATAATCACTAGTCTTAACAGAAGCAGCACCTTCAAGGTGACTAACTTGCAATAACAGCCTTGTGAACAAGGCATACTTGTTGTGGTGTAATGCTTGAAGTGAACAATGGCTGGCTGGCCTTTAAAGTACAGGTATCACTGTCGCGATCTCGCGTGTAGTTCAGATTCTCCCACCGGGCGACGCCACTCAGCCATATGAAGGAAAAGGTGAAAAAAAAATCTGCTCCTCGCCGTCGCAGCATGCTCCGGGCTGTCCCTGTTGCAACGCTTCAACAGGTGATCTGCTGTAGTTGAGGAAAATCCCCCTTCCCCTTTCTTTCCAGGAAAAGTTGTGCCTGGCACCATTGTTGTTTTGCTGCTGCGTGTGGTGGCTTCTCCCCGCTGATACTTTCAAGAAGTGCTCGGTCGAACTTTTCTCTGTGTAAAATGCTCAGTGCTGCTGGTGGCGGCTATAGGCGTGGTAGTGGTTCGTCACTGTTGCTTTTGAGGTGGCTGTTATAAGAGTGCGGGCCACTGCTTCGAAAACAGTCTTGGTGGATGACCTGCAGACTGCAGTGCTCACTACCTCGGTGGAACACAACAATTGTAATAATAAAGACAGACCAAGATTGAAATGGACGGATCCTTAAGTGACATTGATTATTAGCTAGTTTTGTTTCTGTTTCTTCCTAGCATCGATATTTTTTTTTTTTAAGCATTCTGCAAACTATGGGCCTGCTAAAGGAATGTTCTAGGCTTGAAATGGTAAATGTAGCTTTATGCCTATAAACACATAGATAGAAAGGGAAGGAAATTGCTATTGACAGCAGTAACTGTCTAGCGCAATCTGCTGACAACTGAACAGCGGTCAGCAGTGGAGGAGGGATGGCGATAAAAGAGCAGACATAAAGTTAGCAGAAAGTATAGAGCAGAAACGAAATATTTACACCGGAGCGACTAAGTAAAAAGAAAAAAGACAGTTCGTTTGTGGAATGACTTCCTCAAGAAAGGTTGTCACCGGCACTTAAGTATAGTAGTTTGCTGGGCCAGTTGGTACATGGTGAACATATAAAAGTTTCCAGCAAGTACGGATGCAAGCACAAGTAAGTAGAAACGGACAGGACAACACTGGTTACAACTGAAGTTTATTGTGAATACATTCCGCAAGTCTCCGCCACGCATGCGTATACACCCAAGAACAATAACAAGGTTTGTAGCCAAATAACAACAAAAGATATACACTTACACAAAAGCCAAGTCACACCCCTTCCCGGCAAATGGAGCAACACTTGGATTAGCATGATAAAGTTAGAAATTGAAGTTCTTTTTCATTGATATGAACCGAAGGTCCACTCACACATGTATGCGCACCCAACTTTTTCATGTGGAACGCTTCGCTAATTTCTCTTTCCAGCGTTGTCCTGCCCGTTTCTACTTACTTGTACTCACGTCCGTACTTGCTGGAAACCGTTATATGGTCGCCGGCACTGTTAGGTCGCGTGCAACAGTGCGGTGGCGAGGTCCGACTGCTCGAAGAAGTCGCAGGGCTTTTGTAAGCTACCCCGAACCCTGTGCACGTGCATAGAAATTAAAGTTGTGTGCACCGATGCAACCAATTTTGTCTCGACGGCATGTGCTGCGTGACCTGATGCCTATTTCTCTGCGTTCAGAATCACCCCAGTGAGCTCGTTTCCATTATTTCGGCCCTTTTGCGTGCCTTGCAGTGTGCCAAAAAGGGTGCTTTTTATATACATGCCTGTGCAACGGAAAGGTTTTGCATATAGCCAACTAAAACGCTATTAGCCTCATGCATCCCAAAACAGACATTGTTTATATAAGGGAAGCCCCTTTTTAAATTTTTTTCAACATAGTTTGCAAATTGCATGAACACAAATGGGGACTAACTGCCATTCGTGTTCATGCAGTTTACATTGCATTTTGCATGTTCATGCAAATTTGGGTGGTAAACAAATGTTCCTAGGCCATTGGCCATATCCTGGTGCATGAGTGCCAGCTCCTGCAGTCGCCGAAGCTAAGCAGCGTTGATCTGAGCTAGTACATGAGAGGGTGACCACTTCCAGGAACACCAAATGATGATAGCTCCGCCCGCCATGGAATAGTTCAAATGTTCAACTTGTGCTATAAAGTTACGGTAATGGCAGCGAAGGATGTTTTTTTGCCCCACACTAACAACAATTCCTTGTGACCAAAAATGAATGAAAAGCTGAAGGAAGGTGAGCAGACACTATCCATGTGAAGGTAGAGGTAAGCGGACGCAGCCAGAAAGCGCCCTTACTATCTGTCTACGGCCTGCTTCCCTTCTTGCATGCGCGGGTCGTTGCCTTCTCTCCCTTTCGAAAGGCATTGTGTTTCCTGTTGTCCCATGAGAAAGCAAAATGGTTTTTTGCACTTGTCGCCATGTCAAAGCATGCGGACAAAGCCCTTGCAATGCTTGTCATCAGTCTTTGCAATGCTCAGGAGCCAGAATAGAGATGTAATAAATAGCTGAGGTTTTCGGTCTGTATGACTGTGATGACCCACTTATGGGGGCAAAGGTTCGTGTACTCAATTGTTCGGTTGGTTCTCTTAGGCGGAGCCTCCGAGAACCCAATTGAGGACAAAGCCGTTGGTTTGAACACACACACACAAATACTTTTAATCAAACTAAAAAAGGCTTAAGATAAACAGAAGAAAATAGAAAGCATGCCTAAACTAAACACTCAAACAGACATTGCGGCAAGGAACACACATAGAGCTTGCATGAGGTTAACGGGTGCACGAGTCTGGGCTTTCCACGAGGGCGGGGACGCGTCACAGCCTTGACGCGGCGACAAGCAGGCGAAAGGAGTGGTGCCAGTCTCACCATGGGTCGTGGTGTAAGCTGACCGACCGGGCGACCGGAGTGCGCCCGCCCTGGCTTGGCGAGGAAAAGTGGGCGGCTTGGTGGCAGGAGTGGACGGCGGCGGCGTTCTGGCCGGGCAGCTGGATGTAGAGCTCGGGCCCGTAGCCCGACTGCTCCTCTCTCGCCCACGGCGCGGAAGCTAGAACGCCAGCCTCGGGCAGCAGGCGGCACGGCAGACGGGGGTGGCGTTCTGGCCGGGCAGCTGGCGTAGAACTCGGGCTCGAAGCCCGACTGTTCTCGTCCTGCCCACTGGCGCAGAAGCTCACCGGTGTTGAGGAGTTGACGGCACGCTCGGGTAGACGGGCGACGCACAGGAACAGGTTGGCAGGAGGCCCCGGGCGGGTGAAGTCCTGGTGGGCTCGGGTCCGGAACTTGACGGCCCGCCTTCAACGCCCGCTCCGGTGGTTGACCTCCTCCTGCCGTCGCTTCCTGGGACTCTCCTGGCGTCTCCCCGGCGTCTCCCTGCGTGTCCTCTTGCGTGTCCCCCTCCTCTGCCAGCGCACCACGCTTTTTCTTCGGATCTGGCCGATTTGGCATTCTCGGATCGGCTGCCTGACGCCCCGTGGTGTTTTCTAATTGGTTGCTTTTTTCCTTTTTGTTGTCTTTCATACGCCGCGTGTTCTCGTGCCGGACGCTCTTCGGCGTCGTTGTTTTCCTTCTTCCACCTCGGCGCGCGTGCACTCAGTGTCGTCTGCTCTTGACCGTCGCGATCACCGCACCATGTTGCGCACCACACATCACAATGGCCCATGGAATAAGTGCGGACGGCAGCACTCCTGGACATTAATTAAGCCACGTGATAAATCCGGGATTGCCTCATGCCTGTTAACCTCATACAGCAATGGTGCAGTATTTCCGATTCCTTCGTCCATGTGCGTATGTGCTTTTAGCTCACTATTGGTGTGGGATGGGCTGTGAGAGAAGCTTAAGAAGGATACTATTTATATCATTAGTACACATAAATACGCAACAATTGCAGTTGCGTTCTTTCACACGAGTCTCCGAATTGATGCCCGCATGATGCACTTGCTTGTGTACCACTTAGCACAAATATGCATCCCGCAATTATGATATTACACAGAAATCATCCGCGTTTCATGTGCACTTGCCACCTAAGAAACTTGCTTGTCAGATTCATGAATTCAACAAGCAAACACGTGAAGGAATGAATGCAACCCAAACAATACTGCTTGCGCGAACCTGTATTCTCTGCAATTAAAAACAGGAGTAAAAGAAGGCATTACGATTGAACTGATAAGTGTCACCCAATGACATGATGAATATGCATATGTGCACACACAAAAAAAAAAAAAAACATCTTTATTATATGGGTTTGTTTCAACGTTTGCTGTCTGTCAGTTGCTGATGTCCACTTATTTGGTTGTTTACCCAAGTATGTTGCAGTCGTAAAACTCTATCACGAGACAGCAGCTATAAATTCAAAGGTTGCAGGCGTACTGTGGAGATGTTTTCTTGAAATGAAATACTAATAGGGGTGTGCGAAATCTGAATACTATATATTATAATGGCCTATTCGATTCGGTTGTCAAATGAAATAATCATTATTCAGTTTGATTTGTCATTGACAGTTTTTGATTGGTGTCAAAAGTTACAATTCGTGCACCCCTACAATATAGACAGTATAGTACATGTAGTTAGGCTGTTTTATTGGGATAGAAATCACGCACACTTCCAGCGCACGTGCCGTGCTGTCGAGGGTGCACCCGCTAGAGAGCCCACACGCATGACATTGGAGGTCACATCATTCGAGTTTCAGAGCTGCGGTACAGCGAAATGGTAAAACAAGTGGTAGCACAGAATGTTTGCTTTAGGAAATGTACACACGCTCACCGCTGCTCATTGCACAAGCGTTATGATCACAATGACCATTACAAGCACTCGTGCATAGCCTTGCGCTTAGCCCTCAGATGTTTTTCCAGTTTCGCCACCAGCAGTTTTCCTTGCTTTCGTGAAGGACAGTTTCTCTACCTTCCTATGACAGAGGTGTCCTATGGCAAGTCCTCACACTGGCCTTTGGAATAAGGTCATGCGCTCTACATAAGCAGGAACTGCATAAATAGATTATTTGCCAAAATTCCTTTTTTTATGAGTCATCAGTCTACATGGTGCGCATGTGTTCTCTGCCCTTCTCGCACTGTCCGTGCTTTATCTCCTTTTTTTTTTTTTTTTTTTTCTTCTGAATTCGGAGACTTTCGAGCACACGTGCACTGTTGCACATGCAATGGTAAAAGGGCTTCGAATAAAAAAAAAATGGCGGAAAACTGCTCGATCGGCTGCCATTCACCGCAAGAAGCAGATGGCAATCACTGCAGTAATTTTTGAGGGTACAATGATTACTTGAAAAAGAAAGTAGGCAGTGTAGTGGTTCGAGCATTATGCGAGAGCGATCATTACGCGGGTAAATACAATATATCTTTGTAGGAGAAGACCACCTACTGTAAATCACGTGTTTCAAAATTTCACTGGGTATTGGAACATGTGACATTCGGTTTGTTGCCCACGGCTTCAAATGCTACAGGTCACGCAGTCATCCGCACTTTTCGCTATAGTTAAGGAAATAAAGGCTCGCCCATTGCTTGGTGTTATTTCTATTTTTTAACCGGTGTTGCGTAGAACAAGGTAAACACAGCACTCTACCAAATACATTGCACTTCACCGCGTGGGGAAAACAAGTTTCCAGATATTGTCGTACGAGCCTGGGAACTATGAGGCGAGGGCAAGTTCTGTGTGCACTTCAAAAACGCTTCCACAGTCAATTGTGAACAAAATTAAGCACCCATGAAATTTCTGGAATCTTTATCTGCAATTCTCTTGGGCACAATGGCGCAATAGCCTAACCGCTGACCCGCTGACATAAAAGAGCTTGAGATTTTTTTTGCACAGATGGAGCCACCTGCAAGAAACGCCTGTGAGGTTTATTATTTATTGGAAATCTTTTGTGTAAAGCGCTGCTTAATAAAACTAGCGAGTGCTAGTAGTTACAAGGTATTGTATGGCTCTACTAATGTGCAGCACTCGTTGTGAATTAGTGTGTACATGAAAAATAATGTCGATTTGCATGGACCTGGCCAGCAGAAAAATTAGTTAATTTCACTGCTTCCTTGCAGATTCCTTAATCAATATAAGACAATTTTCTCTTCATAGAATTGCAGAGAAGGGCTTGCTGCTTGATAATTAAAAATTGCAGATTTTCAGCTTCAATAGTTTTGCCTCTTCTTCGGTAATGTGCGACTAAGTATAGCCATAACTTGCCAATTTGAAGTAATGACTCATGAACTGTTTATCTGAACACAAAACAACTTCGTATAGATGAGTGTACTGTAACCTAGAAAGCCACTAAATTTTGTTGTTCTGCGATGAGAAAGGTGAAAGATAATAATTCATAAACTTTTATTGTTTTGCGTATTTTTATTAGGGCCTATATAAATTTCTAATTACTTTACATGCAATATATCTTCACAGAAACCTTGTATAGCCTTTCATATAAAGGCACAGCAAACTTCATTTCGTTATGTTGAACAGTTTTGCCAGAAACGCAGTACAACGGAGGCTAGTGCAGCGAAAACGCCGTTTTTTACTCGCACTGTTTTGAGTACCGTCAGATAACTCTTCAGGCTAGGCGATAATACTAGGTGTCATTGAAAAGCGCAGAAAGTAAACTTTCTAATGCAATATATTTCACATCCGTCCAATGAGCACAGAAAGCACAGTGTGTCTGCAAACAATGATTAAAACCTGGAGCGCGTGCCACCGGAGTGGGACTGCCACCTTAACCCCCCCCCCCCCCCCCCCCCCCCCCCCCCCCCGGCAGTGTCAATTGCAGCCGTAATGGTTCCGGGTTGTAGGTATCATGTGCTATTCTATGAACATGTTTGTTAGCCTAATTAATTTTTTGAGTGTCACAGTTTTCGAGAATACGTCCGTGGTCACATTTTTTTATTGCCGATTTAAATTCGTCAGGGTGATTTATTTCAATTAAAAAAACTTTTGTGTGTGTGTGTGTGTGAGAGAGAGAGAGAGAGAGAGAGAGAGAGACATCGGGGGTTTCATATTTTGTGCACCCAACATTGGGAAATGCAAACCGCCGGACTTGCAAAGGAACGCAAAGGACTTGCAAAGGAGTTTGGGTTTTTGCGTACACAATGTTGCGTTGGGTACGCTTTTTCTTAAACTACCTATTAAACCAACCTTTCTTTCTTTTTTTCATCTGTTTAGTGTTTACAGTTCAAAAAAAATTTTGACGATATTAGACTGCCAAGTAAATTGTATTGTTGTAACCGATAGTTGTATAACTGGGTTGCACAAAAAGCAGAGGTGACAAACATCGAAACATCAATTAGTCAGAAAGAAGTAGACTCGAGCCCACTTAAAGCATTATTGATTTTAATAATACTTGGATGTAACAATGAGCTACTGATGCACCCTGCACAATTAAGTCTGGCTACTGGTGTGTGCGCTGAAAAGAAAGGGGGGGGGGGGCAATATCACAGAGAAAAAGAACTGATTACAACGGTTTTCTAGTTCTGGATCTATACAAGTAAGATTTCTTGGAACATGCTTCTCCCAGTTAATTTGGAGAAGTGTCATGGAAAGGTAATGTGGCAATGGCGGAATAAGCATGCACTCATGTATTGAGTAGACCTTAATCTCAGAAATGGTTTACGAACAATTACACCAAATGACAATATGTGAACAAGGAAAAGAGAGCCTGAGGAGCGATATAACCTTAAACTTTGGGAGAGATACTGACGCAAGACAGGAAGCGACAACAGCAAAATACTTAAAAGTGATTGAAAGGCAAATAGGTATCGCAAAAAGTAGATGGAAGAAAATGGATGCCTTTCCTACAGCAGTCTGTGATTACAAGACACTAGTAGATGTCATGCACCAGGAGATAAGACAAACACAGCTAAAAAATTGGGACTGGAAACAAAGGACTAGGTAAGTGGTGAAATAAGGGAATAAAGGAAGATGTAGAACAGCATAAGTGGGTATCATTACTTCAATACTAATTACATTAACATCGATGATTTTGCTAGAAACTTTATGCTTAAAACAATTTTAAATAATTACATTTTGAAGAAGTATTGTTATATCAATCAACAACCTTTATTTTCTTGAAAAGATATACAGGGACAGAGGTGGCCACTGAAAGCAGCTGTCATGAACAGCTTGGTTGGTTAGCCGCTCCTACGTCAATACAGTGGGCATGCTTACTAAAATGGAGCATTATCTGTTGTTACATTATCTACCGTTTTTTCGACTGGCAGGTACAAAGTGAAATCAAGATGTTTTGCAAGACCATGATCGGCATGCATACTACTCCACCTCTGACGTTAACATACACTATGTCGTCGTAATGGTGATAATGAAGAGATCAGCATCTCAATTGAAATGACATATGCGCCCAGCATATGTCCCCATGTTCGTTCTTTCAACTTTCTGGTGTTTCTACATCTTGAAGTAACTTGACACTGTACGATACATTTACTGCCATGTGCTGACGCACAGAAACGAACACCACGTAGCACGATGTATTGTTTATAAACATCGTTATGTTTGTAGTATGCACACAACCTACTCAGTGCATAGTGTACAAATTACACACCGAACCTTTATGTGGAACAATTACAAACATGTGCAAACAAACATGCAGTAAAATAAGACACTGACCCAGTTTCTGGTTGTACCAAAAAGCAGAGCACTTGAGCCACTGTGAAGGTGTTGTGGAAAAATTGCTGATTGCGTAGCCTATCTGCGTTGCTGAATCTGTTCCTGCCGGCCCCATAGACTGTTGCGGAACAGCAGTATAATCATTTTAGAATTATGAAAATTTGACATGAGTGACGTCTGCGGGTGGGAGAAGAAATTTCCGAGTAAACTGCACACTTATAGTGGCATTATGGCAAAGCTATAGGAATTGACTGATGTATCTTAAGTATCTTAAGATACAAATAGCAATTATTGTATTGGATACAATAGATGAGCCAGTATCTTGTTTCTACATCTCGAAAACTTACGTGCTTAGGATTTGGGTATGTGTTATGATTAATTTGTAAAGTGTCTTTGCCCAGTCCTGCTCACATGCACGGCATGTCTTGTCCCATCGCCGGTGTTGGGTGAAGGGAATGGGAAAGATGAGAAAGAATAGAATGAAACTAATAAAGGTAAGTGCAGTGTATTGCCAGTAAGCAAGACTGGAGAGGGGCATACGAGGCCAGTAATGCAACGACATGTTATGAGGAGTGTGCGGAACAAAGGCAGATATAGTGAAAATGTGCAGCACGCAGGTGACTGTGGCAGTTCGCATTTTATTGCTATGGGAATTATACATGGGCACTCCAGGTTCATTTTTGCCTTCGCCATGATGTTTCTTATAAAGTCCAAGAGTGATAACACCGTCACCACGTGCTGTATGTATTAGTGAAAACACATGAGGGCTGCTCAATCTGGCTCGTGCGAGGGAGCAAGGCGAAGAGCAAACGGGCTGTCTTCCGCCATTCGAAAGGCCATAAGAGGAAGGGAGGGGAGGGAGAAAGGGGGAGGGGCGGAATGTTGGGCTCCAGCAGCAACTGCGTATTTCGCAAGGGTAACTGACAATTGCGGCTCAATCTCGCGCACGAAATGGACAAAAGGGGGCAGGAAGCACAGGAGGGAGGGGTGACGGATGCTACTCCACCAGCAACTGCGTACTTTGCGCCATGGTACATGGCTGTGCACGCTGTATCTTGAAAGCGATCTACAGACTGCTCATACCGTTGTGCACGCTGTGTTCTCGCCTCTCTTGTGTGGAAGCGATAGACAGCACAAAGGTCACTTTGCTTGCTGCTGCGGCTGCGCTTGCTCATGCCAGTGTTTTTGACAGCGAGCATCCACGGTAATCGAGTGTGATGTGTTTGTGTTTGCCTGTGCGTGCTTACACCATGCTTGTTAATTCAGTTAGTAAGCAAACGTTTCCAAGTTTATACAGCCGATAAAACTGCTATCCTTACTGCGTATAACTGAATACAAATTAGCTCTTGCAATCGGTGCTTCGCCTTTCAGGTCAAACTGTGACTTTCTTTGTTTTTCTGTCTGTTCCTTTCTTTCCTTCTTTCTCAAGGGTTTTGCAGTCTTTCGGCACACACATGCAGAAGTCATATTTCAGTTATAACTGGTAACGCGACACGAAAGCATTGTAATGAGCTGTTTATTTCACCATAGAACACATCAAAAAGTTGATAATGCATTGGCTGCTCATTGTTATATTGTTCAAGCCAGTTTATTATAAGTGGGTTCAACTGTATATGGTTTAAGTACATGAAGTAGCATACTTTTTTTTACAATTGTAATAAAATTTACTCAACTTATTTTCATTTTAATATGTTTGACACATCTAGGGCCTGTATTTTGTAATATTCCGTTTCATTTTCTATTATCACATGTTACACCATGTCGCAAACCAAGCAAAAGTGGCAGTGCGGCATTTTTGGGGCTACGACCAAATCAATGACAAAGGGCCACTATGAATGGAAAATGAAGTAGATCATTACAGAATTACCCCCAGGGACGCATGGAAATAGCTAAACTTAGGCGTGCCATGTGAGCATTTGCATGCGGACAAGCTGGTGATGTTGGCTCTCGTCCGCTTCACTGTAAGGTCGGATAGATGGACCGACTTTGCGAATCCAATTTTGAGTTTTAACTGCTACTGCAGTTAAATACCGGCCTGCATGAACATGGAAGATGTACTATAATTAGGCTTCAATTGTACCTCCAGTGGGTCTGCAATGTCAGTTCTAGAGCTGTGCACGTGCCACAATTCTGAGCCCGCGCCCGGCCCGGGCCCGGCCCGACGCTAAAGAAGCCCGAGTTCGCCCGGCCCGGCTCAGCCCGGCTCAATCTTAGGCTGGGTTAAGGCCCGGCCCAGGGCCGGCCCGACCTGCAATAAAGCAACACCGACACAAAAAGAAATATCAGGAAAATCAGTTTATTTAAATGACCTATAATGTTGAACTCTTGCATTCCATATGATAAAATCGTGAATATATACAGATGCAGCTTGCGCACACAATTGTTATTCTAAGTTGTGCAAAAACAACAAGTTGTCCATTGATGAAGGGTTAAGGCAAGCGCTTCCGGGTGCTCGTCTTCGGAGCTTTGTGAAGCCTAGTCCTGAGAATGCCACAAAACACCCGATCGTCCCCTTTTTTGGGTGCCGACACCGGTGAGTTGAAAAAGTTCACCCGTTTCTAAGGTGCTGCTGAAAGAAAACAGTGACCTTTCTAGCATGGGCAGTGATGACATGTGCTTCTTGTCGAGTTCGGTCAACGACCAGTCTTCAAGCAATACCACTGCCTATTGAAAAAGCCCCCTATACGCCGCCGCTTGGCTAATTTGTATGTGTGGCAAAGGTGACCCTGCGTGCGCCGTACACAGACTTATCTTCGCTTCCCAAACGCTTCCCTTCACAGCCTTTTTACTGGGAGGCGCCTGCAAGCGGCAGCTTTTCCACAGCGTCAGTACTTGGTAGAACCGAAAATGCATTCCGAGTCTCCGCTAGCTTTCATTTGCCTTTCGTTAGTGTTTGTACTTTTCTCCCGTCCCTGTAGATTCCATTTTTGATTAATAAATACATTGCACTTCCTGCTATACCTACATGCGAGACGACAAGCATACTTTCGCATAAGGTACGCAGTCGATATCGGGGAGCCCGACCGGTCCGTCCGAGACATAGAAAGCCTTGCCCGGGCCCGGCCCAAGCCCGAGTGAGAGAATCTCCAAATGGCCCGAGCCCGGCCCGGGCTTTTGGGCCAGCCCAAGCCCGTGCACAGCTCTAGTCAGTTCCTGGAGATAGAGCTTGTCAAAAAGGCTTCAATGCATGTAGCCATGAGATGAGGTGCAAGCAGCCACCACATCTACCCCTAAATTCAGTGCTTTACATGTGGCCACAGCCTGGTGATGAGTGGTACCTATAAAGTTATTTTACCTGCTGGTGCATATTACTGCTACACTGGGTTGTATGTGGCATGTTATCACATCTAGAATGTGCATTGTACAGAAAGGCTTTAGAATACAGAAGCTCGTTCCTGGTTCTGCTTGCGGCATTGCTGATTGAAAGCTGCCTGCTCCTCAGGAGTATGTGCGACATGTGACCTACCCATTTTGGGGTCAGAGAGAAACTGCTGCGCGCACGCTCGGCTGCGATGGAGAGCAATGACGTCAGTTCAGCCAACCACGCGCCTGGCCCTTTTTTTTTTCTTTCTTTCTGTCTCTGTGCACGTGCATAGGGATGCGCCGGAGGAGTTTTCGGCGTACAGGCAAAATAGACGGATGTACGAATCGGCTAGCCATCTGCAGCTTCGCTGTAAAAAATGTAATAGTCTGGAAAATGCGTCATCAAGAGTGAGGAAGGCCACAAATCGGCACAGCAATGTCAGAAACAGCTCTGAATGGCTGTAAGTAGTTATATGTCTCGGCACTCACACTATGACTGTACATGGTGCGTATGCATGTGTACAATTAACCCCTTAAGTGTTTTATTATTTTGACGAAAAGGTCCGTTTTTTAGTGGTGTGTGAATATGTTAGTGTTTAATTCTATTCGAAAAGCACATTTCCTATTTGAAATATTTGAACTTCCGAAAAGTGCCATACGCGATCCGGCTCGTGACAAGCACCTGTACGATGGCGAATGCAGAAATTGAAAAACTAAACATCATGATTAGAAAAGCTACCAAGACTTCATTGGGAATTCCCAAGAAAGCATGTATGGCACGGTTACTCAAACTCGGCGTGCACAATACGTGAGAGGAACTTGCAGAAGTGCAGAAAAGAAGCCAGATTGAAAGACTCAAATTGACTCCCACCGGGAGAAGCGTGCTCCTTCGGCTGGGTTACGGTGTGCAGGCAACTACGAAATTGGACGAAAATTTGAGACTCCCAACACACATACGAGACTTAAGTGAGCAAGAGCACTCCACAAAAAATTCTCTGCAGATTCTAATACAACATTCATGGATGCGGCTAAGTATCCAAGGATACCTGCTTTCGCACTAACCGCAATAATTACCAAAGGTGAAGAAAAGGCCGCTGAAACGATAATTGCAAGAAATCCGGACATGGCTGAGTAGGTAGTAATAGCACTGGCCATCTCCACATGTCGTAATTTTTGAAAAGGCATGATATCCACCAAAGCCCTGAAAATTTTGCAAGAAATATCGAAACGCATGCAAGTTCCCGAGACCTATGTCATCTGTACCCCTGGCCACGAGTCACTGGCAAGAAACGAAGTGTAACATGCAGCTCGAGATCATACAAGCCAGGCTTTCCTGCCAGAGGGGTTCCGAAAGGCGACAAGCTCCGAGGATATTCCCAAAAAATATTCGGATATCCTGCAGGATTACAAATTTGAAAGAAAAGGTATACCCCTTACCGCACCCCACTCTAACCAGAGAACAGACAGTTGCCCTGCAGCGTCTCCAAACAAACTCCAATGTAGACGGCATTATAATGCATAGAATGCACCCAATTCAATTGTCATACCTTTGCCTATCTTGTGGGGTGCCGGACACCCTTTGTCACATGGTAATCGGGTGTCCTAATCTTGCTGAACTCAACAACTAAGAAGCTCCATCAAGAACCGAAAACAAAAGCACAGGAGAAGAGTGCCAAGAATTGTGGGAGGCCATGCTCGCAGCCCCAGACTTGGAGGACCAGCGAAAGCTGGGGAACCAAGCCAAGGAAGCAGCATGGTGAAGGCAAAAATCATTATCAATTATCGGATCATAATTTTGGCACGTGAAACCCCATAATTTTTTTTTTAAGTCTGGCCCCTCCGATCATATAACTTAATGCATTACCATGTCTGTAGCAGGCTTTCACCTTCACGTGTTATAGGAGTGCAACATGCTGCCAAACTTTTGTTCACCACGAAGCATAATTTTCCAGTATATTTGCTGTGTAATAAACTTGATACTTGTTTTCGTAGCCCTAGCTGGTGAAAGAAATTGAATTTTCACAGAACCAGTAGTATCCATATTCGAAAAATATTTGATTTGATTCGCACTTGGTTTGCATTATTTGAATTCACTTCAGAATTGAAAATGTGATGTTTGCACAGTCCTACTTCTTTTGCTTCCTTTTTTAGGGTACATTTGAAAGTGCTGTAATGTCTGGTATAATGCAAGAACCATATAAGTGCGGCCATCAAACGCCGAAAAAGTTCTGCCGTCTACATGGGGAAATGCAAAGAGCACAATAAATGCAACTTTCGAGTGGTGACACTGTGCAGTCATCTTTGCAGCAAAAGAAAAACGAAGTGGATGCACTCAGTTTGTCTAGATCATTTGGAAAACTAGACTATTGCCGGGGACAAGCATTTTTTTGGACTGAGCTCGTTCGAAGCATAGTTCACCAGTGTCCAAAGCCCCTAAGGGGTTAAGGGATATGTACGATGTTCTGTGACAATGACCCTTTCCACTCTTTAACATAACCCGTTAAAACTAACAGGCCCAGGATGAAGAGGCCACCTTTGACAAAGATAGGTCCTCCTATCAAAGCGTTGGCCAGCCTTTCTTAGGCACCTTATCCCTGTTTATAACCTTTATACCACCTTTCCACTCTTAGTATGCTTCACTGCAATTTTTTTGCATATACTTTACTGCATAACACGGCTCTCTTGCGGCAAAGCTGACTAAAGAGAACCGGCAATTGTGTAACACATACAAGACACTTGTCGGCTCCAGAATAGACATACCCCTATGCTCTGCGCATTTTGGCCAGTGCTTGTGGTTCCCGGTAGGTTTTAACTGACGTACATTTCTTCCCGTGCTTCGCCAACTCCTCTGTGCACATTTTCTTCCGATATGCAGCATCTGGCTTGTTGCAGTGTGTCAGTTCCTTGTTGGAACGTATGCACTTATGCTTGTTGCGACATAGTAACATATGAAAGCAAATTGCTGTATGTACCGCTAAATTTACATGACCGCCACATTCAAATGCAACCTAACATGCCACAACATTATAGAAAGGGAACGTATCCAACGAGAACATAACAGTACATAGGAGTCAACAGGATTTAGGTTAGAACCACAAAAATGCAGTGTAGCAGCTGGGATAACGGAACAGCGAGGAATGTATTAACGAGGTTCTACTGTAGTAGGTTTGTTTCTCTCTTTTTTTCGTTCTTTTTCTTGTGTGTGTGTGTGTGTGTGATTTGAGACACTTTTGCTTATTTTATTGATTAGTGGTTGTGTTGCCTTATATGCCACTTTCCTGCGCATTTTACAGAAAAGAGAGAAATGAATGACAATGACAGCCAGAATGCTGTCATCAACCAGCACTGTACCACTTTCCTTGACACAAAGGATTTCAACCATGTCTACCTCTGGAAGGTCACCTCCCCATCTCATTTCTATGTGCAGCCATTGAAATTCAATTCATGGTGTGTAGCATTCATTGGTTTAGTTACTTTGGCATTTAGTTAAAACGTGGTAGATATTAGTAAGATGTTTTAGAGATTGTGCTATACTCTTGCATCATACATAACTAGTCCTAGAATGTCTAGTAGCATTTTTTTTATAGGCCTGTATGCTTTCTAGAAAACGACGCAGTAATTTTTTGTTTCTTAAAATTTTTATTTTGCATTCGTAATATGTGTGCCAGCACTGTTTTGTCAAATCCAGTGGTGGAACTGTGGCTACATTGCTACAATGCTGTTACAAAGTGCAAAACCTGCTACGTGCTGCTACACCTGCTACAGCCAGATTTCGGCGAAGATTTTAGCCATGTCGGTGCTAGAAGGGATTCCGGAGTGTTCTATATATGTCTGGCAGTAGAAACTATGAAAACAAAATCGTATTGCACCTGTTCGTGCTCCAAGAGTAGCACATAAGTATACCCGGTTTACAAATCGGTATCCATTGCCAGAGTCAGAAAAACGAAGCGAGCTGTTGCTTTGTTCGTTTGTTTGAGGAAGAAAAAAAAAACACCGGCTTGGTGCAACAGCTTTTCATGTATCTACTGCTTGGTACATGCTTTCTAGATTTCCGCTAGATGACACTGTACTAGTGAAGGTTAAGTGTCTCCACCCAAAGTTTTTGCAAGCGCTCGGTAGCGTCTCTGAGGAACTTGGTCAAACAAATTCCTGAAGTCATTCCACCTTATAAAGTGTCCTCCTTGGTGGGTGAGTTGAGACTCCTGATGGCAGGAAGTGTGAACGCTGCCCCTATAGAAAAACTGGATGGCTTCTGGCACAAAACGTTTCTGCTAAGGCTGGCTGCTGGGGTATGGAAATATATTTTGCTGTGCAGGCTTGTCCATTTGTCTCTAGGCCTTTCACATAGAAATACAGATGTAGAGAGGGCCCTTGGTTAAAGTAGACACATGATGCGAGAGTAAGGCAGCCTTTCAGTAGTCAGTATCAATGGACTTCGCTCTGTAATGTTGTATTCAGGAAGGTTTGGGTGGGATTCAAGAGAAATTTCCATGACCCAAGACCTGATTGAAGCAATGAAGGGTTCGCGCAAACGACAGGTTCAATGACTGGAAAAGACAGCTCCAATGCAGTCACATGCTAAGAAAGCAGCACATGATGTTTCCGGTGAGCTGTAGGAGAAGAAAGGCTGCAAAAGGAAAAAATTCAGCCAAGATGCTGAGTAATGCCAAGCTATGCTGGCAAAGGGAAGGAAGGCAAAGTGCTTTGCTGACGTAGAGAGCAGTCAACTTTTCTTGCAGGAGGGACTGAAGTAGCTGTCAGAGGTTGTTGCAAACCAAGAGGCACTTAGAAAAAATAAAAATTACAGACTACAGTAACTAGATAGCAGCGTCAACAGTTGCTGCCCATTGTTGAAATGTGCCGCTGTTGAAAATTTATCAGTGTGTATGTGTCAGTTAGAAGAATAAGAATGGGCTGGAGTGCGTTTGGCAGGCATTCTCAGATCATGAACAGCAGGTTGCCATTATCCCTCAAAAGAAAAGTGTATAACAGCTGTGTCTCTTACCAGTACTCGCCTACGGGTCAGAAACCTGGAGGCTTACGAAAAGGGTTCTACTTAAATTGAGGACGACGCATCGAGCTATTGAAAGAAGAACGATGGGTGTAACATTAAGGGATAAGAAAAGAGCAAATTGGGTGAGGGAACAAACGCGTGTTAATGACATCTTCGTTGAAATCAAGAAAAAGAAATGGGCATGGGCAGGACATGTAATGAGGAGGGAAGATAACCGATGGTCATTAAGGGTTACGGACTGGATTCCAAGAGAAGGGAAGCGTAGCAAGGGGCGGCAGAAAGTTAAGTGGGCGGATGAGATTAAAAAGTTTGCAGGGACAACATGGCCACAATTAGCACATGACAGGGGTAGTTGGAGAAGTATAAGAGAGGCCTTTGCCCTGCAGTGGGCGTAGCCAGGCCGATGAGGAATGATGATAATGATGATGTGTTAGTAAATGTGTTTGTATGTGCTGGCAGCTCTTAGATTGCATTACCTTGCTCTTTATAGTGCTTAAGATGCAACTGAAGAAGTGTGGGACACTAGGCTGTCTTTGCACCTCGTGTAACAATTCAAAAGTTTGTGCTACAAAAACCAATATGTCTGCTACAAGTATACATCCTTCCTGCTGCAAAAGCTGCTCCAAAAGGCCTTTTCCCTGTTCCACCACTGCCAATCTAATTTTACAGTAATGTGCTCTGGTATGAAAACTAGAGAATGTACAGTGGAAAAAGAAGTGAACTTTTCCTCGTTTTGAAGTATTTGCATATTGTGCTTATGTGCAAGTAGTCTCTGCTGGATAGCGGAATCTTAAAACATCAGGTTGCTCACTACATAAAATACATTAATATCCACTGCTTCCTTCTCTGCTCCCCCCCCCCTCCCCCACTCCCTTCTTTCCAGTTTGGATGAGCTTGAAGATAACATCCAGAAATCTGTGAAAAAAATGGAATTGGTCAAGCTGAAGTCTGTGCATCCTGGAGCAGTGTGCATCGCTCGCTACAACAACAATCGGTGAGCATCTTGACCTTTAGACAAGCTTGTGTATGGTGGAACCTGAATGTAGCCAAAAACTGCTAGATTGGAAGTTTTATTACGAGCGCTAGTAAATAATAAGCAATTTTTTTCAATCAAGCTTTTTCTGTTTTGGAAGTGTAAACTGCAGTTTTGTTTTAATGAAATCGGGATTTTGTAACACACAAAACTATGCAGGAGGAGCATAGTCAAAGCAGCTCCAGTGAAATCAACAGAGCAACTGTTCACTTGCAGTGATGTATTATGTTTTTGCAGAAAAGCTATGCAGAATTGCACAAAATCAAAGTGAGTTCCTTTTATCAGACAGATTTTCCTATCTGATATAAAAATTTCGTTGAAAACAAACCGTAATCATTCGACCACCCTGTCTTTTCTGAATTAACATACCTTCTTGGGTGTTTCTAAAATATATTGTCGTGAAAATTCCACTTTTTTCATCTCCGTGATTTAATTGTTTTCACTCGTACTTTGTGCAGAAGTTATGTTGCTGCACTGTATGTTTTGCATTTTCCAATTTTTTCAGTGCTGCATTTTACTTAAGAATCTTAATTCATAGGCATCTGAAAACAGCTGAAACAGCTCTGCTGGTTCATCCTTGCAAAGTTAAAGCCATGTTTAATTCTTTCCGCTTAGTGGTTGCCTTTCAAAAAAACATTTATTTTTCAGTTGGTATCGTGGAGAAGTGCAGAAAGTTCTCAACACTGCAGAAGTCATTGTATTTTTTCCTGACTATGGAGATACTGCAAAGTGCCCTCCAGACGAGCTGTTGGAGCCTGTTTCGTGGATGATGATGTTGCCATACCAGGGCGTTCAGTGCTCTTTAGCTGGAATCATTCCACCCTCTGGGAAGTGGACTCCAATGGCTGGGTCCATGCTTGAAAACTTTGGCTACGATGACAATGATGTGAATCGTCTGCTATGTCTCAGGGTAAGTACATAACCTGCCATGCCACAGCTGACTGCTCAGAACAGTGTTTTGCAAACTGTGGCCTGTGGACACTGCTCAAGCAGGCCAGGTGACTCAGAATCACAAAGTCTTTGCCCCTATTTTTCTTGGCCAAATTACGACTGTAAATATAGTCAGCATATCCATTCCCAGCAGTGGACCTTTCTTGGATTGGTCCGGGCTTCTCTGCCAGTAGCTCCACGGCATGGTGCTGCTGGGAATTGTTGAAGATGGCGATTGTGCTTCACACTTCCACGACGTACGAGCAACGAAGTGTGATTCATTTTCTATGGAACAAGGGATGAACGCCCATTCAAATCCACGGGAAAATTCAGCCCACGTATGGGGAAAGGTGTCTCACATTGAAAAGTGTGAGGTAGTGGTTTCGGTAGTTCGCAAAAGGCTCTGAAGACTTCCATGACAATGAGCGTTCGGGAAGGTCATAGAATTGTTGACTGACAACAACATGGCACGGAGTCATCTCAAATTTAGTGCTGCGATGGGACAAATGTCTGAAGCGGTGTGGGGACTTTGTGGAAAAATAGTGTAAGCTACTTAGAATAGTATGGATATTTGTAGTTACCTGTATGTACCTATTTTTGCTAATAAAAAAATGAGGGCAAAGACTTTGTGATTCACCCTCGTATTTAGTCTACATAAACAGGGCATTGAGTTTTCAACACAAACTATCACAGCCACTTCAGCTAACACCACACTTCTGATGACCATTGTCTATAAAAAGTAGAAGCAAGAAGTCTGGCATGAAGTTTGGCACTGCTTGACTTCGTGAAGCTGCACTCTCCTACTGAAAGAAATCTGACTTTGTAATTTTTTAAATGTTTGTACTTTAGTTAAAAAACAATGCAGTAGCAGCAAAGCTCAGTATTCCGCTCCTGTTCTTAAAATGTCCATAACATCCATTTTTGCTCATCTATATGACCATATGCAGTGATGAAATACAGTAGTTATCGGGCACGTGTGCGTGTGTGCACCTGGTAAGTGTGTATTTCACATAAAAATGAAAAAATGATGGCATTCCTCTAGCAGAGTGGCTATCTTCGACTTTTCAATTTATGGTTACTCTATTTACTCGAATGTACGTCACACAACCAGGATTGCAACACTAGGGTTGACTTTCCGGTCACAAAAATAACTGTAATGCGAATGTAGCGTGAGATTAACAGAAAAAGGAATGGTACCTTAATTCTAGGAATCACAATTTGAAATGAATTCTCTTTACTCATCAGCGTCATGCAAGGTGCAGGCAGAGCTTTCCTTGGGTGGTATTCTCAGGCGATCGATTTAAAAAAAACCCAACCAGTTTAGTGGTAAAAAAATAATTGGGATGTGCATGCGCTTGTGAAAAGCAGGTCTCTGATTAATATGCATGCCTTGCCCCGCAGCCGCATTGTGAAGGAGGTTGAGAGGTCTTCTGCAAGTATTAATCGGTCACGAGATGAGAATTGCAGCTTCTGCACTGCTTTTGTGCGAAATATAAGTAGAATTTGCCACTTCATTGAGCAAATAAAAGCGTGCTGATGTAGTAAGCATTTGTTTATTGTTCTCTTGGTACCCTTGACAATTTGACATTCAGTTCATTCAACCTCTTTTGTCCCATGAAATCCAAATTATTGAGGTTTTGCTGTAGTACATAATACATTTACTAACAGATGTGACTCCTTGGTTTTTTATCATTTTTTAAGAAGACTTGGACAAACACAGGTATTTCAGTATAAGTAGTAAGTGCATAGAGGTGATAACTTTTTTTCGATCTAACCACATTGAACATGTACGCTAGGAAGCACTTAAAAAGTAGGCTACTTGCACCACGTTTTAACTAAGGCCCGACACAATACTTACCTGCATATATATAAAACAGTAATATGCCTCGTTCTTGAATCCACCTTCGTGGTTTCGTACCCAACAAACCGTATGAAATATGGTCACTTGAATCTGTGGAAAAAAAAAAATCAATTTGTTTTAGCTGCCATAATTACATTCGCAGTTTTTCATCGTCACAGGCACTGTAGACCCTGAACTTCCACACTATATTATCAAATTTAATCTGTAAGGTTTCTGCACGTCATCATTAACCCTGTCTCTGGCTTTTACAACTGCTGTCTTTTCACACTTGCTTAAAAAAAAAATTGCACTCTTAGTTCTCATGCTTTGAATTTAATACTTTTTTCTTTTTTTGCTCGTACTGACACATTCGAATATGTAGTCTTTTTCCACATACAACACTCAAACTTATTTTCCGGTATTGATTGTACCTTGCCATTACATGAGTTTTAGTCACCATAGGAGAGTACTTTTTAAATATTAATTTGCTTTACATGTATTTCTTTTCTTTGCTTGTGTTCACTTGTCTATGTTAACTGCTTCAAATTGTTTGCCTGTGTTTGCCTTGTATATGCTAATAAACTGTTTGCTCTCCTGGCTATAACCCCTAGGCAATATGTGTAAATAAGAAAGTTGAGTCACTTTACCATACGCTAAAGAAGAAGAAGCGAAAGCCTGCATGCTCACGAGACATTCATTAATTACTTGATATTCTCATTCGGATGCATTGTTACTTCCTATAACTTTTCTCCCACCAAAGGTTGTGGGTTCAAGTGCCTTAATTAACTTTGCTTTAATTAATACCAAAGGTGTGAATTCGACCATCATGGTGGCATCGTAAATTTTGGTGCCATTGAATTTTGGTTTCACCAAAGGTAGAAGGTTCAACTCCCACAAAGGTTGTGGGTTCGAGTGCCTTAATTTGCCTTAATACAAATGGGTGTGGGTTCAAGCCCCACCAATGGTCGTAGGTGGCACCATCAGTTTTAATGCCATTGAGTTTTGGTGCCATAACGCCGGATGGCATATTGCCTAGCATTGGGTTTTTCATCCCATGAGCCATCTAAGGATTTCACCTTAAGTAAATATGCAGCGCTAAATATAAATCGATTTACAGGGATTTAACATCGGTCTTTCAGTATCATCAGATTGAGTGAGTGGCCTCCTGTAAGCACTTTGGGGTTTATTTCTAACAGCATGTAAATTGGACAAAGCATGCGTCTAGCTTGCAAACGGAATTTATTAAAAACCATTTGCTTGTTAAATTGAATAAAACCTTTTTTTCTCGGGTAGTTTAAGCACCAGGTTTGTTATTCAATTATATTCTGTTACACTACTGTATATTAATTTGGGTACCACAGCCAAAGGTAACCTAGAAAAACTATACATTCTACAAAAGGAGGCTCTCTGCTTCATTGAAAACTTAACATGGTATGTACGTTTTTTCTTTAGCAACAAGATTTTGCCTATGTTTTATATATTTAATCATTTTTTAGGGAAATCTATTTAATTAGCCACGCATAAACGTAAATTTTGAATAAGGGTAATTCAAAGCACCTGAGCAGTGGATAAACGTATTGTCCAAGATTATGTGTTCCACTGTATTTAGTGTACAGTAGAAAACATCTAATAAGTTATTCACGGGGCCGTCAGAAAAAAATGTAGGTAGTACCCGGGAATTGTATTATGTGAACATGCTGTTAACAGACACTATGCACGGCTCAACCTCTAAAAGATTTACTGTGGTGGACTGAAAACATGAACTCAATGGAGACCACCTAAAAGGTCGGAATGGCAGATTTGGCAGAAAATTAGTGACTTATTCCACAAGTGACCAAAAAAGATGTCGTATTCTTGGATAGTCACTCTCCAGGATACCTTATTTTTTGCAAGATTTCCTTTGACTAACGCCATACACATCGGCATCTATGAGCAATGGCATTATTGGCACAGTTCCAAGCACGCTGTCTTATCACAGTACCAGGATCGCTGTCAGCCGTCGATGTGTCCAGTGCTGCAAAACTGAGAGTATCTTCCAAACTGATTTTCCGCACATACACCGCACAAGTTTGTCAATGCATTGCTGCCCACAGATATGCTTGCCTACGTGGTCAGTCCGTATCGCTGCAAATAGATGAAAGTACAGTCTATGCATATACCGAATGTTGATCCTCTGGCTACATAAAATATCACCAAGCTGCGATAGCCGAATGATTATGGGTTTTCTTGCAACAGTCATTGTCCCTCGCTTTCCTTATATAATCACCACACTCGTCACTGCAGTCATCGAGGGTGGAGTGCCTTAATTAAATTTGCCTTAATTAGCACGAAATGTCAAGGGTTTGATTCGCACTAGAGGTCATGGGTTCAACTCTCAACCTTCACAATGTCATTTGGAATCCAACTTGGAGATATGGCCGGTTCATCCACATCTCCAAGTGGGTTTGACTCTCACCAAAGGTTGAGTGTTTGAGTGCCTTAATTAACTCTATCTTAATTAACTGTACCTTAGTTAAAACTACAGGTCGTGCTGACACTTTTTCTTCGCCTCGGCTTCAGACTTTCTTATAAAGAAATTGATGGCCCAATTCGCCCTAATTAACACCACAGGTAGTGGGTTTCACTCCTACCAAAGGTCGAGTTCTAGACTCCTTGCGAATATTGGTGCCATAACACCAAACATGGACTTTTCGGCCTGTGAGCGTCTGAGGCTCTCACCTTAATAACTTCATAACATTTAAGCTTGTCTGCAAGCTTGGGCGCCGTCGGCAACTACTGCATAGACTAGGCTTCGCTAGTTTCTGTTTTGAGAAACTGCCGGCACTGTGGTCAATTTGGCACACGGTCGTGCAGGCAGAGGCTGATTATCAAACGGCGCATTGTAAAGCGTCCATTCTGAAATTTCCGCCAAGACCATGGCGCATCTATAAACGCATGTGGTTGTCAGAAGTGCACAGGTAGGTTGTTTAGCATTGTTAACTTTTTCTTTTAAGTTATTTTGTGTTATAGACAGTACACTTGATATTTTCCTTGTAGTTGTGTGCCAAAGTGGCAACATAGTATGTAGGAATGTTGCAGGAACAACAATGTATCAAAGGTGATTCTAATACATAGGTGTCTATGAGGCCTTTGGTGTGACTGGTCCTTAGCTATAAACGGGAAAGGGGTTAACCGAGGGGCCCGATTTTTATTAATCATATCATGAGAAGCCAAGAAAGACGCCGAGGACAGCGTAGGGGAAATTACATGTACTTACTAATTGAATTAAAGAAATGATAAATTAATGGAAATGAAACCGCATGAAAAAACAACTTGCCGCAGGTGAAGAACGATCCCACGTCTTCACATTATGCATACGATGCTCTGTTATACCTAGGAAAACGTGTGAACAAGGAACATACTTTTATTTTATTTTTTATTTATGAAAACTGTTCGCCTGAAGGTTGTTAGAGGGAGGGTAAAGTAAACACAAATACATAATATAATACATGAATACTAGACAGTGCTTTAGCCAAACATAAAGTAACAGCAATCATAAGCAGATGTGAATGTTCAAATAGCAATATAGCGCATAATATGCTATAGAGCAAATCACATGTGACACCAGTGCGGAGGCAACAGAGAGAAAAAGGAAAAAAAAAATATAAATCTAGAAAATAGCCAAGCATTCAAATGCATAGTGGTCAGAAAATAGTCAGAAACATGAGAACCAGTACCGCAACTTGTTATAAATCAGCAGTACAAGGTATCCCTAAAACCATAGACTTTCCTACAATATGTATACTAGAGGGAACTCTGGCGTTGCAGTCATTGGCTCACCATGGGAATCATTGGAAGTACATGGATTTGTCTGATCTTCGTGCTTGTGGATGCAGATGTTCTTGTGGCTTTGCTTATTGTGCTTTATATGCCTTCATTGTTGTAAATTTCAGAGTTATCTATCCTCTTTGAAGTGCAAAAGACGCTGCGAACATGCACAGTCCCTACTAAATGCAACGGTTGAGCTGGTCAAGGTGGCCAAATCAAAATGCGCCAAGCATCTCAAGGCACTGGCTTGCCCGCGACAAATTTATAAGGGCATTTCATATTGCTTGTCCTGCGTTTGTGGCGTAATGGTTTGAATATCGAGCTTCTGTGCTAGAGGCCCTGTGTTCGAATCCTGCCGTGAGACAATTTTAATAATGTTTACTTAATTATTTATTACGCAGTACATTGTTGAAAATGATAAGTTTATGAAGTCACAAAGCCGTTTGAAGCCAAAAGGACGAAGCTTAGGCAAATCCGTGCTGGCTCAACCGCTCCCATTGCAGCTCCCATAGACACTAGTGCAAGAGCCCTCTCTAGTAATTATTGTATGAAACTCTATGCCTAAAACCTTAATTGCTGCGACGGAAACGAGATGAAAGCGGCTCTTCAATTTGTTTAAATGAGGCTGATTGAAGGGCTGTGGGGCGTGCGGAATTCCATTCTTCTATTGTTTTAGGGAATAATGAATATATAAGGGGGGGACTGCTATTAGCATACTGTTCATCATTTTTTTCGTTAATAATAATGAAACATTCCAGCCTTGTTAAGATTTTTATGCTGATTTCAAATATGTAATTCTTTTTTCCAATTGGCCATTTAGTTCTGAAGATAAAGGAAATTCATTGTTCGTTATGTTCAGAAATAATAGAAAAATGAACGTGCTACAAAAATTCATATTGGCACATGCCTAGGTACTATAAAACATAAAGAACATAATGGTAGGAATACATTTTTGATTAACAAATATTAGTAATTCTATAGCATTTCGATCTTCACTGTTTCAAAGGTGGGTTGCCTACTGTCTGATCTAAAGCACAACCTAAAAATTTTAAAGCATAAATTTCAAGATCTGTTCCTACCATTGTGTGCTTGGCACACTCAGCTACGAGCCACAACAAAAGTTATGGCTCTACTTGCCTTGAAGGCATAGACATCGTTGGTGCAAATCAGCAAGTAAAAAAATTGGTGTTTTGAGAAAACAAGAAAAAAAAAATACATTCACTTTTAATCAAAAGTGCAGAGAATGGTTTGCAATATTTCACAGGGAATATGGCTAAAAGCCACCAGGAATGTACTCGCTCTGACTACGGCCACCCAAATGTGGCAAAAACACCGTTTAGCACTGTTCGCCAGTTGCATCGAGCGCGCGACAAGAATTTTCACAATGAACGGGTTGCTCTTCTGCTGGTTGCCATTCGTACGGGGCGATCTCCATGCCGACGCGACATCACCGCAGCACGCACACATGATAACAATCTTTATGGCGAGACCATATTCTCGTTCGCTTTTGCCTACTGGCTGCTGTCTGAACACTTTCACTCGATTGTGAGGTCTACTTCAGCATTGCCTGGGGCTTTGGCATCACTTGCGGTTGGTGGCGGACTATTCTGGATGTTTTCGGAAGGAATGGAACGCTTTGGAAGTTATAAGCTGATTGCTTCTTTTTGCCAAACTTGTGCCTTGTGACGAACTTCCCCGATGGATCAGACATTGTTATGCACTTGTCACAAACCTACGAGATGCGCTGTCGCGTCACCCGTGGAGTGGAGCAGACCACAGGAACTTAGCGTGGCCATCCACAGCACGCATTTCTGATCATGTGCGCTAGTTGACGAATGGAATTGCATGTTTGGAATTTATTTTCTTCCCGGATTTCAACATCACCAGTGAGCAGGTGGAGTCATTTTAGCGGGAAATTCTAGAAAAAAAGGCTCCTCTTTCCAACGAGCCCAAGATGGCTGCGACTGCACATGTAGAAAAGGAGCTAGGCGCCGCGATAAAAAGGGTTGTTCTTACGCGGAATTCAGCTTACAGTGACATTATAAATTGATATTGTGGGCAATATACTCTTCCGCAAGATGGGAAACTTGGTGAAATAAAAAAATAGTAGCCGTAGGTATTGAAAATTAATTACATTTAATTTTTTTTTTTTTTTGGCCTCAAAGAGCTGCATTCCCCCTTTAAAGCACTTTTTTCGCACTGTGATTGGTTCGAATTGTTCTTTATGCGTACTTCATAAGGTGTGAGAAGAACATAGCTTTAAGTAAAGGCCAGCTTTCAAATTAAATGAATTATGGTGTAATTGATACAAGAATTTCAGTCTCGATTCTTCTATGTTTGACAAGCTTATGAAGTTGGAAGATCATCTAACATGTTAGTGACAATATCTGTGTGTCTGTATCTCGGTAGTGTGAATCGCGCTGCTCTTCTCTGGATTTTTTCAGTCTTGTCTATCAGACATTTTTGGTTTGAATCCCATATAGCGCTCGCATACTCTAACGAGGGATGCACAAGGGTTACATACGCGGTTAACTTCGCCTTCAGAGTAACAAGCTTTAACTTCCTTGTGAGAATTTTCTCTCAGCTTTTTAGCATATTTCTTTAATGTGCATTTTCCAGTTTAAATCTGAAGATTATTACGTTAAGCTATTTACAAGAGTTGTGTTAAATGATGTCCGTCAATGTTGTAGTCAAATGCTAACATGTTTTAGTTCTCTTGGTCAGCCGCTTGTATGATGTCTTGCTGAAGTTAATTTTCACTTTATTTTTTGCGGACCAGGCCGCGGGATTCTACTTTAACCACTTTACTTTGTACGGAGTCCAGTTTTCACGCCTCCAGTAATTTTGATCCCATACATTGGATTTGAGAACTCTTCTTACTAAACAGATTTACACAGGTGAAGCACGGTTGCACCTTCAGATATTCTCATGAAAAATTACTTAAGCCTTAAGAGGTTTGATGCGATGCAGTTTAGAGTATCTCATTTCATTTTATTTTAATATACATGAGTGCATTTTTCTGAAAAACAGCCAAGGCTGCATACAGTCTGTAATCACTTATTATTGCGTATCAGACTTCCTTAACACACATCCTGAATTTGTTTAACTGGCTTTGTTTTGCAACAGTGTGTGTTTCGAAAGGAAAAGATAGAAACGTTCTGTAGTTATTTGTTTAGCTTAATGACATCACTTATGTGTTTCGCTACAAATGTAACACCTTCATTATGTTTGCAAGCCAGTGTACTTTATCGTGGCGGTATAATGTAAAAATTGTCATGTTCTTTGCCTTCTCCGGAGGGTGAACTTAATTTCAATGCTCTTTCTTGCTCTTAGACCCGCCGCAGTGGCTTAGCGGCTATGGTGTTGCGCTGCTAAGCACAAGGTCACGGGATCGCATCCCAGCAGCAGCAGCCGCATTTCAATGGAGGTGAAATGCAAAAACGGCCGTGGTTTCATGCATTGGGTGCACGATAAAGATCCCTGTGTGCTCGAAATTTCCAGAGTCCCCCATTAGTGTGCCTCATAATCATATCGTGGTTTTGGCGCATAAAACCCCAGAATTTAATTTTTTTCCTTGCGGTTAGCTGCTGTTTGCAATGCACAGGAACGAGGTCTCTTCAGCTGACATAAAAAGCTCTGTAGACATGAAATTTACATAAGTTACTATTTCCACCAACCTTGAAAAGTGACCTTTAATAATTTGTAATGCTAAGCTTATCCACATTCCACATAGCCCGGTAGTGTTACACTTCATCCACCTATCAGGACATGGGTTGGCTGATTGACCCTGAGGGGCACACATCAGTCGTTTTTCTTCTTGTTAAGATGACAAGTAACTAATGAGTGATAGCATGCCAGCATGCACAAGCCATGTGCAAAAATGTGCCTTAAGTACATTCTGTTCATATAAAAACACCGAAATAAGTAAGCAAAAAAAAATGAAAATAATAAAAAAGAACATGAAAAAGAAACTTGATAGAACAGCCAAGAGGGCAGCTTTTCCAGATGTCACCACTAGTAAGCACTTGTAGCTACATTTTGGTGGAGTGTACTCAACTTTAAAAAATTCTAAGTGTTCTTGTACTTCATTACACTTCTTGGTAAAAATGCACAGTATTTAAGAGAGCTTTATATAGTTAATTGCCAAAACCTTTTCACCAGCTGATAAGTTTGATACAGTCACTATTGAGAATAACATTCTTACACAAATTCCTTAGAGATGACTTCGTAAAATGTTAACGCCACCGCTGCTACTCCCATGCTGACTTTACAAGCGACAGGCACATGTTGGCAAGTGGAAGCAGGGCCAGTGTTCAATTAAACAAATTATAACTGTGGTGCAAAAGTTCAAAACTAATTCGCAGACATACTGCATGACTCTGAATTTTGCCATTTGATGCACATTAACAACGTACCAGAATGCGCAATACATTTCCAAAGTGTAACCAGACTGGACCTTAAATGAAGGCTTTCACAGAAAATTGGAAGGGATTTTGAGGGATAATATATTTAATTTGATACTAGTCTCACGATAACTTCTATATGAGCATTGCCTTGAATTCCACTTTTGCCACGTGTTCTCTCAAGTGAATGAATAAAGGGCTTATCTCATGCACTTGCATTTTTATTAAATTGAGCATAGGATTGTGTTCATCCACCTTTTTATAGTACAGCGTGTATTCTGATGGATTTCTTGCATTTTCTTTTAAGGTTGTGAAAAAGAATGCAGGAGAGCGCCCTGGGACAAGCAATTATGAGGTGCTGTTGTTCAGCTCATGCCACAAAGGAAGAATCAGTGTGGCTAATCTTCTTGTAGAGGAGAAGCTTGCTACCCCAACAGAGCTGCCAAAGCTCAGCTTTGATGTCAACCTTCCACATGCAACAGTATTTCTAGAGGTATGTGTGCATTGTTCTGGGTGTGGGGTTTGATGTCACTCCTTGTTGAAGGGCCAATGTTCCTATGCTGATGTCCACACATCCTCTGTTGCTGAGCGAGTCCTGCGACACTGAACACAGTCTGAAGGCCACTGAGAGGAAAATTACTTGTAAATATGTATGAGGATTGTCCCACAAGTCCTTGGCCTAACACAAAACATTTGTGCACAGAGTCCACAACTATTCCTGCAGTAAACTTTCCTTTGAAAAGCAGAGAAGCCCGGCAACAAAATCTTGTTCATGTTTAGCACACCTATGGTAGCAAACGCCAATGCATAGATGGTGATGCGTGCAACCAAACACAAATGAACTTGAAAACAAATGCAGTTATTGAATTTCAGTACTTGAAACCGCCAACTCCAGCTGGTATCAATGAGGATATGGTGGAGACATTGGGAAGGGGCACCATCTCCTATAGCACAGTTAAGAAGGGAATTCCCCTATTTTAATTAGGGCAGAGAACCATCAAAGATGACACACACTGCAACAGGCCACGCAAAGTAGGTCGCAAGAAAACATGACCCATGTTTGAAATCGCGTGATGGCAATCAGCCTGCTCAACATCTGCATAATCGTGGAGCTGACAGTAATATAGAAAATCACAGTGCAGCACATTCATACCAAGTTACTTGATGAGCAGGTTTCTGCAAGTTGTGTTCCAAGGTAGCTCACTCGTGCGCAAAAGTGTATTTGGGGCACAAGGTCAAGGGGCAACCTGGAGCTGTTCAGGGCAGATTTTGAAAACTAATAGCACGGCACATGATTGTTGATGAAATGGAGTGCACCATTTCCAGTGCCAAGAAAAAGCCCGGCCTGCTCTGTCGGAAGGTAAAGCTTCTGGGATTTTTAGGGCCCATTGCTTGTGAATTTTATTCAGAAGGGGCCGACCATCAACAGAGAACACTATGCTGCCCTGATTAATCGGCTGCGGGATGCCATCAAGGCTAGATGATAGATGTGGTATGCTTTGCTAAGAGGTCATTCCACGAGCTCCAGCTGGAATCCATCAGAATATGGTGAAGACATTAAGAAAGGATGCAGCTTCTTATTGCACACTAAAGAAGTCAACTGTCTTATTTAAACTGGGGCAGAGAAATATCAAAGATGGGTCACATTGCAGCATACCAGCCTTTACACTGCATTGCTGTAGTGATGGCTGCCATCCATTCCTGTGGCTGTTCTGGACTGTAGCACCCATGGTACTTGCCCTATGCCTCCCCGTCATACTTTTTCCTTTTTTTTTTTTTAGTTGGTTTCCAGCGATGATGACTTAGTTCAAGCTGCATTAGAAAGCCGCCACCCATGAAGTGCAACAGTATTGAGTCGTTTCTTTTTTTCAATCGCAAGCATTGGCACCATGAAATACTACAAAACGGGGTCGTTTCTACCAGGCTCTGTTGTATCACCGCCATTTGACTGTTATGTTATACACTCATTGAAGAACTTAGTTCATTGCAGGGGAATAATGCAGAGATGGCTGTGTGGACGTAAAACTCTCCACTCTTGCAAATGTGATATACAGTGTGTGCACGTTTCATTTAAGCCCTAATCGGTCCTCGTAAATGTGGTTGTGCACTGATTTGCTGAGGTGGCGAGCTGTCCATAGGCAATGGTAATTGTGTCGGTACTTTTTCTTGTTCTACAGCAGTGGACAGGGGCTGATGATAGTGAAACTGATGAAGATGGAGAAGAGGTGACACTTGAGTGCCAGAGGAAACTGGAGAAACATGTGTATGATGTCTTTAGTGAAGTTCGTGACCAGGTCCTTGCACCTGCAGCTGCTGAGCTCTTACATGAGTTGATTTGTGACAGTGGTACACTTGGCCAAGGAGACACTTCTTACCAGCCCCAAGCAAGAGGGGCAGAGGCACCAGAATTATGCAAGCAAGGTGACAAAAAGGCTGCAGCAAAGGTTAAGACTGCCAAAGCCCATTCACGAGCCTCCACAAGGAATCTCCCTCCACTGCTGGAGTCCCAGTTCAAGACAGAGCACAGGTACGGTTTTCTGCTAAATGTGCATGCAGCTTCCGATGCACTTTCAACTTATTTCATTATAACTTTTTGGTTTTTCCATCTGGAGACAGTGTTGCTATCCACATGCAAGCGAAACTATTTTGCTGCATTTCTACGGGAAGCCTACAATCTCTTATAAGATTGTTTGCCCTCTCCTACAACACCTTGCATTATAAATGCAACAGGTCACAGTTATGCATATACACGGAGAATAATTGCCTCGCTGTGTATACAAAGCTTTGGGTACTGGCAATTTAGAAAAATGAAGCAGAAAAGTAATGTTGCAAGAGCACTTGAAGCCACAAGCACGAAGAAGACATATCCGTGTATTAACTATGGTAGCTGAATGATTGCGGTGTCAGTCTTCTCTAGGTATTCTCGTAGGAAAGTCTATGCACATAAAAATTACTGTTTGTATAAAATTACAAAGTATATACCTTTTCATGAACTCCTTTTAGTTCTTGTCTGGCTTGAAGTTAGCAAGGTTGTATTGTCAAATTACAAACACGAAGTTCCTTTTCAAGCTTATGTTTGTGTTTTTTGCACTGAATGAATATATATGTATATATATATATATGTATATAAATTTCTCATCTTCTAGCCATCAAGCATCCATCTCATGGTGGCAAGATCATAGCTTTGTCTATGTGGACATCATGATTGCAAATGTAAAGGAGCACGAGCTGAATGTTACTGCAGCAATATTTCGCATCAGGTTGGTCACCACACTTATTGACGGGACTTTGTGTCTGTTCAATACATGTAGCATGAAACATTGAAGCATTGCTGTGCGACTCAGTATCTTAAAATGGGCCTTTTTCTGCCTTGTACCTACACAGCTTATGGAAACAGTGCTGACAAATATAATTCTGGTTTGTACGTTCAAGCAACAAAAAAAAGGCAGATTGCGTATTCTTAAGGGCTAAAGGCACATAGTAATTCAACATGGCCTGTTAAAATACCGTTCCAGAACCATTACAGTGCTTATTTTGTGCCAAGAAAAAATTCAATCTAAGAGGAAATCAGGTGTTAAGGTTTCACATACCTCTAGTGCAATTCAAATTGCCCACCCATGAAAGGGGAGCCGTGATACATATGCCATCACTACCCTTTACAGCCGTCACCCGGCACAGCAATTTCTTGCGCAATATGTTTAAGTGCGATTAAAAACCAGAGTCAGCAGTGCGGAAGAGGAAGGGAAAGCGCGTGTCGGATCATGAACACTAACTTCAACAGTCGCAGTGGGCTTCGATCTCTGCTACTGTGGTATTTCGTTTGTGTGAGTTTCGTGAGGGAGCAAAACCAACTCAGTACTACACAATAACAAAACTACTAAAATGCAAAAGCACGGGCAGAGTAGATTCAAGCGAGAACAGAACCTGTCAACCACCCACGTCATTGTCATGGGTAATGTCAAAAAGTTGTTTTTTTCTATAAATTGAATAGTAAACAGGCGGCATTTTCTTCCGTTTTATAACGCAGTGCAATGATCTTTTTTGTTGTGAGTGATTGAGTACTAGTGACAGGATTGTAATGAGAGGTCGCTACGCCATCAGGCTGGTACATTTGAACCTCAATACAACGAAGTCAGTAAAATCAGCAGTTTTTGTTATATTGAAATTTAGAGATATTGAAATTTCACCTTTTATGTAAATAAATACAGTCGCTGATGGATTTTTGTGGCACGGAAGGAGCCGCAAAATTTTCTGAACAATTGGGCAATTGGAAAAACCAAATTTGAATGAGAAAAAACAAACATTTTGTTGACTTTTGAGTATTGGCGGCAAAAGATACGGCTTCGTTCCATGTCAACAGTATCTTCACATCGGCGGTATGAGGCGAAGTCAGCCACGCTTTTGCATCCGCTCTGCCTCTGCAGCTAATAATGTCACCCGCTGCGCGACGATCCTATCATGGAAAGCGCTGGCAGCGGGGAAGTAAATTTGTCGTCTGCTTCTCGCTTCACTGTATCTCCGAAACTTAAGATTAATGTAAAAACCCGCATGTAGTACGAGGTGAAATCTTTGGGACACGAAATGGGGAAAAAAAAAAAACGATTTATCCACGTATAATACGAGTTAGGAAAACTCGAGGAAAGTATTTATTTAAATTGCACTCCGCACTTCAATTGCTGTCTTCCTCAGCTGCGCTCTCTTTGGATGGTTCTTGTCGGACATATCTTCCCAGAGGTACTCATCCTCTGTGCCATCGAGCGCATTCGAGATGCCGCACTTCTTCAGTGCGCGACGCACAAGGTCCTCTGGTATGCTGGCCCATGCGTCCACAATCCACTTGCATAGCGTGGCTGGCGAAGCCTGCATCAGCCACCCAGTCGGCGTCACTGCAGGCTTACCTGAGCGCATCCAATCTGCGTAACACCGCTTGACCGCTTCCTTGAACGACTTGTCCAAGCAAACATCTAAAGGCTGCAGCTGAGGCAACATCCCACCCGTGATAACAATGAGTTCACTGCCGGATTTGCGCAACAGCCTCTTCACTGAGTCAGCCAAATGCCAATGAAATGCGTCCAGCATAAGGATGGACGGGAACGACGACAGTGCACCGGGCCGCCTAGACCAGACAGACTATCCAGTCAAGCACAAGATTCTCGTTCATCCAGCCGTGCACGATAAATGGTGATGCGCGGCGATTAGCACACCACCACCTCGTGAGATTTCGCAGTCTTTCCGGTAAATTCAGAAATTCGGCAAGTCAGCAAGAACCTCAGTATCGGTAATATCGTCAGTCAGCCAGGTTTCACTTATTATCAGCAAATACTGTTAGACGAAAACACGAGGTTAGATAGAATATCGCGTTTAGGGAGGAAGCTGCGTGTGTTAGCAAAGATTACGGAAAAGTAGAGGTTAGCTCGTGTCGATACCGTAGGGCAAGGGGCTTTCCCGCGTCGAGTTGGCTGCTATTGCAATTCTTTCCCACTCTGTGTGCGTTCATCGAAAACATAGCACTTATTACCCATAAACAGAGTTTTAAAGCGCAGGGAGTAAGGTGCCGAATTGCTTTTTGCGAATGAAACAAGCGTGTCTGCGGGCCAATAGAACAGGACATGTAAAATCCTCACGAACGCTGAAGTTTGTTCCTTTAAATTTACGGCCGTTAGAAAGAACAAGATCTTTTGTTTTATGAAAGGTGAACTTAACTATTATAGGGCGGTTACGATTAGCTGCACGATTGCCCAAGCGGTGCGCGCGCTCAATTTCTTTTGGGTCAAGCGTGATGCTCATATGTTTGCGACAGTGGTCAATAATTATATCCTCCGATTGCGCGAACGACTCTGACCCTGAAGATTCACCAATACCATAAAAAATTAGATTGTTGCGCCAAGAATGATTCTCAGCATCATCAAAACATGCTTCCAGCCTCTGCATTGTGTGTGCTGCACTGGCAGCATCACTCTTCACGCATTCTATATCAGAACACAAGTGGATTAGGTTTTGGTAGTGGGTCTCCAGGTTCGTCATGCGCACGCTCAGATCGGATATTGCTTTGTCAGTTGTTAGTAACTGAGACTTGAGGCCTTGATTCTCGGTGATCAGTTGCGATTGACCTGCGGATAGGCTCTTAAGTTCTTTTAGTACGGCTTGACTATCAGGTCCAGGGTTAGTTTCGATGTCACCTGCCAGCAACAATAAAGAGCGAATAACATCGCAACACTGAACAACAATGGAAAGGCAGCAATGTGGGCCCGACAGCTGCAGTAGAAAGTAATTACTTGAATGCTTTGTGAAAAGACTGTATGATTTACTAGCCTGCATGTAGAACATCAGCGGATTAGCGTGCTGTGTTGAAGCACAGCAGCCGGGCCCACAAAACGCCTCCGTGCACGCCTGCTCTTTTATAACTGATGGGCGAATTGGATGTCGGTGGCGATAGGTATTCCGGCCGCAAGTCGAGTGATGCTGCCAGGAACTGTGACGCTGCCGGACACAGTGCTTTGTCAAGGTTGCAGTGATGCAACGTGGCATACGGAAACATAACATCAAGTGTCTAATGGCGCCGACAGTGCCCGTGCAGACTGCGCTGGGGAATGCCGGCAAGCGGGTGCCGGGAGCCTAGGATTTGTCACCTTCCGATGTGCACCCTACTGACGCTGAAAGTGTTCTGCCGAGACCTGTGCAGTGGTTCCGGACACCGTCTCATTTGGCAGTTTCACAGGTGCTCACGCTGCTGTACTGACATGCGCAGAACTCGATGACGGCGAGATCATTTGTCAGGTTTCTGCTGCACCGCCGGACGATGACTCCGGGTCGGAAGATGACGCACCATGTGCTGCGCTGCCGTCGCATGCGGAGTGTGCACAAGCAGTGACTGTGCTTTCAGCCGCCTAGAGTGACCGTACGACCATCTCCGAGATTCGGGCTTATCTGATTGTGCGTAAACGGAACAGCGTGCAAAGGTGCATTCACGATTTCTTCAAGCCTACTGCCGAGCCCGAATAAGTGCGTGGAAATATAGGATTTTTTTTTTCTTCTTAATCTGCTTTTTCGGACACCTGTTTATTCTGACATTTCTGCAGTCCCCGTGAGGTCTGAATAAACGGTCGGCGACTGTAGTACGAGGCAAAAACTTGAGACGGGAGATAGGGGGGAAAAACACTTATTCTACGCAGGTTTTTACGGTACGCAACCTCTAGTACCAAACACATGGGTAGATAGCGCACATGATGCCTTGCCATCTCGACATGCCCACTCTGCATACGTGGCAGATTACCCCTAAAGCAGAGCTCACGCTTAGCCACCTTGACAGCCATGCACAGCCACTGCTTCGCTAGAAAAGGGACAGGTGTGCTTGACCGGGTTGCCACGACCTCACTCCCCTCTTTCCTTTCCCCCTGCTCATGCAGGAAGACTGTACCAATTAAACCACCATCCTTCTCGGCTCACCCTCGCAAGCTTTCACTCACACCAAAAGCATGCACGGGGCACAATAGGATCTTATCGCACTTGGACTTTATATGAATCATATGATGCTGCTCCACTGTGGTGTTCGCTCTAGAACCGTGGCAGGCAAATTGAGAGGTGCTTTTGCAAACACCCGCTTGTAATTCAACATGAAGCTTCCTTTTATTGCCTCTCTATCCCTTTGTGACTGTAGTGAAATTTCGTTATGTTGAAATCGTGTATAAAGACACTTTGTTATATTGAGGTTCTAGATACATGGTGTTCTGTGGATACCATGTATTATGTAATATTTAAGTTCGTTATATTGAGGTTTAACTGTACTTGAATATCCTTGTGGAATCTCAAATTTTGTCATCCATTTACCTAAATTTCTCCGTTACTCAAGCTCTGTTCTTAATAATATTAATGCCTTAAACATTCTCGAGCATTAACTGATCACTTTAGCTTGATATAACATTCGTTTGTAGGAACTTTGTAAATGTTAAATGTCTACAGGTCTGCCCTACAAATTGCTTGAATGAGTGTTAAGTTTATGCTTAGAAAATGTACTTGTTTAACTTGTTTTTAGCATGCAATTATGACCAAAACAGCAAAGCTCACGTTGGTGGGGAAAAGATTGCGTAATGAAAGGCAAATTGTCCAACAGGTTTTTGTGAGCCTTCTGTGTGGGACGTTCGTTAGGCTGAAAGCATGAATGATGTAACATAATGCAGTGCTGGAACAGCAGTGCCAATTGCATCAAACTGCACCGAAAGCGAGCCTTTGCGCCATCCTGTGCCAAAACGGCATTTAGCGGAAAGCTACCACAAGCCTGCGCCAAAGCATGCATAAAAGCGAAACTCTTCTTTCGTCGATGCTTGACAGCTAGCAAAACTGAAACCAAAACCAACAGTATGCTATCATTATCACAAAAGGAAGTGGGGGGCCCGTCGATAGTTTCTTACGCTATAGGATTATAAAGGTAAACTTTTTAAATGTTTATGGGTGATAACAAGTCTTTGAAGAAGAGCCGCTGCAATTAGAAGTGCACATGGTACATAGTTAAGAATGGTATTAGCGAATGTAGTACAGAGCCAGAGTCACCACTTCGATGGGTACCGTCTTGTTCGTTGATGCAATACTTTTGCATTGAGTTTGTGTTGCTGCGCTATTTCAGTGAAATTGCATTGCCGACGCAAACACAAAAGCGTATTTGTGTGTTGCGCATGTGCAGTCGCGCTGACGCTTTTATTTTTTCCCAGCCCCTATTCGAAAATTCCCCAATGCATGACATGAGTATATTGCATGATGGCATGTTCAGTGCAGGCACACATACTCGATCAGTCTTGCAGTGAGCCTTTGCCCACAAGCCGTAACTGCCGCACTGTGGTGCATCCTGGGCTAATATACACGCATTTGTTGATGATCTGTCTGTGGTGCCTTCTCTGCACCTTATCGACGAACCCGGTCGTAGCGCCCTTTGTGCATCGCCGTTTGAACGAGCATTGTGTCCTTTCCTCACCGCGCTTGCAGCATAAACCTCACACAAACCTGTCTCCACAACATAATGACTATATCAGTTAATATTTGCTTGGTATATGGTAAGCATATGTGTGTTGGACACTGCACCAAAAGTGCTTGCTGCTGTGCGAAATCTGCTTCTTGCCTAAACCAGGACCTGCACCAAAAGGTGAAATGGCTGTTCCATCAGTGACAATGTTTATTGTGACAATCTAGCTTATATTTACAATGTTGTTTAGCATTGTAAACTTGAGTTGTGTGGCTATTTGCCCAGTGTATGCCGCATTACATTTAGTCACAGAATGGTTACGTCAGGGAGAAGAAAATGTAGCCGATTGGTGTTTTATTGACTTCATATAAAGTTGACTTAAGTTAATTAGTGATGCACAGTGTCTGCCAACCGGCAAAACTGGGAATTCTCAGGGATTTTGAGTAGTCTGGGAAAACTCGGAGATTTTGCCTCTATCAGGGAAAATTAGCTGTAATATTATTGAAAGGGTCGAAAGTCGTCGTGATGCTGGCTCGAGTAACGGACAGGAATCGTAATAAATAGTCTTTGATGCCCTGTCGTCAGCTGGAGGAGTTGCCGGTCTACAGTGAATGACCGACTTTCCGTATTCCTGATAATTTGGACAGCTTCGCGGCACCACCACATACCCCATAGAGTCAATGTAACAGAACATCTGAAATTTTGGACGTAAGAACTCTTCGCCGTCTGATTTTCCGGACATTTTGCCATGACTGCAGGTCTGAAACAGTATTAATCAAAGCCACCCCCGCTGCCATTTAGATTACCTCGCAGCCTCAAACCGGCGCTCTCACACGCAGATCCGCTGGCAGCCGTAGCCACCACTGCGGCAACGCTAGGCCTAGCTGCTTCGACGTTTGCTATGAAGCTTCTTGCTGTTGGGTGCCGCGCTTTTTATTGAAAGAATTCGTTGCTGTCAGCAATGTCAGCAATATTTCATGGAGAGACCTTCGTCCTGAATTCAGGGGACATAAAAATAACCTGACAATAGTAATCTCCCGGCGAGTCGATTTTGTGGTGCTCACTTCGTCTAAAAAAAATTGCCTGTCCTCTATCGCGGACAGCCGATCTTTTACACCCCCGGCACACTTCGGCCTCACCGAGCCCCAAACCACAAACCAGTCCCGGTTCTAGCATTGGTGTCCCCGTTGCCACTGTGGTGACCTGGAGGCGTCGCCAACAATCCAAAATAATGACACATTGTTACAGTTAGTAAAAAACAAGATTGAATAAATATATAGTCGATCCTGGATATATCGAACTGGAAGGGGATCGCGAAATAGTTCGATATATCGATCATTCAAAATATAAAATATGCATGTCTTGACTGCACTGCCTTGAGCTTAACATCGGCTTTGTTCTTGAGAATCGTACTCAAGGTATTGCGAGGAATTCCGAACGCCGCGTCGACCACCGACTTTTTCTCGCCAGCCTCCAGCCGTTGAATGATGGCCGCCTTTGTTGAAAAAATCCAAATTCTTGCGTTTTTTCGTGGCCATGGCTCCGGAACACGTGCCAAAATCGGAAAGAAAAACGCACTGCACCACACGAGTCTCAAGCCTTCGCGTTGTCCTCGCGAATAAAAGGAACGAAGCGAATCGAAAGACGCACCGTTCGTCCTCTTTGCACTACCACAAGCCCAAGCTGCACTGACCTCGTGCGTCTCGCTGCGCCTGCGGTCAGCGTGGTTTCCCCCTCCCGCTTCCCTTTCACACCCAATCGCACTCCAAGTGCACCTCGTCACGTGCCTTTTACCCACGCGCCCCTTTCTCAGAGTGCGGGGCGGCGCGCGTGAGATCGCGGGACCATCGCGAGAACTTTGTGAGGAGAAGCGCACTTGCGGGGGTGGGTTGCGATGGGAGAAGCGCACTTGCAGGGGTGGGGTGTGGTGGGAGAAGCACACTTGCTGGGGCGCAGCTCGGCACGGAGTTCGATACATCGATATGCCGGTGCACGGGAGTTCTATATACGCTAACAATAGCGCTATACTTTTGCATGGGATTCCCAAGGGGATTTTTCAACTTTTTTTGTTCGATATAGGCAATAATTCAATATTTTGGGGTTCGATATATCCGGGATCGACTGTATTTACATCCAGCAGTAAACCTGTGATGTTAAGTTCAGCACTACCACGACTTCTGCAACATCAATCAGAACTTTGCCTCTGAAGGTATGTCAGACAGACTTGCTAAGGCAAGCCTGTCTGCAAGATTTTCAATATATGCGGCCTTGGCTCTACTATGGTCGCAGGCTATGATCCGCTACGACTGACTTAGAATGAGCACCGCAGGTGCGAGACAGTCTGTCCGACACAGCGATCGCCAAATTGGGTGTCGGTGCCCACTGCTTCGCCTATTTTACCGCGCCGGCAGCCAGCGTCCGAGCGTAAACAAACTCGACCCCACTCCGCAATGCCGGAATGCCTAGGGCCAAACGTCTACAACACGGGCTAAAGAAACCTCCTTCGTAGTACCTAGGCAGAATCATATATTCAAGGAGCAAAGGCCCCCAGATTTTCTCTCTTGCACCCGCTTTTATTTGCGCCTGCGCAGAAACGTCGAGCGCCGCGGGAAACGTCCCACCCCGCTGTAGCTACTAGCAATTGTAAAAATGCTTCCCGGCCATGCGGTTTCTCAACTTTGCTTGACTCGCCACCGAAACAGAAGATAGCCGATCCGCCCGCTGACCATCAGCAATGCATGCCGTTGCCGGTGAAAAGAAAGCGCACGGCTATAGATTTGGAAACTATGTGCTTCTAACCGATGAGACGATCATCGCAAACGTGCTTGCATCGGGTAGCGACGGCAGCGATGGCACGGTAGGGCAGGCTGCCTTAACGTTGTCCTCACAGGAGGCCTGTCATGATTCAGTCCCTCCGGGGCTTCGTTATCGCGAGGAACCTTCCGCTGCACTATGTGGAGCGCTTGTATGCTTTGGAGAAGGATGTCGGCAAGCTTCGCGTAAAGCATGCATGGCTGACGGACATAGGCTTTTCTCGTGCAAGCCAGTGAGAAGTACGTGCTGAGATGCTTGTGGCAATCTCTCCTCAGCGTTTCTTCTGGATTTCTCAAGCTGACAGGCTGCCACGGCAGCCTTCTCGCAATTTTTAAAAGGCCCCGTTTGGGGCCACCAAAGCGATGCCTCGGCGGAGCTTGCATATCGCTTGCCACTCGTAACACCTCTTTGCAGTTGTCATAGCAGTGCCATTCTTTAACGCCGACAGCCACGGCTTGTTACACGCAATCGGAGTGCCCAGGAAGCAGTTAAACGAGTGAACACAATCAGCAGCCGGGCAGAGGAAGGTGGTGGGGAGGGGCACTGGCCTCCCTGCCTATATAGTTGGCTCATATCACTTCTAGAATCCCCCTATTTAGATTTTTTTCATTCAACCAGGTCATAACAATTATCGGTAATAACAATGGAATTTTCGCAGCATTTGAATATTGTTATAAGTGGGTTCGACTGTAAATCAGTGAATGTGACCTGCCATTTGCGCTCGGAAATTTGCCGAAGACAGGCCAAAAATTTGTTTTTGACAAGAGAAAATGTGTCTGTGACACATTCACTGTCCTCTAGCGCCACCAAGACAGCCAATGCACCCATTGAGACAATGATTTGAGCAATGATTGGAATAACCATTGGTGTCAAGCACAGGCAAGCTGACCAGCCACGTTCAAATTGTATGGTGAGGACCAATTTTAAGATCAACATAATGAACGTTTTGGACCATAGAATTCTATTGGTGCCGGCCGAGGCTTTTGGTGCCGGCCGAGACTTTTGGTCAGAGTAAACGGACAAAAGGAAAAAAAAAAGGAAGTCTGCTGTATAAGCCATTGATGCTTCTGTAACTAACAGACCTCACAGCAGCTCATTGGCTGTGGCATTCATCCTGCCAAGCGTGAGGAGATCTGTTCGCTTACTGCCGCCACTGCAGCCAGGAATCAGACAAAAATTGGTCCAGCACCATAGACTACTTTCTTCATGGCCCAGGAGCAGCTTTAAACATCATCCTCAAATAAACGCAGTTGCTCTGTTCCCTTTTTTCTTTGAGAAACAGTATTCGAACTTATATGTTTTTTGGCCTGCACTTGATAAATAGTTATGGTAAATGTTGATGATGTGTTTGAAAACTCTTTTTTCCATAAAGTTTTGCAGCACTACGTTATAAGAAATGACTTCTTTGCTATTAGCCATGTTTATTTTATTATAAGAGCTGTCAAACCTTTGTCATGGGATATTTTCTGATAAATCTTATTCATTTGCCCGTCCATGTAAACTGACCTTGGACATTTATAAAATCTTAATTTGAATTTGTATTCACTACACACGTTTTCTGATATATCAGGAGTTTGAGGGAGCAATGTATGAACCTGAGGACTTAAGCAGTTTCAGATATACGATAACATTGTTTGGACTAGGTCTAGAAGTAGGCTACCCCACTTTTTTTTTTTGCACCCATTTAAATCGCTACAAATTGTTTTCATTGAAATTTTTCCTTTAGTAGTAGCCATTTGCATCCTTAAATAGTGCCACTTTATAAAAATAGTTAATTGACACCTCAGTGTGTCTACTTTACAAGTTACATGTGTACTATTTCTGTATGTCCTGCTTAACACAACTTTTTGCAATTTCTTGTTTAAAATGCAGAATTAAAACAGCGGAGCATGAGTACCTGGCTCACGAGAGGCTTTATGCCGCCATTGTACCAAGGAAAACAAGACTGGTGCAGAAAGCTGACTCTTTGAGGATCACCTTCGAGAAGGTGCATGCCAAGCATTCATGGAAATTCCTAACTAGAAACAAGAGAAAGGTACGTAACGTTTTAGATATTAATTGATGCGACATGGTCCTTTTTCCTCAAACATCTCACATTCTTTCTTTCCCTCTTAACACTATGCAGTGTACCGAGTGTTTCATGTAGATTGAACTAAAATTTAAGAAAAAGTGGTAAATAATCGCTGATTGAGACCAATGGTGCATTGTTCACAGTGATCTGGAGGTATTTTTTGAAGTGTGATTAGTGAGCTAATCGCCCAAGTTAATATATGGCTCATTTTGAATATTCTGCTTTAGGGCAAAAGTGTTGGACTATACTCGGAAACAACCAATGAAATTGTTTTCATGACATCATCTTTGACATGCAGAAGACTCTCTTTAAGAAAACTCGAAGGGACCATGAAAATTCGTCTTATCAGAAGTTCGTGTTATCAGAAGAATAATTGGCAACATGACCAGGTTCATCCAAATATCTTACATCAGAATGGTAAATGAAGTAGACTTAAAATGGGGAAAGAAATGACAAAAAGCATTTATGTAGCTGAACTTAATAGAAAACTGTTTTCAAGTGGCACTCTTGCTTGTTTCATCCAGTCCGTGATGGAAGTTTCACGCTCCTGTGCAAATCGGCAAGCATTTACAAATTATTTCATGCGTTCTGTGTGTCAGTGAAAGCGTGCAACGTGAGCTGACAATGGCAGCTTAATCTCGTGTGCACAGAAGGGGGGGGGGGGGGGGGAGCGCGCTGTTTTCATTGTGCGCATGGCACCAGGGACAGGAGGGATGGGGCTGTTTTACTTCAGTCGCACAATCTGCTTTGGGGGCACAGTCTAGGTGGGCCAGTTGCTCGTAGCTTTGCGTGCACTGTGTTCTTGCTGCTCAGTTTGCATTGAAGTGATATACAGCGTGAAGGTCACTTTGCTCCCTGCTGCTTCTGTAATTCCTCACACCAGCATTTTGACAGCAAGCGTCTGCGGTCAAGCGTCTGCATCGAATGTGATGTGTTCATGTTTGCCTGTGCACACTGACACCATGCTTGTTAATTTAGTTAGTAAGCAAAAGTTTAGAAGGAGGCGTTCTACTTCGGCAGCTGCAGCACTTGGCATGGCCGCGCGAACTCTTTCTTGAATATGATCTGTGATGTGGACAGTCTAGGCACACCAAGGGCTGACAGCTTCGTATGTGTGCTACGGCACCCACACGTTTGCAAGTCACCCACGTTCGCGCAATGAAATGTCGCTGTATCTTTTTGTTTCCATCTCTTGTTTTCACCTTTGTCTATGGGCTATGTGCACCGCAGGTCTCCAGTCAGGTGCCTTGATGCACGCGCCCCAGGTGTAGTGCATCAAGGTTCCCTAGCCTTCAGGATCAGTAGCGGTGGCGGTCGCTCCAAATATTTGTCTTAACTGAAGAGCACATCTGAGGCAGTTCGTCCTAAGCGATTTTTTGTTTTCTTTTTTTTTTCGTCGAGTTTATGGAAAACCAAACAAGTGTTCCCATGTTGTTTGTTATGTGCGAGAATTCAGCTTAACCGAGTTCATCTTGAGAGGAAGCTTTAGCTCGGGTGCTCATATGCAAATGCATGTAAAAGCAGGATACGTTTTCCTCGGCAACCACTGCACTAAATTTGACGAGGTTTGTTGCATTTAAAAGAAAAACTTAAAATCTAGTGACTGTTGGTCACGAAAAAATTTGGTGATACGAAAATACAGCTTTTGCAGAACCCTTGTACACAACGTAACAAATTCACATCATATATAAATTGACATATCAAATTTGTCCGCTTTGAATGATTAATGGATGCCATTTACAGAACCATGATATCTGTTCTTGATGCAGAGCTATTAATTTCTAAACTTCGTGCTTCTGTTCTTTTTTTTTTTCCACTTTCGAATTTTTGAAAATTCTTTTAACGAAGTTCAGCCCCTAAATAGAAATTCTGCTTCCAACAGTCACTATAATTTAACTTTCTCTCTCAAATGTAACAAATTTAATTAAAATCGGTCCAAGGGTTTTCTCAGAAAAGCATTTCTGCATTTTACATGTATTTTAACAGGCGGCATCGGAGTTGGGCCTGAGCTAAAGCTTCCTCTTAATGAGAGTTCACTGTTGTTTGTTTACTCGAGCTCAGAAGAATGCCTGCATTATATACGAGCGACGTCACTGTGCGCTCGAATGTCTGGTTTGCAACTCTGTCAACCGTGTTTCCAAAGAACAAAGGCTGTAGGTCCCAAGTTTAAGAATGCGATCAGTCCAGGCTGCTACATCAGTATCGTCGTTGTGAAAATGGAAATCCGCCATGGTTTAAATTATAAGTGATAGGCCAACACTGAAAGCAGATTGAGATATGCTCATTGGCTCCTTCGACAACAGGAGCGCAGGCTTTATCCTTCGGAAACACAGTTGAGCATTGCATCTAGCTGCAAACTAGACACGTAAGCCTGCAGTGACACTTCCCCCCCCCCCCCCCCCCCCCCTCTATTTCGCAGGCGTCCTTCAGAGCCTGGAAAGAAATTACTATAGGGAAATCTGGATAATTTGAACTCCTCTGTTCATCTTGGCAATGACCTACCTGTACAGTATATTTAAAGAGAGAAAAACTCCTGTGAATTCGAACTCCAAGAACTATACAACACTTCGAACAAATGTCTCACTCCTATGCACCACTTTTCGGACAAACCCAAGCCAAAAGCGAAGGTTTGATAGATCACTAGCTACCATAATGTCGCGTGCCATAAGGATAAGGAAGGACGCGCGATGAGCCGAGACTGAACCGGAGCAAGCAGAGCAGCGCGTGCCCCCCTTTCCCATCCAACTTAGAAAGAGCAGGAAGGAGCGTGTGATCACACAGGCTCACAATTACACAGACTGTAACTTAGATAACCTAATTGTACATCAAAAACTGCTTTAGCTAGCTCGGGTTAAGGTTCAAGTTACATGCCACACCTCCTACCTCGTCATAATGAAGTCAGATTTGATATGAGAATATACCTTAATTACATCCAATATTTTTATAAGGATATATTCTTTACATGCTGATATTGGTGAGAAACGTTTTACGGATTTCATTTTATATATGATAATTCAGTGTATGTGTTCATTATATTGAGGTTTGACTTAACCCTTTCGCTGTCGGACCTTTCTGGCCGTGACGCACCCCCAGTGTCAGCTTGGTTTCAGGGAACGAGCATAACAGGGAATGAACATAGCAATTTATTTTTGATTATGATTGGTATACAAATAACGTAGTCAATGCTATATGCACATTTCAGTGTTCTGCAGCTGCTGTTAGTAAACATCATCATCAGCCTGACTATAAAATCCGTTCAACATCCGAATCTGACGATGCGGAACCCTCTTCCTCGCATGCGACTCTGTCCGAGTCCGAATCCAAGCTCGGCTCGTATTCTAAATCAGAATTGAGCCACCGCACCAATGAGCAGACGAAGGTCCCGCGCGCTCAGCCATCCGAAAGTAACCGCGCGCTGGGAGGCTGCGCTTTCAGTCGCCCGCACAACGGAGAGAAATGGGACGTTGCGTGATCAAGAAGACAGAGGGAGATGGAAAAAGGCTAAACAAAGTTCGAAGGGCTTTACGTTTACTGCTGCAAGTCGGAAGCGAGGGATCGGCGAGAGAGCGAAAGCAGCAATCGAGTCACTCTTTTCGGAGAGGCAACGGCACGTGCGCCCGAACTTGACGCGGCGTAGCAGACACACCAGCAGAAGAAAAATAAAAACCTTCAAACCAGCGGAGATGGCAGAACAACCCTTGAACCCATAACCACACGCGCGCGACGCATGATCCAGTGAACGCGGAGCCACTGCGCCACTTAGCAAAGAGAAAGTGGGGAGTGGCAGTCGCACCGTACTCTTCAATACATGGGTTAACACAGGTCGGGGAGAATATACGAACTTGTAGAAAGAGTCAACAGATGGCGTGGCAAATTCAGGAGCGCCAGCTTTGCGCTCAGGCGCGAAATTTTAAACGCACGATAGAGAACGTACCGGTACGTCAGTGACACCGTGGGGGGGAAGCGCGATGACGTACCGGTACGTCCGTGACAGCGAAAGGGTTAATAGCCCTTCAGTCTTAGGTGGGGACATTTGATACCTTGTGTGAGTTGTCACCCGTGCTCTTGTGACACAGGAACAGCAACACAGTAGTTCAAACAATCACAAGGGCATTTATTGCACCTTTCATGCCTGCTAACCTATTTGCTATCCGCATTGCACATAAATCTAGGAAGTCTGACTCACCGCGACTGGATATCGAGCGAATATGTTCGTTCCATGCTGGACATCAATGCCTGGTCATTCGCATATATGGTCATGTGAACAGTAGCACGTTTGAACGATTGTGTTCGTCCATTCCAGTGTCCTACTCCATGGCCTCACGAGGCCATCTCGCAGAAGCATAGTTTGGCACACGGGTGGAACGTCCAAACTGCTCGCCGAACCTAAGCCAAAGAGGGAGAGCCCACTTCTATTCGCGCCCCTGTAACCCCGCCACTAGGTGGCCTTAGCAGTGCAACACTTGCGCCATCTCTCCTAATACGCTGCAACCACACTGACCTCTGCTGGCACTAAGCTACGCGGAGAAGCCAGATTACAGCAGATGCAAAAGCCATGCAGGGAAAACAACATCAGGGGATGTATGACAGTCGAGCATCCCCACATCCCCCCAACCTTCTATCACTACATACTCCGCCGAAACATGTCACACGGTCTAACATCAATGCTTGCTTCGCGAACAAGAGGTAGTAGGTAGTACATGCAGCAGTGGCCGCATGTCTCCGTTAATGCTTCGTACACTCAGCGAACGCCAAAGTAGTGCAAAGGAGAGGAATTCTGCATGCACATCGCCTACATGGTACGACATTTAACTCGGTTAAAACATGTTAGCAGGCTTGTTGGTTTGAACCCCATGACAGCATGTGTAAGCACGACTGAACAGGGACATAGAAAGGCACAGACACAGAGAGACAGCGCTACTTTCTCAACTATAGATTTTATTTTCGCATGCCTCAATAAATATATACCGAACGAGCAGAAACAGGCGAGACAAAAAAGAACATACAGTGGGGCTTGTTGATGAACCGTACTTGTGTCTAAGGCACGATAAAAACATACACTGCAGTAGTTACACCGATAAACCGAGAAATTGTATCTCTTTTTTAGATAGTGACACTGGTGGCTCGCTCACGCACCTTTCTTCTATTTTTGCAATTTCATAGGCCTCCACAATCTCCCTTGTCATCCTGCTATGAGCCCTATACAAAATAGATGTCCTTTCGCTCATAGCTTTGCAGGTGCAATCTTGGCAATGAATTCCTATATGGCCCAAGATTCCTCTAGTTACATTACAGTGCAGTCCACTTATAACGATACCACATATAACGATATATTGGTTATAACGATGGGTCGACATGAGAGTGTCATATTATGCATTAGGTCTATGGGGAAAAAAAACATTTATAACGATAGGTTATTCACCGCATATCGGATATAACGATCAAAATTTTGCAGTCTGGACGGCGTTTTCCGTGCCAAATAATCGTAACGTTTGCGTTGCTTAGTTCCCTGAAACGAACGATGTCGAGACGAGGCGATGTTTACCTCCGTAAGTTCGTATCTGCCGCCATTACCGCGCAGCGCATCTCGCCCCGCCCGCGCACGAGTAGGCGCAGCCAACGTTGGCGCAGTGCGCCACAAGATGGCGCTAGCTGCTTCATGCGCGTCGGCCACAGTCGCTCCGAAAGAGAGAGAAAGAAAAAAAGAAGCGACAAGCAAAGCGGCGCGGTGGCGCCCGTCCCGCGTCTCTCTCGCGATAGCAGGCTGACGCCACCGAAGCAGCGTGCAACCAACGGTTCAACCCAGTTCGAAGATGGCGCCGACAAAGCGCAAAGCTGTGTCGCTTGACACGAAGATGGATATTTTGCAGGACTCTCGATGCGGCTTCAAGGTGAGCGCCCTCGTGAAGAAGTTTGAGCTCATCCAGTTAACGATATCAACCATCTTGAAAACCGGGAGCACCGCGATTGTGAAGGCAGGAGCTATCAGCGGCCATTCCGATCACCGGAAAAGGGGTTAGAGACCCTTTGTACGCCGATGTTGAAGAGGCGCTTTACCAGTGGTTCATCACCAATTGCTTCAAGAAGGCGGGCTTTGTGCGTAAGGACGAACTTCCCCAACCCGCTGAGACCGACCCGGTGGAAGTCGCTGACATAACCGAGCTCTGGGAGCTCGTTCCTACTGGTGACACAGGTGGTGTGTCGAAGGAGGAGTTTTTGACTGCAGACAGTGCTGCCTCGTTCTGCGATGAGGTCACCGACGAGGCGATCGCCGAAGATGTGCTGTCTCGACAGACGCAAAGTTGTGCGACAGTGGCGACGGCATCAGCGACAGTGACAACGAGATCGACAGTGGCTCCTTGACCCCGACCACGATGTCCACGCAAAGTGCACTGTCCTCGATGGACTCCTTAATTGATTTTATGCATGCTAAAGGATTGCCGCCAGTGTTCACGCAGCGGCTGGAATCCATGCACACCGGGGTTGTGAAGCTGGAGCTGCCACAAAAGCAAGTGCAGATTTCGGACTATTTCGGCGCGCCTAATCCTTGACACGGTCATTGGCGCTAGAAATAAAGTTTGTTTTTCACGGCCTACTGTATACATCATCTATTCTTTAGAGCAAGTAGCGAATTCGAGTTCAGAGCTGCAAAGGTAAAGAGCGCAAACGCGTTAAAAATTTTTTTTTTTTTTTGGTAACTGCAGTCCAGATATAGCGATCATCGGTTATAACGATCATATTTTTCGTCTTTCTCGATATTGTTATAAGTGGACTGCACTGTATCTTGATGAATATCAAGTAAGCAAATGCTTACTTTATATGGCCAATACAGCCACTATCCTTACTTCGTATAGCTGTCTACTAATTTGCTATTGCAATTGATGCTTCGCCTTTCTGGCAAAACTGCTACTTTTTTTTTTCATCCTTTTTTTGGATTTACAGGGCGGGCGCAAAAGTGTCATCACCTAGTCACATGCATTGGTGCAGACGGCACATGAACAGGGGCGAGGGGGTCGTGCGAACTTGTGTCCCTGCAGATTTTAGAATCTTTGACAGGTGGAAACTTGCACCGAACCTGACAGTAAAGCAGCGCAGACGGTGCCTCCTTTTTGCAATGTCTACTAATGTCGCATGATGCACTGTCCTTTCGTCTGTCGTGCAGATTGGTCTTACGATAGCCTACCTGCCCTAGAGTTGGGATAGCCCTTCTGCATTTTGTAGAAAAAATATGGAAAGCAAAACTTTATGTGCAATAAAGAAAAGTTTGCCACATGCCGCAATACACAGGTCCACTGTTGAACTGAGCATCTTATCAGTATTCAGTACAACAGAAGATCACTAATTCTTTAGCTTCAGAGAAAACAAAGCATATTCGACTGAAATAATTCAGATAATTCAACAAAAATTATTTTCCATACCTTCATATACTAGAACTTAGCTGTAATCAGGGCTGGCATATTCATTTGGTGTTCCCTTTTATAAGAATAGACAGTACTGTATATATTTATTTCTGTGTGCCTATGTTATGGATAGCTTGCTACATTCTGGTTATGCAATGCTAGCAGACTCACGAGCATGTGCAGCACCATATTTTGTCGCCCAAAATTAGCATTAAATTTAGTGAAAATTTTTCTGATATTCAATATAAGGCTTCTTTTTTTTTTTTTCTTGATTCAATTTGAAATCTACTATTTAGTATTTGCACACCCCTAGTTATCTGTACACATACATTGTGTAACTACCTTGTTTCGTGGATGAGGTTTCTGTCCCCGAATAAAATAGTTTTTGCTAATAACAACAGATACCGTACAGTGTGAAGTACACTTGTCGAGTGACCATCTACGGACTGCGCAAACATCCGAAGCAGTGGTAAATGTAGGGTTGTTTATCTGCATGTTCTGCATAGTGCGTTGTCCAAGCATGCGACCATGCAAGGTCTTACTGTGGTTTTAGCACTTCTTTGTTTTTCTTTCTGTTTATGTGAAAGAAGATAAAGTTTTTTGGTCTGGTTCGTCCCATCCTCTACGACGCACCCACCCGTCTTACCGCAACTGTCTCCTGACAAATAACTACCAGATTCTTTTTACGCGATCTCCTTTGGATATTACTGCTTTACAGGGCACAAAGGCAATGTCGAAACACAAAGTTTGTATGTATCATGCTGGTTTACTAACTGCAGTGATAGCTGTGTTGAGTAACATCATAGGCTTCATACAGGAGGCTAGCATTTACATAGCATAGTGATTTCAAGTGTACTAGACTTGAAATGCGTGAGAACGCTGCCAGTGGCTCATGCAAATATTTTATAACAATTGGCACTGTGATGTTTCGGGGTTGCATTGGGTTGGCCGTACAGGAGCATATGCTTTTATGTTTTAGTTCCCAAGCCGAACGATGAGATAGTGAGATTTTGTAATTCGTGCTGGTTATTTATAGATGCTGGTTCTCTTTGTCGAGTGAAAACCGATATAGTCAAAATAGTTCACAACACGTACACACATTGCCGGCGTATGATGCACATCACTTGTTTGCGCACCCAAAAGAATTTTCCACATACTGTTGTTACAACTGCTCCGAAAGGCTGCACGGTGGTTTCCCTATGACCTTGTATAACAGGCATCACATAAATTTCACTGAGAACAAGCTAAATCATCTCCAAGTCATTCCGCAGCACCGTGCCACGCGCCCTTTTTTTCTCTTCCGACTATAAGGTCTATAGTGCGAGGTTTTTTTCCCCAGAATATTTAGCCTCAAAGTCGGCTTCCACCTTATATGCGAGGCTGGTAGATTCAGTAATACTGTTTTAGTATGATGGGTGGCAGCACCACATTTCCCATGATTCACATTTTTAATTGCAGTGAAAATTGTACCAACTAATTTGGCTGGTGAGGCAGTACCCTATTTTCACACGTATAACCAGCATTGAGAATTCAAAAATTTCACTCTAAATGGGGAGTGTGGGTTATAAGCGAATTTCGCCTTGAGGTGTGGTGTCACAGCAGCATGAATTTCAATCTATAGTGTGGCTTCATGGCAGCACGGTGTCCGCTGCCGTGAAGCTGCACCTCAATGTAACATTCGCACCAATCTAGTTTCGTTTTCTCCTTGGTTTCCCCACCCTCTCCCCAACTCCCACTGTTGAAGCTCCTTTCCTCTCTTCTAATTCATGGTTGCCATTTTGCATTTTGGTTGTGTTTTTCGAGCAATCCCAGCAAAGTTTGAATAATCTTTCGGCTACTTTATATTACCTTATATTAGTGTACGTATTTAAGTCTTTTCTCACCCACCGCAGTAGCTTAGCGGCTATGGTGTTGCGCTGCTAAGTACGAGGTCGTGGGATGAAATCCCAGCCACAGCAGCAGCATTTGGATGGAAGTGAAATGCAAAAACGGCCGTTCCTCATCCATTGGGGGCACGTTAAAGATCCCCTGGTGGTCAAAATTAATCCGGAGTCCCCCACTACAGCGTGCCTCGTAATCAAATCGTGGTTTTGGCATGTAAAGCACCAGATTTCAATTCAACTTCTTTTCCTTGGGCTCCCCAACTGGCACCCTTGCCTTATAATCGTGACCGCCTTATGATCGAATAAATATGGTATTGTGGTGGTTAACAAAATGGTTTTGGTTTTTTGAGACTTGAGAAATTGGTCACACCTTGTGCTGTAGATAGCAGACTGGCATCACAAGAAAGTTAAAAAAAGCTGATATCCTGCACAGAATTGCTTTTAAATGCGTAACCATTTCTATAACTACTCAACAAAGTAACCCGTCTGCCCGTCTGTCACACAAGACGAGACCACTTTCAAGATACGGCCTGCAGCAGCGAGTGAAAACACATTCGTGTTGCCTCTCGCTTCAACACGAATTAAACGGCGAGAACACAGTGGGAACGAAGCTATCAGTACTCATCACACTCTGTCTTCCATCGCAGATCGCTTTCAATAGCGCCCACATGGCCGTGCCATATGCAACTGCTGCCTGAATTTGGTTGATCACGGTTTATAGTGGTTCATATTGAAAGGAGGCAGCATCATCGACCACATCTATGTACGAAGTCTACCAAATGTGACACTGTTCAATTACATCACATGCTATAGCACGCATTGGTCAGTGTTCATCTTCCACGAAGTAGCGGCATCATCCAAACGCACCATCATATAACACGAGTAACATTGCTACTACTCGCCTCTTTGTCATCTCATGCTGTTCTTGGCTAGAATTTCGCTGTTGCTACCGCGCTTCTCCATTTCAAGATTCCTTCGTGGTGTTTCTCGCAATTATACCAAACACAGTAGCAAATGCTTACGCATCATTTGGATAACTCCCACAGGAGATCCTGCATGTAAGTTTTAACAATTGGTACATAAATTTTTTTCTCTCATCAGGGGAAAGACAGACCAGCAAAATGTTAACTTTCAAGGAGACCTAGTAAGGGTCTGGTCTTTACCCTATAGTTATGGGCACAAGTGTACTTTGTGACCACTTTCCAAACCTAATTGTGCTCACACTGTTGCAGGTGCAGTACATTCGCTATCAACTGGATCATATTGACGTAAGTGACAATGAGGATGACATAGTCAGTGCCTGCAAAGCTTACAAGGACCCCCTCTTCACAGGTTTGCATTGTTCTTGCACTTTTGCTTGCCCTTTCTTTTCGTCCTTCTTACTTTCAAGGTGAACTGCTGTTCTTTGAATGAGAGGTTCCTCTTTATGTTAAGCAGCATCCAGGGTGTCTACCAACCGGGAAAACTCACAATTTTCAGGGATTTTGAATTGTCTGGAAAAACTAAGGGAAAATTAAAAAAACTTGTGCTTCAATCAGGGAAAATTAGCTGTCATTTTATTGAAAAGGAACAAAAGTTACCCTACTGCTGGCTCGAGTAAAGAAGAGGAATCTTAACGAATTGTCGTTGACACCGTGTTTTCGGCTGGAGGAGTTACCAGTGTACAGTCAACGACCGATTTTCTGGACGCCCGACTTTTGTGAAATGCCCGATAATATGGACGGCTTCATGGCAGTAATCAAAGCCAACACCGCCGGCAGCCGTAGCCACCACCGCGGCAATGCTAGGCTTAGCTGCTTCGACATTCACTATTAACCCTTGAGGGTCGATTTTTTTCGCCATATGCGACCCCCCAAGGTCGATTTTTTTTTATTGCAGATTCCAATTCTTCTTAGGGACTTATTTCGAAAAAAAATTACTGCAATTTTTCTAGGGTAACCGTAAAGTGAGAAAAAGATATTTTGCGTTGGTATATATCTACTATTCGTTCATGAATAACAACAATAGAAAAGGAAATAAACTTATAAGAATAAAAAATTTGACGCATTTTTATACACATAGTTCAAGGCCTTGAAAATCCGCACTCGAGAATATTTTGCAAGACTGAAATGTTCCTGCTCTTACACTAATATGTACATCCATAGCGTAATCGAACTGCGTACGTACGCGCACTCAAAAAAACTGTGTTGTTGTGTGCCTGTCAAAGAAGCACAACGTGTGACAAACTTCCGCTAATATTCATCTCATGGCCAACCAGAGGCAATTAGTTTTCGCGAGTGTCAAAAAAGAAAAAAGAAAAGCACCGGACACGCATGCACGGCGGCATCCTTCCTATGCGCACCCCTGTGAGCACAAAATGAGCGAGAAGGAGGTGGTCGCCCTTTGAGCGATTAGTAATGAGATGGCCATCAGTTTTGCAAACGCAAGAAGCCGAAACCGCCAGCAGAACAGAACCCGAACCGCCGCACGCGCGCCAATGCGCCAGCGGTGGTATATAGACGTGCGGGAGCAAACTAGCACTAAAACAAACCATGCAACGAAAACCGAGAAAGGTAGGCGCGTGAAAAGAATTCCCTGTATTCCCACATAGTGGCAGCATATGACAGAAAAGAAAAAGTTAGGAAATTGGTGTTCTTTTTAAACGTACAGACCGCGCCGTAAATATACGGCATCGACCATTTTTGGACTTGTTCGCAGCGCCGTATATTTACATCATTCACCCTCAAAGGGTTAAACTTGTGGCCATTCGGTGCTTTTTTTTTTTTTTTTTTTTTTCATTGAAAGAATTCGCCGCTGTCAGCAATGGCACTGACTCCGCCTTTGTGGTCCTTGAGATTGGCTTCGAAGCTCGGAAAGTATGGCGCATTGCATAATGCCAGTTCTTGAAAGGCAGCTTCACCTCTGCGCAGTGATGTTACGTGGTGAAGTGTGCAAGTATTGTGGTGAAGCTTAACAAGCATGGGAAGGGGCGATTGTCACTGGACACATTCCATAATTATACATGCATGCACCCGCCATCTCCTGTCGCAGTACGACCACCGATATGCCTAATAAGTGTCCTGACTGCCCTTAAGAGCTTTTTCGGATGTGCCTGTGTGGATTTGAGCCCTTGAGGGCAGTAAAAAACACGCATTCATTTTTTCGGACTGCCCAATTTGATTTTTCGGACGTTTTCGTGGCCGCTAGGGAGTACAAAAAATCGGACGTTGACTGTACAACTGACCAAGAGGATGCTTCAAATGATCCATGATGCAAACGTGCGGCAGAACGAGGACAAGAACAGAAATGACCGTTGCATTGAGGAATGATCGGGCAAGAAACTGTTGCCTCTTCTTTGAAGGAGCATGAGCTCAAAAAGCAAAGTGTTGGTTGACGCAAAGATGCAGGTGGCCCTCATCCAAACCAAAATAAACTCTTGAAAGCAGTGAAACACAAAACGGACGCATTGTGCGTGGGCTAATAGTCTGTGAGGACAGTTGAGGTTGACTTTCCAACTGCAAAGAAAATCTCATTTGTGACAAAGTTCGGGTCTTGCTATCACTTGATAGAAATAGCTAATTTCAGAAAATATTTGCTTTTGTATACATCTCTTTTTATTTGTATTTGAATATGCTCAACTCTATTTACAATGGGCTTTATCAATTTTTTTTTTTTTTCGAAGATATTTTATTTGCTGTGCGTTTTACTGTCCCCTACCTTCAGTTTTCTATTTTGAATGAAATAAACACTACTCCTTACCATACAAACTGGATTAACTTGTTTTTTTATTTTTTGAAATACTTGAGAGTGACAGCATCGGGCGATGTGGTGTCCAGCCTGCCTTGACATAAAATAAAGTTCTGTGTCGCTCAGGGATAACCTGTAAAACTCGGGGGAATTTGAAAATGTCAACTTGGTAGACACCCTGAGCATCAGTATTGTTACTTTGTTCTTTTCTAAAATAGTTGTCTGCAATGAACATTCTAGTTGGCACATTTCAAGTAGTACTTTCTTCGACATGTCTAAGGGGCTGAAATCTTAAAGAATGTTGTAGGACAGAGGTGTGTGGTTTGTGCAAAATTTTTTTTTTTTTATCAGAGTATAGCTTTAATTTCAAGTTTCTGTTTAGATGACCTAGTATCTGCAGCCAAACTAGTCATTAACTATCTACACTATTTCATTATGCACGGTGTGTCAGATTGAGGGGAACACAAATGTGGGACTGGTGTGCATCCTTACACAGAATTTACGAAAAGCAGTGGCATTCGTAACACCCGTACTAGGTGTATGTTCACTAACTTGTTTCCTCAAATCCATAGCCTTTGCTTCTTGCTACGAGTGGACCATGTACCTTATAATATTGAGTGTAATAGGGAGCAGAAAAATGAGAATGAGGCCATGTATAAGTGTGGCATTTTGCCAGTGATTTTTGAGGTAATGCAATGCAACTGAATAACATTGCAAGGTTGTGCAAGACTTCTGAATGATGGTCACTGCAAAATTTTCATTGTTCCATTGTAAACTGATTTTATTGCGATTTATTGCGAATCCTATTGCGATTTTCAAAAGTGTTATATTGAAAACAGGCTCTCGAGGAAGAGTGCTATGGACTTCCATTAATTCAACTTTGTTTAATTCAATTTTTTGTTAATGTGATCCTGACCAAAGGTCCTGGCTGGTGCCTATCCATTTCTATGAGCCCAACCTATGTTATTTCAATCTTGAAATTGGACTTCTTCAGATAATTCAAACCAATCTATTTTATTTTGATCTTGAAGTTGGCCTTCACCCGATAATTTGAACTTGACTTGTCAGCATGCATGCACCTGACCCAAATGATGATCCCAATAATGGCAGTGTTTGTCTTGGCAGGGCTTAGTGGACAGTAACTGCATTGAACACACATAATTTCTTACCAAGAACACCCATTTTTGACTTCTTGCAGGAATATTTTCAAGAAAGAATGGTGGTTCACAATGCATGCTTGCATATTTACTCGATTCTAAAGCACATATTTTTTTCCCAGAAAATTGGTTTGAAAATTGCCTGTGTGCTGCAGTCGGATATGAAACTAAAACCATGTTCATAACAACCTACCATCGGATCCAGTCTAGCCAGTGCCATCGCCTTTGGCATCTCAAGATGGCAGCAGAACAAGTTTTTGCATTGCAAGACAGCAACAATGCACTGCTTTGAATATGCTATTTCCTTCAAAGGGCAAATTTTTTGCTATCCTGTAGCATTGCATGAGTTGTTGGACAAACTAGCAAAGTACAGTAGAACCTCATTGATATATTCCCGTTACGTATGTTTTCCCGGCGCCAACATTCGCTATCGAGAACACAAAAAATTACCCAACAGAGTTGAGCTCATTTTTTACCAGTTCAGACGTTACCTGAAAACACACTTTTTAGGCACCAACATTCAGTGCGTCGCCACTCTGATCATATCATAGGTTTTCCGGCCGCTAGATCCCATGTAAACAAGAAAATGTGCGTGCAAGGCGCGCGCGATTGAGAACAGTATATAGCTGCCCACCGTGGCAGCTTCACTGCAATATCGCCCACCCGTCTCGCCTGAAAACTCCGGCGTGTGCTCAGTTTCTCACTTCGGCACCAACAAATCTTCTGTGGGGTCGTCGTACACAGCATTCACAGCTGTCACCTCCAATCCTATTGCAATAAGCATCTTTGCCGTCGTTCCCTGCTGCAGATTGCAATTTTATACGTTTTCCGGCCGCTGGATCCCATGTGAACAAGAAAAGGCGCGAGGCGCACGCGATCAAGAACAATGTATAGCTGCCCAACTCACATGAAAACGACGGTGCGCACAGTTTCTTATTCCGGTATGAGCAAATCTCCACCCAGGTCGTCACACGCCGCATTCACAGCTATCGCCGCCAAAGCTACTGTGCTAAGCATCTTCACCCATCTGTTTTACAGTGCGTGGTGTGTAGTGCCATTGGTAGCATACTGCACACGTTTAGTAGGCAGTAATCCAAACACACCCCCGTTCACTGCTGCAGGCGGTGCGATGTGGGCATCACGTTTTGCTTCGGCAGCATCTGGCATCGCTCACCAGCTCGATTTCGTTTTCAGTTTCCTGTCGCCCTCTTAAAGCACCACGCTATAGGAAAACAACAGAACGCGTCTCGGGCTGCCAGAGCACCAGCAGCTTGACCTGCGTCGGTGTCTGGTACTGCAACGATCCGCGCAACGCTTCGCATTACGTAGATGTCAACAATAGTTGAGTCTGTCAAATTTTCTTAGTTGTTCGGATCGTACATTTTTCTGATTAGTATGTTTTTTCCCGCATTGTTTCCCAAAAAGTATGAACGAGGTTCTACTGTAGTTAGTTTAGGCATGGGCTGCCACATTGTTTGCGATTGTTGCAGTCTTTTGATGAGTGCAGATTATCAAACTTGCTATGGGACCGTACGGAGGTCGACATGTTGCGGTTCACAGACGGAGGTAAAGTTATGTTTCAGAGACGATGAAGATTAAGCGTAAATAAATTTCTGGGAAGGCAAAGTGTGCTGATTTCATCTTTACTTTATTGCCAGAATTGGAGGCACGCTACACTTTTCTCATAAAAAATATTCAGTGTTATTATATTTGTCATCTCTATGTTAGCATTCCACTTTGAACCCACAAAAAGTGAGTCATATTCAATTAGGAGAGTGCTAGGATGTGTCAGACATAGTCTGACCGCAATGTAACGAACTATTTTAATGTCCTGATCTTAGTTGCATTGAAAAACATGTATAATCTTTTTTTTTTTTTACGATTTAACGAAGTAATTTTGCGACCCGGCCATTTAAAGCATGTACTTCGAGCCTGTATGGCTAGTAAGTCTAGCAAAATACTCAAAAAATGTCGGGCAAGGCAAAAGTTAACTTCGAGCATTGTTCTGCATGAAAAGTTTGAGCAGCAAACCCCGTCAAAGCGCGTGAGCCAAGACTCGGTAGGCAGGAAACAGCACTGCGCTATTTTTCGCGTCTGTAAACAACTTGTGGAGGCCACGGGTCGCACGGCAGCACAAGTAGAAACACGAGAGCTGACTATTCCATCTGCGCAAGTGGGTCGGGGAGGGAGTGAACACGCTTTAATGTATACAAGCACACATGGGGGGAGCAGGAACGCGCTTCTCCTCCTCGCACGCGTCCGTGCGCGGGCCACATCGTATAAACGCCGAGCCAAAATGGTTGGTGCCTCCATGCACATTTTGTTTTTCCCGCGCATCTAGTGTTGGCAGTAGCTTAATTTCAAGTTTTCGTGACGTGGTGCGAATCACACACTTCATCAATGCTCCGCCTTTCTGTCAAAACTGTAACTTTTCTTTTTAAATGCGGATGCATTTCTATGCCTACCCAATGAGGGAACTTGTCCGTCAGCTACATCGCTTTCAAAATAGAGCCCTCAGCAGTAAGTGAATTCACCTTCGTGCTGCTTTTCACTTCAACGCGAACTAAGTGGCAAGAGCACGGGACACACGAACCTATCAGCACACGGTGCACTGTGTCCCCATCGCAGACTGCTTTCAAGATGAGGCCCGTGCTTCTCGCTTCAACGTGAACTAAGCGGCGAGAACTTGTCTGCGTGGCCGCGCTCTACGCAGCGGCCACCAGGGTACGGTTGATCACTGTTAATAAGGGTTTGATGCAGATGTATAAGGCACTAAAGAGCGATAACGGCTCATAATGATCTGAACGTCATCAGCACGCCTGGCGCCGCTACCTGTGGTAGTTTGCTTCCGTCATCAATTCACCCTGTGCCGCCATTCGCAGCAGTTTGTGTCGCCGCAGTGCTCGTTTGGATCAAGTTGCATAACATTGATAATGACACTGGGCTACGTCGAGATGAGTGAGTGGTACAATGCTTATGCATACTTAGACAACTCCTAGATGAGTTTCTGCGAGATTTTTTTTTTTTTTTTTTCTTACGACGAATATCCATATCTTTTTACACTTCTGTTTTTCATTTTTAGGCGCTCACTGCAGGCACTAAGCGTGGTCAGTTATGGCATCTAAGATTTATGGCGCCGCATGATCCAACACACACAACTCTCAGACGCTGAGTCATGTCGATGCGTTGCTCTCGGTGCAATCTGCACTGCAGTATTATGACCCTTATTAATTCGTTAATAAGTGTAGGGATGGAATTGCTGCACCAATTGCGCCATCTTGCACCAAAACAGTAATTTCAAATGGAATTGCCAAATTTAGCAGGATGTGCGTGTTCAGTAGCAACAACACAGCCATAGGCATGCATTGGCTAGCACTTAGCCCTGCAATCCAAGCCTAAGCAATCCATTTCAGCGTCTGCATCTTTGGAGTGTGTGGGTGTGTTTGGTGGCATAAGTGTGACTAGGCCACATCGAAATGAAAGCCATTATGTGCTATACAATGCATTATGAATGTTTTGTAAAGGTGTTACGCGTTGCACCACATCCGGTTATCGGGAGGATAGTGCGACACGCCAACAAGCAACCTGCTTGCTTTCATGACACTTGGTCACAAATATCCAATGCCAACCACAATCGTCACTCAAATTTGCACGCAGGCTGCACTATTTTCTACCAGACCACACCACACAAAATCAGGCTCTTGCTGCTGCAGAACGCAAGCCAAGGATGTACAGTTGCAGTTCAGTTCAGTTGTTTATTTTTCACCACACACACACAAAAAAGTACACAAGGTGAAAAAATGGTGAAAAAAATGGTGACCGAAAGAAAAGCTACATTATAGCAACTTGATGGAGCTCCGGCCACCGTGAACAAGCAGCAAACAGGCACAAACACTGCATCGCAATAAAAAAAAAGTGGTAATACACACAGCAATTAGGACACTACAAGATGCAAAACAAGATATCTTGGAAGGCAGATCCCAGAAACTGGGATAGCGTGAATGCTAACATGTCATGTCAAAAAAAATGTAAACACCATATGTTCACTGATTGGAAAACAAACTAAAGCGGGCATCACAAAAACAGATAAAAACAATGTGATAACACAGCAGTATGTTGTTTATCGCAGCTAAAATAGATTTCATTTAAAAATATGCAAGAAATTTAAGAAGCAACCAGATGATATATTCAAGACATCGTTCATAGGTATACAGTTAAAAAAAATACAGACAACTGCTATACATTCGAAAATGAATCAAAGTGGTACGTAATAGTATTTACTGCTTTGAGGGACACGTTTTCAGAATCAACTTTTATTAAAAACCAGCTTTCAAAAAAATAGTTACAACATACACTTGTTACTTACGGTTAAGGGATCTATGTATTGTTTAGAAAGCTCGTTCAATATGTTGGGTAAAGTATGGCATAATCTCTCGCGCCCATATTCTGTGTGTGAGAATGGAATGTGCCAAGGAATTTGACATCAAAAGGAGTATGGCGAGACCCTTTTTTTTTTTTTTTTTAAATGTAGCTAATTCCGAAAATGCCGCTAGATTACCTTGTACTGCATTTTTATAATTTTGGGTTACTTTAATTATATATTTAAAATGCTCTAACTATCCTAAATTTTTAAAGTAATTCTTTGGTGTGTGCATTATAGAGAACATTTTCTATTGCCCAAACTGCTTTTTCTTTGTTTTTTTTTTGTTTTTTTTTGCACCACCGTAACTTTGTTCAAATTATTTCCTGATGTGTTTCCCCATATTCTTGCGCAATAACTGAGTTCAGAATGGAATAGAGAATTATATAAAATTTGTTTAATTTTTAAAGGCAGAAATTACCGATGCCTGCTTATAATTCCAACAGATTTCCAAGCTCTAGAGCAAGTTTAGCCAACATGATCATTCCAGGACATATGTTCCGTAAATACTACGCCTAGTGTTCTCACCGACCTTTCAAGCGTTACCGTATAAGGGCCCAGAACAGTTGTGTTTGATACGCTTATGGGTGTATTTCGAGCCCGATATAAAACACACTTTGTTTTGGATTCATTTAGCAAAAGGCGATTCCTTTCAGACCAATGCTTTAGTTTGTGACAAAGTACACCTGCTTGTTCTGTTATGTTGGTTAAATGCTTCCCATGAGCAAACACTGTGCAATTGTCGGCATAAATGACAAAGCTGCATTTGGTATTTATGTTAACAATATCATTTATGTAATACAAGAAGAGAATGGGACCAAGGATGCTGCCCTGTTGCACTTCTGTAGTAACTGGTATAACGTTAGATCTGCATTCATTAATTTCAATAAATAGCTTACGGGATTCTAAGTACGATTGGATAAGTTCAAGTATACTTCCTCGAAAGCATTGTTTTTCTAATGTAAGAGCAGTAGAGTGCGATTAATGCTTTCGAAGGCTTTGCTAAAGTCTAGGTATATTACCAAAGTCATAATTTTTTCTTCGATGTTATTTAAAATTGTCTCCTTTTGTACCAGTAATGCAGATTCTGTTGAATTATTTTTTCTTAAACCATGCTGGAAGTTTGTAATTAAATTGAATTTGCATGAAGAACAGTCCATTCTAATGTCAATTACTTTTTGGGGGAATTTCAAGAATATGGGTAGTATCGATAACGGGCAGTAGTTGCTAAACATATTCTTGTCCCCTTCTTTGTGAATCACCATTACTCGCTACTTGCATGTGTTATGTTGCCGACTGCGTCACTGCTTGTACTTTTGTTCGCGTCTCCTGCCAGCTCTACAAAGTAATCATTCATTCGCTCTGCTTGTTCTTTTCCTTTCAAAACTATGCCATCAACAATAGCAGTTTGCACTTGTGTAGCATTTGTTTTCCTGTTTAAAATGTTGTTTCATTTTTCCACACCATTGCACTTCTGTGGAGACAGTCAGTATGAAAGACGCGAAGGAAGTAATTTTTTTTCTTTGTTTAGTTTATTTCTGAAAGTCTCTTACTGATTCCAATCACTTTGATCCCACATTTGAAGAAATAATTAACAAAGCTTTTTTTTTTTTTTTTTTTTTTTTTTTTTTTTTTTTTTCCGAATGCGCCGAAGAATACCTTTACTAATCCATGGTTTGCGTGATTTATTGCTTGGCGGAAAGTTCTTCGTTGGGAATGAGTGAAAATACTGCATCTTAAAGATCTTCATAAATTCTTCATATGACAGATTAGCGTTCTGATGAGCAAAAATGCTTGACTAGTCTACGATCTGAATCTTCTCTCTAAATGTTTCCAGTGTGTCTTTAGATATTAGGCACTATGTGGTTTCACAACACCTGTTAAACTGAAGATGGGAGCGTCTGTTTATGAATGTAAATATCAGCATGTTATCGCTTATATCGCAGCTTAAAACGCCCAATATGCTGTGGTCCATGGGGATATACATGATAAACATGTCAAGCAATGATGACGTTGTAGCAGTGACATGCATTGGCGAGGTAATTACATTGTGAAGCCCATTGTGCTGAAGTATTCCTAAGAATTCTGTTGTAGGCACGGATTGATTTGAAATACTGATGTTAAAATCGCCGCTAATAACAAAGGTGTATCCCATTTCATTTGCGTAGGAAAGAACACCATCAAAGAAATCCAGAAATGCATGCATACGTCCTGCAGGGGGGCGATAAATGACTCCAAAAACTTTTTCGTGTTGCCTAACACACAATACTTCGTAATCAGTTATTTTACTAAAACATTCCAACATTTCAAAGCCAGACATTGCCGTCAGAATAGAAACACTGCCCCCTCTATTTCCTGTGCAATTTAAATAGAAATGTGTAAATCCATCTGGTACATAAAATTTGGAGTCGTTATTGTACCGTGTTTCAGTAAACATAAGTATATCAAATTTAAGTTTGCAGGAAGTGAGTAGTGTAGAGATATCATCTCACTTTGGTTCTACTGATCGGGAATTTAAGTGTAGTAGTTTAAGCCATTGTGTAATATTTGTGTCACCACCGACTTTGCCAATATCTTGGGGAAGAACGTAATCACTAGCCATTACAAAAGATCAACACATGGTTGCTCGTGTCTTTTTGTACGTATTACGAGTGTCCGTAGAGCAGATTTTGTCAACATCACTTTCGCGGCTGATGCGTATTATCTCCGGTTTCTTGGTTTGTCGGACGAAAATGATGCGGTTTTGACCCAGGCAAATTTCCACTCATGATTGCTCTTGTGTGCACTAGCCATCCCAAGAAGCTTTTTCATTGCAGGGCAAAGATGCATTTAGTAGATCGAATCATCACACTGGAAGCCAAGCAAATCGTTCTTTAGCCTCTTCTTACGCGCTTTTTCAAGAAATTGGTCCCGTTTTTCATGGCGCTGAAACTCGACAACAATATTCGTTTTGGCATCTTCTTTTGTCCGTACTCTGTGACACACGTCCACGTTCCTAGGCGGTACAGCTTCACCAATGGCCTCGCCTATTTTTCTAAGTATATTCGCAAGGTTCTCGTTTGGTTCCTGCGGGATGCCTTTGATTTCTACGTTTTTGTTCCTCGTGTATTGCTCAGGCTTCAATAGCTCATCCTGGCTTGTAGTCAGATCTTTCTCTAATGTGAAAACCTTGTGCCGAAGCTCTTCGTTGTCTTTTTTCAACGTTTTCTTTACTCTAGCTGTGCCTTCAAGGCGGCTGTTTGCTTCATAAGGACATTTGCTCATGAGGTACATGCTCTTATTTCGTCCATTTCGGTACGAAGGCTTTTCTCGTCAAGGCAGATGTTTCGCTCCAAGGAATCCTTGTAAAGCCTCATCTTGGCCTTCAGTTCATCTTTGAGTTCTAGTATTAGTTTCGCTACTTCCTTACGCATCTCAAGAATCAAAAGTAAAACGTCAAACAACAGGCACTGGGCAGCAGCGACAGCGATGCAGATAAGGTATCGATTGAAATCTTCTAAAATGTTTGCGTAGCACTAACCTGCAGTGCACGGAAAATTATGCTTAGGGCAGTGTTCGCAGCGCTGTCACTGCTGCCAGTAGCGAGGCTCCAGGATCCTGCTGGCTTTATGCGTGCTAAAGGGGACCATGTGGGTAGACACCGGCCGCACACTGGCGTTCCCATCGGTACTACGATGACGACTCCATATGCGCAGTGCTTCCTGTCGTTGTCAATTGTGCGTTGCCGTCAGATACACGTGCCTGGTCCAGATCTGGCCCCTGTAGTGCACAGAAAATGATGCTTAGCACAGTGTTCGCAGCGCTGTCACTGCTGCCAGTAGCGAGGCTCCAGGATCCTGCTCGCTTTACACGTGCTGAAAGTGACCACGTAGGTAGACACCGGCCGCACGCTGACATTTCCGTCAGTAGTACAAGGACGAATCCGTATGCACAGTGTTTCCCGTCATCAGTTGTGCGTCGCCATCGGATACACGTGCCTGGTCCAAGGTCGATCCAAATAGGTCGTGAAGCTTCGGGCGAAAAGCGGTTCAGTACCAATTGTCACCGACATCAGCAAGGGTGGTTATGGGAGCAGCGATTGAAGCGCGACTATGTTTGGAGGGAACAAACATTGGGAAAGAAAAAAGCGTATTTTAATTAAAGCACGACACAGTTAGATTCATTCGACAAAAATAAAATTCCTGGTCAATTTTATATATTCGTGGCGAGTTAAGAAAATAAAAGTTTATTTAATTTTATTATTATTAATAAATGCATTTCTTTTCAGCGCCCATCGTTACAGGGGGCATTGACGCCTCTATCACTCGAAATGCAATGCACCTCTGCAAATATACAGAAAGGCGCGCTCGTAAAGTTCATCTGTTGAAATACACCCCCTTTACATGTTGTTCTTTTTTGCTTGTCGAAGTTTGTCTGAATTTGGTGATGCGGGTACCTTCATCACTTCTTAACCTGTTCGGTCAAAAGTAGTAAGTTACGACCTCCAGATAATTGTGTAGTTGTTTTCGTGCGACTATGCTGGCCTACAGGCTTGGCATCTGATGATAGGATCAGCACTCTACACCTAAAGCTTTTGTCAGCCTCCAAAGAAAGTATGTTCTGTGCAGGGGTGCGATTTCGACAACCGTACGGCTGGCCTTTTCCTGCATCGCTTTCCGCGCTGAAAGCTCGAAGCACCCATCAAGTCGAATGGCGGGGCATTTGAATATATAGCTCTAAAGGCAGGCCAACAAAACAAATTTCGCGCCTTCGAAAACAAAATGATGTCACTTCTATTTTTAACGGATATGGCGTCCCATTATTTTTTCTTCCGCCGGAAGTGTTCCCTCCACATACAGATGGCGCTAAGCCCGGTGAACCGCCGATGAACCGCCATGTTTTGAATGTATGGGCTCCTATGGAAGCTTCGCTACTAGGTACATTTGCCTTGCCTGGTCCAGATCTGGCCCCTGCAGTGCACGGAAAATGATGCTTAAGGTAGTGCTCGCAACACTGTCACTGCTGCCACTAGCGAGGCTCCAGGACCCTGCTGGCTTTATATGTGCTGAAGGTGACCACATGGGTAGACACCGGCCGCACGCTGGCGTTCCTGTCGGTAGTACGATGACGAATCCATGTGCGCAGTGCTTCCCGTCATTGTCAGTTGTGCGTCGCTGTCGGATACACGTGCCTGGTCCTGATCTGGCCCCTGCAGCACATGGAAAATGATGCTCAGGGCAGTGTTCGCAGACCATGGCTCTGTTTTATGTTCACCTGTTGCGCGGCATGGTGTGTGTCATGCTGTGTTGTCATGCCGTAAAGTGCCATCTTGACTGCACCAGGTTGGCAGGCTGTGCGAGCGATCATGCAAATCTTTCACCAGGAAAGGCACTTCTCCTGAACTTATTTCAGCTAATTTGCAAACTGACCATGCAGAAGCAACTGTAGGCAAATACTAATGTAGCAGATAATATACAGAAGTTGAGCGGCAAATTGCATGATACGCTAACAATATTCATACACCGCTAACAATAGTCGACCCTTACGCAGTAGTTGGCGTACACCCAGAACAACTAGGGTGTTCATCCGATGCCCACTTCAATGGCATTTTATCTGCGCTGGCGCCACTGTGCGTCTATTGTGGGAGCTTTATTAAGCACTGCCACAGAATTTCGCAGGAGTTTCGGGACCAAAAGAATAGAAGGACCTTGGTTGCGATTTGGTGCCGAGTTGATGCAGATATATAACAGCACACGGGAAGCTTACAAACCACCTCGCCAACAGAAGTGAAAATATGAAGGTCAACCTAAATGCTGCTTTCTTTATGGCCATAATTTTTTCAGCATCATATGTGTGGATCACATCCTAAAGATACTATTTTAAATAACCCAGTGTCATCCACTTAGCTCCACGGAAAATGTTTGTGGTAGTTATTTATTTGTAAATAAACTGTTATCAAGTGAAGCACCGTGCAGCGATAAGAACTTTGGTCGCCATTACACATTAGTTCTCTAGAGAAGGTGGTGGCACCACAGGGATGTTTGAATAATCACGTAGGTTAGAAAAATCGGTCGGTGACTCTAAATATGAATCCTTCATCTTTGGTGTGTCTTGGACATGAGCTAAGGTTAATGGCAGTGCGATGTGCCTACCAAAACCGAAACTGTTGAGCGTACATGTTTTAAAATTCATATTTGTTCGTTTTGACTACTTCTAATATCTCGAATACTGAAATTCAAACCAAAGCGAAAATCAAATAGCGTAATATGTACTAATTGAATATTTGAATGTATGAAATATTTACACAAGCCTAATAAATACATGTCTTGTTGTTCACAACTTGTTAGAGGAGCACCTGTGCTTTTTCACTTTAATTTTACCTTAGACACAAACATTAAAACACTTGTGACTTGTTAATTTAAAGATGAATTGTCGGCATGTATGTCCAATTAAAAAACTGCGACCCACAGGAAAGCTGCAGGCACTAAGTTTTCCATAATACTCTTTTAACATTGCTGCTAATGCCATTTAATTTCAGTTTGTGACATGAAACAGACAACAGCAACAATGGCGGTTGTACCGTAGAACTTCTATACCTTTTCGAAAATGCCAACCAGGAAAATGTATGATCTGATCTCACAATAAGATTGACAGACTCAACTCTAGTTGACATCTACGTAAGGCGAAACGTTACGCGAATCATTGTAGCACGAGATGCCAATGTGTGCCTAGCTGGTGGAAACCAAGTGGCCAAGACACACATTGTCAATTTTGCAACTTTGGCAAGCTTACGTTTGTGGTCCTCAAACTCGGCTTGGGTCACCAGCTTCTTCAAGCAGGGCATTTGGATGGGAAGTCTTGATGTGCCGACACGGTGAAAATTGTTGCCGCACGAAATGCTGACGCGTGTTGAGCTAGTGGGGCCCAAGCGACTTAAGAACCATGTGGCTGTTTTCCTATCGCATAGCGTTTTAAGATGGTGACAGGAAATTGAAATGAAATCGAGCTGGTGGGTGCCACCAGAACGAAACGTGACAGTCACTTCGTGCTGCCTGGAGCAACCAGCGGGAGTACACTTTCAACCACACCATGCCTCATACACTAGGAAACAGATATGTGAAGATGCTTATCACAATAGGATTGGCGGTGATAGCTGTGAATGCGGCGTGCAACGACGTGGGAGGAGATTTGCTGATACCGGAATAGGAAACTGAGTGTGCACCGGCATTTTCACGTAAGATGGGTGGGTGAGTATATTGCATGGAAGCTGCTGCGGCAGGCGACTACTGTTTTCCTGTTTTCAGTCATGCGCGCCTACCACTGTTCCTTGTTTACACGAGATCTAGCGACTGGAAAACGTATCATATGATCACAGTTTGGCAATGTACTGAATGTTGGTGCCAAAATGTCGTATTTTCCAGGAACGTATGAACCGGTAAAATAGATGCTTAACTGTATTGGGTTACTTTTTGTATTCTTGATCGCAAACATCGGCGCTGGGAAATTGTACGTAATGGGATTGTATTAATGAGGTTCTACTGTATACAGTGCATGCAACTATACTTGACGTAGGTTGTGCTTAGCTGTAATGTGCAGGCATGGCCAGGCTTAAGGTGCTGACCTTGCCATGCATTTGCAAAGTTCTGTGCCCTAAGTTTGCTAAAAGATACTAGTTTTTCTACTGTTCTCCAACTAGTATAGCCACCCATGCATGACAGCGCACATTAGCTCACATTGGCAAGTAAAAATGGTAACCAGAACTACTTCACAACAGTCAACTAGTCTCTGTTTCTGTGAGATGTGACTGTCTTGTTTGTGTACTTCACTGGATATTTCAACCGAATTAAGGAAAATTTGCTAGTTTCATGGTGCATAAGCAGCAGGAGAGCAGTGAATTGTGGTGTTGACCTTCGGTAGGGCACACCCAACCATATGCATTTGCCAAACATGGATCTTGGCCGCTGTCACCATCGTGAGAAACTGTTGCAGTCAGATATCATATATTGTTGCTAACACAACTGGCATTCTTGGAAACCGAAGCTTCCTAAACTATCACAAAATCTCTCAGTTGTAGAACAACTATGCATTTTTGGCACATGTTCTACACATACTCACGATAGCTGTTCCATGAGCCTTACATCAGGTAGCGTGATCAAGCACGTGCTAAGGTCTCCTTCCTGCTCCTTTTAAACCAGATGGAAAAGGGGAGCGCTTGCCGCTCTCGTTCTGCTTGCTCCAGTTCGATCTCAGCTTCCTGCACCTCTTTCCTCCTCATTTTTACTGCAGGTGACATTCCGGTAGCTAGGAACACAACCCTTCAGACATTGAACCTTCGCCTTTGGCTCGGGTTTGTCTGAAAAATAGTCCATGGTATTGAGTTTCTTGAAGTAACCATTATGCAGATTTTGAAGTTTGAATAATTTATCAGTTAAATGAAGAGATTTCGAATTATTGGGATTTTACTGTGTATCACCAAGGGTGATTGACTGTGAAGCTGCCCCTGTAGACACACTCACAAAAGGTGCAGTGAGTAGAAAGTGTGAAACCCTTTTGCAAGATATGAAGCCTAAATCACCTATCCTAACTTGCGAACTCTTCAAGCTCTTGCACGGTACAAGCATTGGAAGCAGTACATTTTTCTGCTTTTGTTCTTTGTAATTGGGTCGGCTTTGCATGCCATTGGCTGCAATTCCTCCCACACTGGCTGCAGTGTCAACCATCATCAAACTCTCTTGTGAACCTGTACTGAATCTGGACAACTGTATTGTAGTTTTTTATGCTATGAAGTTTGAGGCAGGGCAAGCACACAAGGTATTTGTAAAACCTCATGCTTACTCTGCAACCTTGTTCAATCTCATCCACATTCAGGATACAGCCGCCCAACACGGATCTTGCCATATGACCCAGTGGCTCATGAAGAAAGGGCAAGGGAAATTGAAGAACACATCGAAGACACCGATGATACAGTCGAGCCCATGTACTTCAGCATTGATCCGAATAATATTTTTGATGAGTTCACTGAATAAGCAAGCCAGAAGAATGCAGAGGCATATCATTACCTATGTCTTTGTTTTGTTTTAAAATATATGTACAGAAGATTCTGCATCACTCATCAACAATTCATATTCATTGTATTGTTAATGTGTTCAAGAGTATGCTTTACTCGTCAGTTTCACCCTGCTGTGATAACCGATAAGTTTTTCGGCCAAGGACATTTATCTTTTTACTGTCAATAAATATAAGGTAATTGTAATTGTGTTATAAATAAAGTAATTTGTTTAATGTAATGTATTTTTGTTTAGTGGTCACTGTATGAGTGAGCATTAATGTGTTTGTTCAGGTGAGTGGAAACTGTGGTGCTTTGCAAAGCTACTGTTGACATTGGTTTTAGCACTCATCTTTATTTAAACTGCAATATTAGAAGGGCTAGGTGCTTATATTCAGTTGAATAATAGCTCTTAACGCAGATTGCATTCATTTATAATAGCATCTAACCAGGAGCAGCTCACAGGAAAGCAGCCACCCATTTGTGATAGTAGGTAATGGTTGGCGGCTCATGAAGGCATTTTTCTACAACATGCTTTGGTTACACTGCAGATATATTTATGTTCAAGGATGTTTGTAGCAGAAGCTGGATATCAACCTGAATGAAAGGAACTAGTGCTATTGCACATTATCAGAATGGCTGTTCACTGTGTTCCTGAAGTTGTGAACTAATCCAAAGTCTTGCTCAAACACATGCACTTTCCAACAGCTAGATTGTCCATACATGTCTTCAGAACCCTGTCCAGCATGAAGATGGACCACAAATGCTTTGTCAGTCCATCTTCGTTCTCTTTCCCGTGGTGATTAAATTATGTATTTTTGTTATTAGGTCACTCTCTTTGATGTTCCTTATTAGCATTTTCAGAGCCAGTATAGTTGAAATTGTGAGGTTTAATGTCCCAAAGCTGTATAGTAGACCATGAGAAAAGCCTTAGTGGAGGGCCCTGGATTTATTTTGACCACCTGGTGACCTGAGGTTCTTTAACGTGCACACCCAAAGCATGCTCCACAAGCGTTCGCGCATTCCACCCCCATTTGAATGCAACCACCAGAGTCGGGCCAACCTATGCCATCATGCTCAGCAGGTTCAATGCCATAGCCTCTGTGGCAGGTAGTTTCGGAAGCTCATAGATTCTTTCTGCATCTTCACAATGATCTACACTTTGTCTCATAATATTGTCTGATTGACTTAATCCTTTCAGGCACCGATTAATTCTATTGACTGAAAACTTACTTTCACTGCATTTCTTGCACCTTCAGAATCGTTAAAAGCATACAGCTGCAGAATAGATTAAGAATATTTAATTTTTTATAGAGTTTTGTCAAGTTTACAGAATGCAGACGCCATGTAAAAGCTCACATCAAATATGATAGCATCAACTTTTAGAGCACAACTCTTAGGAGCCTGTTCCTACAGTCGGCGTCGGCAGCATAACTAATCAAACAAGCACAGCGAAATATGAAAGAGCGAACGCAGAGTGGAAGGTGGAAGATGCGAGCTGCGAATAGTAGAGACCAGTGAGAGCGGCCCCTTTGGTCACATGCATGCAGTGACACCAGTCATGCAGACTCGCCCGACCGCTCATTGCATACTCGTACCTGTTCTCAACCGGGCCGCTCCTTCCTACTATTGTCTGCTCACATCAGCTCTCCCTCGCGCTTGCTTAGTTTGCTTGGTTTGGCCTCGTTCGCGCTTGTGTCAATTGTCATGGTTTGCGATTGTTTTGTAATCTGCTTGTATGTGAGACGTGAATTGTGTAGTAACTTTCTGGAAGCCACGTGGCACCAGCAATTACACTGGAACCTTCAACGAGTCATGCATAAAAGCTGACATGCTTGACCCGAAGATCAAATTTTCGATAATTACCGACTCTCCTACATGTTTCTCTCAAATAAAATTCTTTGCCTCAATATATCGTGAAATGAAAACGCCTATAGAGCTGCACTCAAATTTTGCATTAGGGAGTATCGTAATCGTCAGTGAATTTTTTTCATGTCCAGCAGGCTTGGAAAGCACCCACCTATAGCAACTTGGGAATAATGCTAGTGCAAAACAATGTGAAAAACAATAAAAGTGGACCCACTACGTATGACATACTGACACCGAGCAAAATCACCCAACCATCTACCTTCCCATTATTTTACTAAAACATATTGCACTTTTTATTCAAGCTTGCAGCTTATTGAAGCAATTGAAGCTTACTCAAGCTTTCAAGTGTTTCAAGATGTCCTTCGTCATCAGCCCTCTTTTTTTTTTTCTTCTTCTTTTTTTTTTTTTTTTTTTTTTTTTTTTTTTTTTTTTTTTTTTTTTTTTTCCACTGCAGTATAAAGGCCTCTCCCTGCGATCTACAATTACCTCTGTCTGTGCCAACTGATTCCAACTTGTGCCTGCGAATTTCCTAATTTCATCACCCCACCTAGTTTTCTGCCGTCCGTGACTGCACTTCCCTTTTCTTGGCACCCATTCTGTAACTCTAATGGTCCTCCGATTATCCATCCTGCGCATAACATGGTCTGCCCAGCTCCATCTTTTTCTGTTAATGTCAATTAGAATATCGGCTTTTCTCACTTGCTCTCTGATCCACACCACTCTCTTCCTGTCTCTTAACGATACGGCTAACACTTTTTCGTTCCATCACTCTTTGTGCGATCTTGTACTTGTTCTCAATCTCCTTTGTCAGTCTCCAAGTTTCTGCCCCATATGTCAGCACTGGTAGAGTGTTTGGAGACTAAGGATGAAATCACCAGCGCCATTTCACGGGAGCAATCACCTGTTCTACCATCCCTGCGCCTCACCCCCTTCTCGCTACGAACCGGTTGTCAGCGATGGCGCTCCACTCGCGATGGTTCGCGGTGAGGGCGGGGCTATGACGTCGCGGCGGCCGCTGGCAACTACTCTCATGGCGGGAACGTGGCTCTTCCATAAAGTAACAGTAAACGACTGAAGTGTAGCGGCCAAGCTATGGAGATATCCCGATTCCGCTACGTCGCAGAGCATGTCAAGAAAAATGCGGCTACGGCCATGGTTGCAGCTTGACAGGTGGCACAACCCAACAAGTGCGAAACCCAGTCTCTATGCCCCGTCGCCGGGCTCGCAGCATCGTTTTTCTGTAAAATGCGCCCGAGGATCGTTGCTAGGTTCTTCTGCCAGTGTCTGATACTACTGCTTCGTCGTTGTTTCATGGTAAGGCCATAAGGGCACAGGAAGTTCTTTTGCCTGTAGTTAAAGACTTATTCTCTTCGTATATCGTTATGTCACTGTCAGCCGCAGAACAAGTGATGGTGCGTGCATGGCAGCCTTGAAGCTGTGAACAGCTGCTGCCCATTTGCAAGGTTGAATTTCATTTTGCATTCTCTCTCGCTTTCTCTCTCTCTCTCTCTCTTTTTTTTTATTTAAATCATGCTCAGCAATGAGTGGTGATGCCAGCGATAGCCGATATGGTAGCGTCCGAGCTGCGAGGCAAGTTCGAAACAATGACAAAGTTAGAAAATAAAAATAAAATGGTTCATTAAGAAATGCGGCCTATGAACACATGCCTTTGATGCAGAGAGCTTTGTTATGCGCAGCGGCTTCTGAAAAAGTACTGTGCGGCAGTCTTGCAAAAGAAATGTGGCTATTCTAAAGCAGTACACACGCAATTTTTTTGGTATGGCAATAATGCGCACTCTCTCAACCTCTGTAGCCGGCTATGTACGCTCGAGCGTTATCTGTTTTGCATTGGGCTGAAAATACATGATGTCATTTTTTAATTGTATATGCAGTCCTTAACATAGAATGTTTCTTGTTTCTTAGCATTTATAACAGTGCTTCCTTGACCATAGATCAGGAAAATATGCATTACACGAATGAATGTAGCATCTCCAATCAAAAGTTTTGAAGGCTCCAGTATTGTTTACACGAAGGAACGTAGCATATACATTCAATAAATAGCCTTGAAGCCTCCAATATTGCTTACCTTCTGCCTGTCATTCTACGTATTGCAGGAATCTCTACTATTCCTTCAAAATACGCTCTACAGCCACAGGACATCATGCATATTCAAGGGCAAATTTCCAGGTATCAGTAGACGATTTCAAGGCTTCAGAGACAGGAGGTGAAGACCCCCAATACAGTGAAGATGCTTAAGAGGAAGCTGTATCTTGGGCCCAACTCCGACGCGGCCTATTCAAATACATGTAAAACACAAAAACCTTTTTCTGGGATAACCCCTGGACCGATTTTAATGAAATTTGTTGCATTTGAGAGAGAAAGTTAAATTCTAGTGACTGTTGGATGCGGAATATCGATTTAGAGCTTGAATTTTGTTAAAATGATTTTCAAATACTCGACCGTTCGAAAACAATAGAAGCACGAAGTTTACAAATTCATAGCTCTGCATCAAGAACAGATATCGCGGTTCTGTAAATGGCATCCATTAGATCATTCAAAGCGGACAAATTTGATGTGTCATTTTACATCTTACGTGAATTTGTTATGTTGGTTACAAGGGTTCTGCAAAAGCTGTATTTCCATATTACTAAATATTTATATTCATGTGTAACATATCAATTTTGTCCACTTTAGATTTACTATTAGATGAAATTCACAGAATTGTATTAACATTTTTCGTTGTTGAGTTAGAGTTGTAAACTTAATAATTTCGTTTTTTTAGAATTTTAGATTTTTGTCAATTTTTTATAAAAAATTGACGACCTAACTAATAAATTCAAAACCAACAGTCACTAGATTTTGAATTTTTCTTTTAAATGCAACAAACCTCGTCAAATTTGGTGCAGTGGTTGCAGAGAAAAACGAATTCTCCTTTTACATGTATTTAGATAGGAGCACCCGAGCTAAAGCTTCCTCTTAATTGACTGAGATGCAAATATCTTGTGGCTGTTTAATGAGGGTCTTGCTGGATTACACATTAGAGATGAGGCTGTTGGTGCGTGCCCAATTGTTTTTGTAGCCATCTTATTTTAGCATGCAACCACTCGCATAATTTTGCTAACTGAATTCATACCTTCATAGAAATACAAGAAAAAGCGTCATATTTATTCCTTCTAAAACAATCCCATTTTGAGTAAATTAATGGCTGGCTTGTCTGTGTATTTTCATAGTTTTTAGCGCAAAGAAATGCAGGACACTAGAGAAGGCACACAGGACACAGCGCTACTAACAACTGATGCTTTATTGCACTTGGTCACAGTATATATAGTACCGTACAATAAAAGACTGAAAGGGAGTGTCACGTTACCACAGCATCACAAATCGCCTAACGGCGTAAGAAGCCACCGCTATTGTGACAAGAACGGCATCTCCTTCTCTGACAATATAACAGATGGGCAGCTCACGCAATCTTTGTTGCTGTTCATTTGAAACGCCTCTACGGTTTCCCTTGTCAGTTAATCAGAATGCCTGCCCATCACTCTATAGTCGGATATAACTTAAGGGGGCTCCTATCAAAGTACATGTAAAAGGAGAATTCATTTTTGTTGGCAACCACTACACCAAACTTTACAAAGATTGTTGCATTTACAAGAACTTAAAATCTAGTGACTGTTGGTTTCGAATTTTTTATTTAGGTCATAACTTTTTTACTAAAAATTGGTGCAAATTTTCTGAAAACGAAACTCTGGTTTGCAACAATGAAAAATGATATTGCAATTCTGTTAATTGCATATAATAGCACATCTAAATCTGACAAAATTAATATCCTGCACATGAATCTCAAAAAACGTAATAATATGGAAATACAGCTTTTGTAAAACCCTTGTACTCATTTAAAAAAAAATTTACGTAATGTATAAATTGACTTACTGAATTTGTCTGCTTTGAATGATCTAATGGATGCCGTTTATAGAATCGCGATAGCTGTTCTTGATGGTGAGCTATTTGTAAACTTCGGGCTTCTATTTTTGTTTTTTAACTTATTATATTTTGAAAATTCAACGCAATTCAGGCCCTAAATTGAAAATCCACTTTCCAACAGTCTAACTTTCTCTCTCAAATGAAACAATTTCATTGAAATTGGTCCAAGGGTTATCTCAGAAAATGGTTTTTGCATTTTACATGTATTTGAACAGGCGGTGTAGGAGTTGGGCCCGAGCTAAAGCTTCCTCTTAATGCATCACAGCAGTTCTATAGGAAACCCACGAAACAACGCTGACTACACGGAAGCTTGCAGCCGCAGTGGTGCACAAATAAGAAAAAACTATGAAGAAAGGAAACCCAACGGAAGCTTTGCGGGAGCCGTTATCTCGGTCAGACATCTCATCCGGAATGCCGACGAGCTGTCTGGCAAGGTGTATAGCAATATCGTCGATTAATTGCCAGTTGAGCAAGTACACTCTTAAACCAAACTACACCCTTTGGGGCATATCTTGCCACACAACAATAATTGTCGCCTTTCTTGTCCGCATTTCCTTTCTTTAACGCTGCGAGCCCGGTACTTCCAAGTTACGAAAGCCATGTGCATTATCAGCATGACAGTATTCTCGACAGGAAAGTAGCGAGCGCAGTGTTTTCAAAAAATGAAACGCAAGACAGATGACGATTATCGTTGTGGGACAAATATACACCCCAAAGGGTGCAGCCGTTTTAATAGGGAAGGCTGACACAAGCGCGCTTGTTTCCAAGTGCTGAGGTGAAGCAACAGTCTTGGGGTGTGATTCTTTTTATTGTGTTTTCTTTAGTTGTGCGTCATGGCATATGTCATGGCATAAATTTCAAATCATTAAGGTCGATACGCCACTTGGTGGCGAAAAAAAAGAAACAAATTATCTCCAGAATTCCTGGTTATGCAGCTCTCATCCACGGGAGGGGTAGAGGTAGGAGTAGAAAAGGGGTGTCGGGAAAGTATCCGTCTGTAGTTGTCGCCAACACACAGCCTGTCGGCAAGTAAGGGAAAGATGAGGTGGTGTTTACTGTTGCCGAAATAAGGCCAAACTACACGTACACTTGCCTGCCCGTGAAAGCTCGCGCCCGAAGGCCTTGCGATTTCTGCTCCTTGCTCGTAATGGCGGTTTGAACCTACAAGACGCGCATCAGTGCGCGTCCACTTGGCTTATATTTTCGCCTCTGTAAACATGTTTCGTATTTTTGTGAGGCAGCCAGAGTGCAGGCTTCAGTGAAGGTTTCAGAATAGCGTTTGTCATCTTACGTACATTAAACGCAAGCACTTTTGTGGGGCGTTTTGGTCTGCGTCCCTTCAAGACATTTAGTTTAACTTATGGGAACGCAAGGAAGCTTTATTGAGCATGATGTTAAACATTAATTTCGCTCAAAGAGAAAATGCAGCAGGCGTGGAACTTTCCACTTCCAGATCCAATGACCAAGCAAGCACCAGCACAGAAATCTTGACGTCGTAATTCGCGCAGGGTTCATTCGTAACTTGTTGCTCTGATCTCTCAAAAGATTTGCGGTCATAATCACGTTGTGTGATCACAGTCGCAAAAAAAGTTCTCTTATTTTCTCGGGCATCATACTATAGCACCATATCACTGCATCTTTGGTAAACATTTCTTAGTCCACAACATGGGTGAAATCGCGCTTGAGGAAGCATTCTTAAAAGCGTCCTTCGCCCACAAGTGGTGTCCACAGCTACTCTTGTCGGTGCTGAGAACAATGCTGCTTTAGACCCCCGTGATTTATAGTTCAGTGATCTTCTCTGAAGCAGAAGTACCGCCACTATCTGGTGCGCACTCCGCTTATTTGTCATTGGAGATGAGCTTCCGCTAACTACATGCCTGCCGCTCGCCTTTCAAAAAATGAAGCGCCAACGGTAACGGCACACAAAGAAGGAACAAAAGACAGGACTGTCCTTTGTTCCTTCTTTGTGTGCCGTTACCATTGGCGCTTCATTTTTTGAAAGCTATGCACCAACTAGCCCCACAACGTGTTTACTGCCGCTCACCATTTCATTGTAGAAGCTTCAACATAGCAACTTGCAAACATGTGATAACAGAGACCCGTATCTCCTCATTGCGAAAACTGACAGCTACAGATGAGTTTTTCACTCTGCATGCTTTATTTGTTGCCTGCCATCTGAGTGCCAGACGACATGCGCCGTTGAGAACCGCTGTACTGAGGGCAGCTCCACTTTTCCATCTTGATGCAATGAAGTGGCGAAGTACGCTCTAGACGGGTCAGTCGTGTATGTCTTTTCTCTATGGGTCGGTTGGCACACCTACTCCTCTAGCTATTCCAGTACATCATACTCTAGCTACCATAGGCGGAAAGTTTTCATTTTTCCGGGAGGGACCAGCTTTCCGAACCCCATATATACATAAATATATAAATATATATATATATTTCTTGCACCTGAACAAACTTCGTGTGACCTCGAAGTGATGGCTTTATATGAGACTTTACACAAGACCTCGTAGTAGGAGATAGTTCAGTTTCACAGCCTGAGTCTTCTCGCACCACCAAGAATCGTTAGGCCTACGAGCGCGAAATCGTTGAACGATCTCACAAATTGGACGCGCTATGCGCCCATAATTAACGTTTCAGATTAGTTTAGAGAAAGCGAAAGCTTATTCCAATAGTTCCTGGCAATCAACGGGAGTGAGAACCTAGCCATCACCAGAATTCGCGCTGAAGCGGCAGCCATGGGTGCCGCCATATGTTTGACAACGCTATTTCTTAGCGTGCTTCGACGCGTAGCATTGGTCCCTGCGCATTCGTGAGGCGCGTGGGCGCGAGCTTTCGCGCGCCGGCACGCTTACGCGTAGTTTGGCGTCTATGCCCACACCACACGTACGCTTGCGGACGCGCGCGAGCTCGCATCCGCGTGCCTGCGCATGCGCAGACAGTGCGACATGGCTCGTATGCGTCGAAACGCTACGCGACCTCGGTGAACAGCTGCTTTTTAAAGCGAAACCTTTACTGGCCGCGGACTTACGATTTCGCCGTAGCCGTGTACCGAGGAGGCACATGACGTCAGAACGGGCGCCTCGCCGCGGATATTAAAGCGAAAGCTTTACTGGCCGCGAACTTGCGATTTATCCGTGGCGCTGCTCCGAGGCGGCACATGACGTCACAACGCGCGTCTCGCCGCGGATATTTCTCTCACTCTGTAGTCGCTACTGCGCATGCGCCACTAGTAGCACCGAGCCACAGGTGTTCCGCCGCTGCGCAGCGCCGCCAGGGGGGGGGGGGTGGACACTCCCCGGTTTCGGTGGCACTAAAGGTGGCACAGGAAATTGGCGCCATCTCTGTAATGGGCGAACGAAAAAATCGGTTTCCCTTGCATGGCCTCGTTGATCGTCGCGCGCACGCGCGGCGATCCAGGTGGCCGAGCCCTTCCCCCTACCCAACTCCTCTCCAATCTCTCTCCCTCGTTACTACCCTCGCAACTCCCTCACCTTCGACTGTCTCCGGCCCCGCCTGCCCGGAGTCAGCTCAGCCCGCGGCATGACGTTTCATGTTTCGTTATCTGCTGTTATCGCGAAGCGTGCGCTGCTGTGCGTTGACCGGCGTGTCTAGTTTCGTCAGTTTCGTGGTCCTCGGTAGCTGTGTGCTTGTGCTCCGCGATGTTTCACCCGTTTCACGACTCGTACCGCTTGTGCATCGTGCAATGGTGCACAAATACCTCAAAAACAAGCCCTGCAGGGTTGTTCCGGGTGCCTAAAGACAACAGGTGAGAGCTCAGACCCAAGGACATGGCAGACGGCGCATGTACACGAACACAGCCCTGTCCATTTGTGTGCTCCATGAGGCTCCGGACGTCGTTGCGCCTTGATTGTGCTACACTTCCCTTTTCCCGGTAGAGAAAGCTGACAAATAGATGTTCCTCCTCATTATCATCTGGTCTGTGACTTGTGTTTTTCTGTGCGAAGTCTCATTCTGCAACTTCAGTAACTTGCCCAGCTTTCCATACCGCCCTCACTGCTTTTTCTGTGTGTCACGTTCTACAAACCTACTAAGAGCTGAAAAATTACTGTTAGTGTTTGTGTACTATCTCAGTAACCCCCGATGGGAAAACCGCGCGAACAACCTTCATGTGTATGCATGATACGCTTTTTTTTTTCTTCTGGAAAGCATGAGCATTGCAAGTGTCCTACATGCTTTTGCAGTTCGTGTTTATTATGCAAAGGAGAGCCCAGTAGGTACGACTTAGTGCCTTAAGTGACGTAATTTTATTGCTAAGCATTGCATTCGGGTCGAAAGAAAAGTTGTGTTGTTGGCTTATTTTACCTGGTCTTTGATTGAGGAATAAGCCTTTCTTTCTGCGAATGTTTTCTATGTGCTGCTGCAAAAGCCGACTACCTTCCGTTCCCCTTGCCACCGTTACTCAAGCTGTGGCCAAGTGCAAAATAATGTGATAATGTGTGTTTCAGTTTTTAGTACAATGTTATTTTTTTTCTGCCATGTTTTTTCAATTTGTTCAGCAGTAATGAACATGTCACGCATTTCATATACTTTCGTGCAGATTTATAAGTAAGCTTTCTTTTGGTATGGGGGGCTCTCAATCAAACAATGCTAGCATTTTATTCTATTTTTCAGGTATTTTGCGTGTCATTGTTTTTGCCATTACCAGTGAGTTTTCCCTTTTTATAGTTGTCATGACTATGTCATACACGTCGTCCAATTTTGTGCAATATCTTAGTGCATATATCAGCTGGAGCTCGTCTACATTCCGGTCTTGAGGACGTTATATAATTTTTTTTTTTTATGTGTGTACATGAAACGGCCTTCGCGTTTTCTAGCGCTTTCTTTTGTTATTTCACCATCTGTGAAATTTTGTCTTTAGTACTCTTGTATATGTCATGCACCTTTCACTTTTGCTCATTTTTTGAGCGTGTATCACACCACATTGTAAGAAAAATCTGTTTTCGGAAACGAAATCAATAAAGCGAGACTAAACATCTGTTGTGTTGGAAGTGTAGTTTTTTTTATGCCCCGGCACATGCTGGTATAATATAAGCATGGGCAAGACTGCGTGCATGCCAACGCATAGCCCACGGCGCACCACGCGCCAGCTCGCAAGCAATGCCAATGCGCTGCGTAGCGCGCGCGTTGCTTGCGAGCTGGCGCGTGGCGCGCCGCTTACGGGTTTAAAAAAAAAAAAAAAGTGAGCGGCGCGCGCGGCATGGGAGAAAGGAGAATAGGGAGTGGAGCGGGTCGGCTTAATAAAAACAAAGAAAAACGTTCGGGAGAGGGGGTGCCGCGCGGCTGCTGTTGCCATGACAACGTAAACAATCATGCGCCGCCATTTTGTTTCTGCGTCGCCCATTGGCTAGGGCCGTAACTGAAGGGGACCTTGGCGCTAGCGTCGAAAGAGCGTCTGCTCGAAAACGGCCAATGGGAGCAATACGGAGTGTCCTCGTACGCTTTCGGGCCCTAAGCGTTGGAACGACCTCCACTCCGTCGACCGGGTCGCAGGAACGGCGGCCTAATTTGCAGCACCCTGTAGCCCAGTAATTTCCCGCATACCTGTAATTCAGTAATTTCCTGCTTTAAAAAATAAGCAAGGCTTCTGTTAATAATGGATGGCACTTCCCGATGATCAGCAGAACTCAAAGCCGGATCAACAATGTTTACTTTTGAAACATCAGAAGTGCTTATTTCGGGTGTTCGTGCCGTGCCGAATGCACTAAGCGGTCAAGTCCGATCAAGCCGCGAACAAAATCGAAAACGGAAGTTCTCTTTGCTGCTGCTGCTGATAGCGCGAGAGGGCAGCAGTTGGCATCCGTTTTCTGCAATCAGCCTTCAACTGCGGTGAACAGTCATATGATCAATACGGTGTGAAAATGTCCCAGCTCCTGTTTAACATGAGCAATGGTTACCTCGAAGGTTTGGTTCGAGGCTTTAAAGGCGGAATTCTCAAGCAGAGCGATTACTTAAACCTCGTGCAATGCGAGACTCTCGAAGGTGAGAAAACCATGCTCCTGTGGTAGTCTGCACTGCGCTACACCCATCGCTAGTACCTTCTCCACCTTGATGTAGCGCATGTGCGTTAAAATTATGCGAATAATACAGCAGTGCTACCGTTATTTTACTCTGGAAGTATTGCTGTCTTGTGTTTTTTGCGCGAGCTTGCATTCATCAGCCATCTGCCGGTCTGAGCAGCGGCGTGATGTTTTTACTTCAGCAGGTGGTTGTTGATTTTTCAACTGCTATGCTATTCGTGAGTAACGTTTGCCTCGTAAATATCTCTTTAGCTGTGGTAAGTGCTTGAATTTGTCTGCCCTTTCAGAAAGCTGCAAGTGATGAAGGATTTTATTATGCATTACGTTGAACAGCCGTCTTGGTTGGGCTCCTTCGCGTTTCATGCACACTTTTGCCTGTCGCTTGTTTGCCGGCAGATGCTGTATGTAAAGTGCAAAAAATGCATGAATTTTTTTTTTTATGCCTCCAAAGCATAAACAATTGTATTCAAAGTAATGCTGTAACTGCGGAGCTCACGTTCTGGCAACTCTTTTTCGTCATCCCGTGATGGAATGGCATCTATTACTCTTTTAAAATTACGGTGTCGTATGTGTTTGCAGGTGCACGCTTGTTTCTAGAAACCTTCTTGCGTTAATTAAACATGCTTGAGCCCCTTTGCACTCTGGACCGCGCCCAGTGCATTAAATGGCTTTGTAATGACAAGTTGCCTGTAGTGAAACGACATGTTGAAAATGAAAATTTCTTCGAGTTTTGTGCTGCTGCTTATTTTTTATTTTTTTCAGACTTGAAACTTCACCTCCAGAGCACAGATTATGGTAACTTCTTGGCAAATGAAGCAAGTCCTCTCACTGTTTCGGTTATCGATGACAAGCTGCGTGAAAAACTTGTGGTGGAATTTCGGCACATGAGAAATCATGCTGTTGAACCACTGGCCACTTTCTTAGATTATATCACGTAAGTTGGTTCAAGTCAGTAAGCGCTTTTGAAGTATGTTACAAAGACCATCCTAGTTTTTCAACACATTACTTGAAACATCAATAATTGGAAACTAATTGTACACTTGAAATTGAATGGCTGGCTGAAGCAGTTAAACCATGTCGTGATTGAGAAAATATAGTCGGAACAAAAAGTATGCCAAACTGATGGAACCTTTGTGGTTCTTTTATTGCTTATTGTGGAGTTCAGTAGGCAGCTTTACAATTGCAGACATTTTTAAAGGTATATACCAGAGTGGAAAAATATCTGATGAGCAGAAAACAGTTGATTGCTGATTCATTTAAAAAATGCTGTCCCGTTTTGATTGATTTAAACTAAGGTCTTGCAAATATAAGCTTCGGATACAAATCGAATAGACATTTCTATTTGATTCGTATTCAGTTTGAGAATTCACTATTCAGAGTGGTTGAATATTTGTTTCATTTTGAATATAAGGGATAACACATCTTATTGGAGTCTGCATGAAGAAAGAGAGATGCAATTGCTGACTGTTCTGAATGTTTTTACTGAGGGAAGCCACAGTTGCTGTGCAGAGGCACCACTTGCTGAGCAAATGTACGAAGCAACTAACTTATACTCAATAATTTCAAGTCGTTGAATAAGACTGCCTTGCCTTTAGGCAGCATACGAATTTTTCTTGATTTAGGCAAAACAATCTATTATTTAGATAATTTCTGCATGTTTGAATACTGTAAAACATGGTGGTATTAGTTTACTCCTTAAACATGGCATTCTAAGTCTGTGTGGTGATGTGGTGTTCCTGTGTTTCATTACTGTCACTGTGACTGCACCAGATAGATCACCTTTCAGTTCATGATTTACAAGGTCTTTGGCTGATTGTATGTTCACGGTATTGCTGTCATTATGACTGTGCCAGACACAATTACTTTTCAGTTGTTTTCGATTTACAATCCCTTCAGTTGATTGTACACCTCTAAATAGCATCAGATGCATCAAATAGTGTAAATAAGCTTCCTTTTTTTATGAGTTGGACTTCACACAACTTTGCTTGGAAAAAAATAAAATATTTTTTATTTGGTCTGGAAGAAGAAGAGTGAAACTTTATTTCCAGAAAGGACTTCGTTGCCCTTAAAACGCGGTAACGCCACGTGGTTGGCCCCCTATTCCAAGCCACCTAGTGGCCCTAGCCATCCTTTCTGCCCGCTGGACCAGCCTGAGCTGGTCCCCGATGGCAGAGCTGGATAGCAGTGCCTCCCACCTCACTCTCGTATTATTCTCTTCTTGCTCTTCAGTGTGAGCCATGCATTGTCATGCGATGTGGTAGTGTGTTGGTGTGCTCCCACACCACGGGCATATCTCTTTGTATGCTGTTGGGTATTATATGTGCAATGTATGGTGGTTTGTATATGTGTCTGTTTGGAACCTGCGTAACGTTGCAGAGTCCACGGCTGAAAGGTTCCTATGCGGTGCTGGGTACAGTCTTCTCAATTCCCTGTAGTGTTTCAAAATTGCCTTATAACTTGGATCGATGGGTGTCGGGTCCTTCACAATGTTGCCATGGGCAGCTCGGCAATTAGTGAAACCTCGAGTTGCCTCATCTGCATGGAGGTTCCCAGTAACACCCTCGTGTCCCGGGCCCCATGTTATTGTTTGGGTATACCTGACGTTGAGTTCTCTGCTGATTTCGGTAAATATCCGGTGTGCTTTCGTGGCAATGTGTCCCCTCTGATAGCTCCTACATGCGGCCTGAGAATCTGCGATTATTGTCAGTGGAGCATTGCACTGTATGCCTTCTCTTATAGCTAAGGCGATGGCTATCTCTTCGGCTTCTGTAATAGTTGTACGGAAAACCGATGCACAGGCCATGATTTTACCTTTACGGTTTACAACAACTGCCACCATATTCTTTGCGTAGGCCTGATATGGTGAAGCATCCGTGAATCTTGCAGTGTCCAAGTACTTTGTTGTTTTGTCTATGTGTTCTGCTCCAGCCTTTCTCCTTCCTGTGTGTAATATTGTATCCGTGTTTTGTGGTATTGGTGATACCCCATACAAATCTCTGATCTGGCAGGGTAGCCCCTTGGTGTTATGGTGTACTTGTACGCATTCTCCAAGGCTGGCTCTTTGAAGAAGAGCTCTACCGGCTGCCGTTTGCGCCAGTCGATTCCTTTGCGCTATAAGTTGGGCCTCAGCCAGCTCATGAAATGTATTGTGGAGGTCGAGGGCTAGAAGCTTCTCCGTTGAAGTGTTGCATGGCATCCTCAGGGCTGTCTTGTATGCCATTCTTATTATTTGATCAGCCTTTTCTTCTACCTCCTTATTCATGGTACAGTAAGGTAGGGAATACGTTAGTCTGCTAATGACCAGGCTTTTCACGAGTCTGCGGGTGTCTTGTTCCCCCATCCCTGTCCGATTATGAGCCACACGAGCTATCATCCAGTTAATCTGTTGCATTGTTTTTCTAATTGTGTTTAAAGTGTGCAGACATCTGACATTCGATTTCAGCCACATCCCCAACACTCTTTACTATTGACCTCTTGGGAATAATTTTCCCTTCTAGCCTGATCTTGAGTTTGAGTCTCGGGTCAGTTCTTTGTTCTTTGTTTTGTCTGAGGCAAATGAGTTCAGATTTCTCCGCCGAGCACTGGAGTCCTCTTTGTTGGGTATATTTTTCTATTGTATTGGCTGCCCGTTGAAGCTTCTCCTCCTCTTCCAAGTTGCCCTTGGTTATCCATATCATTATATCATCCGTGTATAGGGAATAAACGAGAAGGAAAGGGGTTAACTGAGGGGCTCGATTTTTTTATTAGTCGTATCATAGAAGCCAACAAACACTTACGCCAAGGACAACATAGGGAAATTACTTGTGTTTAATAAATGAAATAAAGAAACAATAAATTAATAGAAATTAAAGTGGATGAAAAAACAACTTTCCGTAGGTGGGAACCGAACCCACAGCTTTCGCATTTCGCGAAGGTCTGTGAGTGGTGGCGCTGACTAACACTCCCAGGGTTCTACTAGGACACATAAATACCCAAGAAAGTGGATGGGAAAACGGCGTCGCGGTAGCTCAATTGGTAGAGCATTGCGCATGAAATGCGAACGTTGTGGGTTCGGTTCCCACCTGCGGCAAGTTGTTTTTTCATCCACTTTAATTTCTATTGATTTATCGTTTCTTTATTTCATTTATTAAGCACAAGTAATTTCCCCTATGTTGTCCTTGGTGTCAGTGTTTGTTGGCTTCTTATGATGTGTATAGGGAATGACACATGTCAGGAATTTCTTGGAGTGTTTTAGCAAGATTACTGCACCCTGTGGCATTCCTTTGTTGGGAGGATGGCTGACTTGAGATTCATCATCTCCTACTTTGATAACTGCTGTTCTCTGGTTGAGGAAGCTTTGGATGTACTTCGGATGTACGTCCTTTGACTGCAGCTGGTCTCTGCTAGTCCATCCATTATCCCTTTTGTGACTTATGCTGTCAAAGGCCCTTTTTATGTCCACAGCCATGACAATGCATTCTCCTGCCTTGGGGACATTGGTTAATACTTCCTCTTTTAAAAGCAGGAGTATGTCCTTTGTTGAAAGATGTGATATGAAGCCAAACATGGTGTCATGCATTAAGTTGTTTTGTTCAAGATGATGTTGGAGTCTAGGGTTTACTAATCTTTCGAAAACCTTTCCTAGACATGATGTAAAGAGATGTGCCTAAGATTTTCTAAAACCAGTTTCTTCCCTGGTTTTGGGATCATGATTATTGCAGCGAGTTTCCATTGCTGTGGTATCGTTCCTTTGACCCAATGGTCATTTATAAAGTTCGTAAGGGCTGTTATGACTTCATCATTCATGTTTATAATCATGGCGTTTGATATTTGGTCCGCCTCTGCCGCTGTGTTCTATTTTGTACTGGCGATTGCTGCTCTAACTTCTGCCTCCTTGAAGAGTTCATCCATTCCTGGGTTTAGGTGTCTGCTGTAATCAGCTTGGTATGGGGGAATCGGAGCTTTGCCATCGAAGCTTTTGCTATGGACTGCCTGAAGGAGTTCTTTTGTGCCTGGGTACGAGTGTAGCAATCTCTCCAGGTTCTTTTGTCCTTTGCGTCTGGTTTTGAGCGGGTCAATCCTTCCTTTGAGGATGTTCCACGTTTTTCTTGTCCCTAAGGTTCCATTTAGTGATTCGCAGAAGCATTCCCAGTTGGCTGTTGCAAGTTGATTAGTGTATTCATCTGCTCTCTGCATTATTTCTTTGATTTTTATTTTGAGTTTGTGGTTGCATTTCTGTCGCTTCCATCTTTTGGTCAGGCTTCTTCTTGCATCCCACAGAGACAATAGGTGAGGGTCCACTTCAGGTGTTTTGTCCGTCCTGGTGACGGTTTCGGTATGTTTCTGCTTTATATTTCGTATGCATTTGCACCAACTATCTAAATCATTTGTCAGTGGTTTGTTCTTTAAGCGATTCTCTATATGGCTGCTGGTCTGTTATCTTAGCTGTACCTATTTGTTTGTGGATTAGACCCGTGCAGATTGTAGTGCTTATAGTACAATGGTCACTTCCTAGATTTTTGAGGGTGTTGCACCACTCCACATTTCGACAATTTTTGCTTATTGTTAGGTCCGGACCATTTGAACACCCCTACTACAAACCATACTCACTGATTGGCAGCCCACTTCACTCCACTTTTTACTATCCTGTAACTACTGCTCATTGTGACACCACCTACCTCGATATCATAGCATTTTCATATGGTGTTGCCCTCTTAATTGTTAGAATAAAATTTTGTTCTGTGCAGGTACAGCTACATGATTGACAACATCATCCTGCTGATCACAGGGACCCTACACCAACGGCCTATTGGAGAGCTGATCCCAAAGTGCCACCCCTTGGGCAGTTTTGATCAGATGGAGGCCATTCACATTGCCTCCACACCTGCTGAGCTCTACAATGCAGTGATTGTTGACACACCTCTTGGTATGGCTGCCTATTATTATTAGCTCATCGCTAAGTTTTCAAAACCAGATTAGGCAACTCTTTCTTCACACGTAGAGCAAAAACAAACTAATCGATCCTGGCTTAAACTAGTGTTCCTTTGTTTGGAGCAGTCCTTAAGTACAAAACCAAAAAGTTATTATTGTGATTCCTTCTATTTTAGTGTGACAGTGTTCATGTTTAGCATAGTCTTTTACCACCTACACAAAATGGGAAAAAAAAATTAAAAAGTGAAGCTCAAGTATAGCAACTTTTCTCCGAATATTCTTTAAAAATGTTTGAATATTAAGCATATTTGTCAAACATGAAAAGTCTTTGTGTATGTTATGTTAAAAAGAAATATGCTCATAGCAGGGAAGGTTTTTTTCCCTTTTTTTTTATTGTGGGGCATTTGCATTGTGCATTCATAAAAGAAATTGTGTACTTTTTACGTTCCCTTTATACCAGTTCACTTGCTGAAGACTGAATCTTGATATCTGAACATGTCACCACATTCTGTGCCTATGCATTTGGAAAGCAGGAATTAGATAAACCAAAGGAAGGCCTGCAGAAAGCCACTTTTAATGCATGAATTAAAAGCCATATGTGAAATATAGCACCGTCTGTTCTTTTGTAAAGGTTCTCTTGTATTTTCTGTTTTTGTATGTTCTTTTGTATTGCATGAACTAAAGGCCAACTACAATGAAATTTCACTTTGGCTAAATTAACTATAAATGAGTAATGTATATGACTCAAGCAATCTTGGCAAAACAGCAGGGTTGGTGGTAATGGTTTAGTTTATTTAACAGCCTCTAAATAGCACCTCAGCAGACAACACTTGTATCTCATGGTTAGGGGATATGACGCAAATCCCAAACCGTGGGCTCCAAGATTTTCAGCCCACCATGAGTGCGGCCTAAATTCATAGGTGCCATACTGGCTCTCAACACTCTGGGTTCAATGCCGTATCCAGTGAGTGGTAATGGTGGCATTTTTGTTCAGTTCTGGTATGAAAAAATCTATTTCTGCTAGCTTTTTATGACACATCAACTAGTATTTCTATCATGAAATTTTGAATGGAGGCTTTTCTATATCTGCAATAGCTGAAACTAGGCTTTTTATGTAGTCCAGAATTCCATTGCACTTGGCGTTTGAGCTTCTAAATTCCGCCATGCCTGCACATTGTAGGATACTTCCTGGCCTGCAGAAGGCCTTCGGTCACCATACTTGCATGTTAATATTTCTTTTTTATTCACTCTGCTTTAATGCTCTTGTGATTGATGCATTTTTAGCAATGTAAGGAAAACCGTTGCTTAAAGTCCTCTCACAGTTTTGGAAGACTAGAAACAGTGCACAAAGGACGAAGGACAGTGAAAACACAACACGGTATTGATTTTACTGTCCTTTGTACACTGTTTCTAGTCTCTAGAAAATGTGCCAACTTGCCTATCTCTCATTCTTCTGCAGTCCTCTCACAGGCTGCACACTTGCCATATGAATATTGCCTTTTTATGAATTAACATGCTCCTAAATTTTTTTGAATTGGTGGCACACCTGTCATGGCCCAGTGAGTAGGGTGCCTAGCTCAGTTGCGGGAGGTGGATGGTTTCAACCCCACCTTCTAACACCCAACAATCTATAAGATTGGTGAAAGCAGCCCCCCTTCCCCCCCCCAACCTGGAAGCCGGCTTTTTCATGGTTGAAAGAGCCGGCTTGGGAGAGGTTTGGCACCGACTGCTGAAGTGTCAAATCTAAGAACACAACTGTGCATGTTTGTTTTATGATTGCTGATGAATGGGCATGGATACCTTTTTGATTGTTGTAGGCCAGATCGGGACTGTCAATGACAATTGTTCAGACAGCTTCTGTAGATGTTACCAACACAGAAATAGTGGCATTAGTGGGATGCTGTTATAATAGGACACATCCACCATCTCATGTGTGATAATCAAAGAAAGAAAAGTAGATAAGTAGAAAAATAACTGTTCAATAAAGATCATCCGCCTATTTTATGTCTACTATAAGATGAAAGCACCTTCCAATGATCAACTACCTGTCTTGCATCAAGAGTGATCAAAAGTGTTGCAAGTGCTGCCTAAGTGATGACAAAATATATGTGCAGGAAAAAGGATGCTTATTTTTGATCTCGCGTATACACTAAACAGAATGCAGGGCTGCAATATTGTATGGATGCTTTCTGCTCGATTCTGTGCGACTTTTGTCGTCCTCTGTTTATGGCTGGCTGATCACAATGGTAGTGTGGGCAAAGCGTTGCTCTAACCACTGACAAAGCGCGAAACAGAAAGCAGACTTGGTGGATATAGACAACCTCTCGGCCTTACTTTAAATTTGTCATCCAGGTTTCAATAATTTATGCAATTTACATGGTAAGTGTAACATTTAAGTTTAATAAATTGCATGGTAACATAGTTCTCAGTGTAATAGACCTTACACGAAATTCTGCTGCTGAACGTTCCCACACGTCTCGGTCAACAGAGCTTGGATGACTGTGCTTATGTTGAATATGTTGTTGAAGCTGGTGGTTGAGCTATCACTAAAGAAACCAAACTCTAGATTTTTTTTTTTTTTTTAGGCTGTATGCCTTTACATTTTTTACATTTGTGGTACTGCCAATGATTATTAATATTTTTGGTTGAAACAAGAGTATTTTAAAAGAAAGTTCATAATATTTTGTAGTGTTTTAATTTTAATTGAAAGCACTGAATCCAGCAGTGCACATTATGTGAAGCTCGAAATACTTTTTTATATGCCACAAATTTTTTGTGAGAAATGCAGTATAGATAGAATAACCAAGTTTCCACCTTCTATTGCTTGTATTTACTATTTTACACGTGTGAATGGGATGTGTGCCTGACAGTGGGCTTGTATTACTCTGTGCTCTGCAGCACCTTTCTTCGTGGATTGCATTTCTGAACAAGATCTTGATGAAATGAACATTGAAATCATCCGCAACACCCTCTACAAGGCATACCTGGAAAACTTCTACAAGTTCTGTGAAAGTATTGGAGGCACTACTGCAGATGTCATGCTCGAAATCCTAGCTGTGAGCCATCTTTTCTTTCCTCTCTTCTGGTTGCCTCCAAACAAAGTTATAAGCTATTTGTTTTAAGTGTTGCCTGTGTAAGTGTTTTAAATGTTAAAATTTTATTCTAGGAAAGGTGTGTAAAATGGACGAAGAGAAAGAAGACAGGACACTTGCTCTGTGTCTGCCTTCCTGCTCTAGTGAAGGCTTCTCAACCATTTTATGTGCATTTTCCTCTATGAATCGATAAAAGCTTACCCAGTAAACTTCTCAACTTCGTGTTAAGTTCTGTTGCTTGCAGTGCTAATGTTTGATACGGAATACTGGGCCTAGATAATTTAACGATTTTATTCTAATTCTTTTTCTTTTTGCACTTCATCAGTGGTCTGAGCAGTTCTTCACCCAAGTTTTCACTAGGATCGGCTGGTTGCGAGCATTTAAAATTTTAAGTATACTTGTAAGAAAACAAGCTGCAAGAAATAAACTTCATTTGTTACAGTAAAGTTTCAAGTTTCTATCAGTGGTTGTCATATTCTTCGCAGGTTTTTTCAGATCCAAATGCCTTTCTCTGTGTCTGTGTAAAGCTGTATAATATACCCATAACTGCATAGTGTATGATATTAAATATCGTGTATGTCGCTTAAAATTTTTTTTCCAACTAATAAATGATCACTGCAACATCGACACATCTCACATTATCACGTATACAACAGGTTACGCTACCAGACAGAGACACTCCATTTACAACACGTGTCGACTGCTTCAAGTATTCCTTTTTCCTAGAACTATAGTTGATTGGAATAAGCTGGCCGATAAAACTGTAACACAGGACTCATTATCACTTTTCGAGACATATCTTTAATAAAAAAATTTTTATGCGGTTACTGAGATTGTTAGTGATAGCACTGTTTGACTGTATTATTGAAAGAATCGCTGAAATAATGTTGAAGCACTTGTTTTTGCGCCTGTTTCTTTTTTTTTTTTTTTTGCTTGTGTGAAGAATTTTTTGAGTGCAGTTCCCCATTTCTGTATTTATTTTGTTTTGTAAACCTACCCACGTACCACGCTGCTAAGATCTTGTTTAAGATCGCCGTATATATAAATTTTTAAAAAATATGATACACGAGAATTTCCTCTCATAAAATTGCAATCATGCATTTTTTATTGCAATAGCAATTATATGGACACTCCAAGCAAACTTACACCATCGGCATTGCCGTAATGTTCTGTATAAAGTCCAGGTGCAATAACATTGCATCTGCTTACTGCATACTGTAGGTGTGAGCGAAAGCTTGTGATGGTGAACCGAGAACGATGGTGGCTTGATGTGGCAGTGGCTTTTCACGCTCGCAAGGGAAGAACATGGAATAAGTGTGCTCCATCTTCTCATGCATGCAGGGGGGGGGGGGGGGGGGGAAGCTGCAAAATGTGCACGCGCTAGGAGGGGGCAGGTTAGCGTGCAGCCCCTCTTCCATTACAGCTGCGGCAGCTGCATGTATCTATCTTGGAGGCAACCTGCATTGGGCTCGAAGGCTAGCCGACCTGAAATAGCTGATAGCTTGGTATGCGCTGTGTTCTCACACGCCTAGTTTGTGTTGAAGCGAGAGGTAGCACGAAGGGGAATTCGCTTGCCTCGCTGCTGCTCATCATGTTAGCATTCCTACAGTAAGTGACCACGGTCATCAAGTGAGATGTGTTCCCGTTTTCCTCTCTGTGCATGATGTGCTTGTTAATTTTGTTAGTGAATGTTTAAAACAATTGATGCAGCTGATAAAACAGCTTACTCCAAAAAGCTAACAATTTGCTATTGCAATCAATGCTTCGCCTGTTGGGCAAAACTGAGGTTTTTTTGGGCATTTATGGCATGAATAAAGATTTCTTTACCTTTTTTACAAGAAAAACAAATATTCATGCACTAAGGGGTTGATTATGAATGAGGCCTAAATGTGCAATAAAATTTGCTTTCTTAATAAAGGAAAAAGGAACAGGAAGTGGGAGAAAAGAAACGCCAACTTGCGATTTAATGTAATGAGTTATAAATAATGAATGCAGTCATTTTTAAGATATAAAGTTCTACGGCGTCTTTTCTCATTAATTGCACGCATAGTTTTCCGTCTGCACCAGAGCAGAAAGATGCTACTCTAAACCTCCATTTTTCTTGCTCTGAATTGAGTTTTTTTTTTGCTCCAGAAGCATATATTTCTGCTCCAAACTGTGTTTTTGCATGCCCCAAAAGCTGCTGCAAAGGCCCAAGCTATGCTTCCATCGCTTCCAACTCCAACAGTTTCTCACCATCAGGTGGCAGACAGCAGAAACAAGAAAAAGACAATTTTTGTATTGTCTCCCAGACAGAAAATAACATGCAGGTTTTGCTCCAGCTGTCCCATTTTGAAATCCATTTTGACAGAAGCCTATCTTCGGCACTAGACACTGCTGGAGTTTCCATACGCATTAAGATGTCAGAGGTATGATAATGGCTGTTTGCAATAATTGAATTGAGTTCTAGAACTCAATAATGAATTGAGTTCTATAGACTGGCATAAGTTGAAAATATGTGACTGTTGAACATTTCTGAGAAACTGTGTCACAGCTGACCTTTACTTTTAAAAGTGCCATGCTAATAAAACTTCAGTTTGGATTGGGTCAGACCAATCCTTGTTTTATTATGCTTTACTGCATGTGTGGGCATGCAATTGTGGGTTCATGCATGCGTGGAAATTTTCTTCATGACGCATAGTGGTCTACATATCAATCCACACATCTTTTTCAGAGTCTTTTGTTTACTGCTGTGTTCTTGGGGCTCAAATTTCACTTCAAGATATCATTTTAGAGTTAGCATTGTAACATGAAACACTTAGCATTGACACTTGCCTGCTTCATTTGGCTAAACTGAAAAACTTGTCCTATGCTCGAGCACTTGGCCATTGGCAAAGGAAGCTCAGTTTGATGAGTGAACTACTGCCACCATCTGCTGTTAAAGGGATCCTGCAAACTTTTTTGACATGTCATGTTTATATAAACCTGCTAAGTCGTGAGACAATATTGTCATGAACGTCTTGGCCAAATATTACTCCCGTACATGCAACTTGGAGCCTACAATTTTGCTCAAAAGGCTGCCTGCTTTTTCCTTCAATTTTTCAATACCCACATGTACAGGAGTAAATGGGCAGATTTATTTAATATTCATGTCTAAGTGCTTGCAGCAGAATTGAAAGTGGAGAAATTGCATCACTGTTGAGCTGATGGAACCATATGTTGGTGAATGATACCACTGTGGCGATACTAAGGTCTATGACATTGGGTGATGTGATGGAGTATTACACTACATGATGTCGAGTTCATGCTGATACAAAAGCGTGGCAAACATTGCACTGAATGGGCATAGTGGCACAGTGCAGTTAGAACAATGAAGGGGAGGGAGAGGCTGCGAGGGATGGGACAGTGGCAGCATTTGATTGCGAATAACAACATTTATATAAAGCGCATTCAGAAACTTCTTTTTAAAAGCTATTCGTGAGTAGGTATGCAGCGATACCAGACACATTCCACAGCTTTCATAAAAGGTTTTGCAGGGACCCTTTATGAAACAAACATTGAGAGTTGTATGTTGTGGCTGTGCTGGCAGAAGGGGTCACTACTACACCTAAATGGCAAAGCACACTTTGCCGTTTGGCCAGTGTAGAGGGGACTTGGGTTTTCTTTCTTGTCATATGAACCAGGAAAGAACTTTGTTTTATGTTACAGTGCCAACTTTAAAGTGGGACCGTGGTGTGCAAGTTGTGTGGAAACAAACCGGTGGTAAACACAACATATTTTTTAAAAGTTCTTTATCAAACATGAAACCAATTGCTTTTGTATCTTCTTAACTGTTTATTGCACAATAGCATCTATCTTTAATTCATTCTTGGTGCATTCAGATATGAGCAATATAACTTCCATAGGAATTTCCACATAAAAGAGAGGTACCTATGGCGTCCATTAGTAGTATTAGTCTTGTTTCATAGCGACTTTCCTTTTGGTTTGTCATGACTTATGACACTTTCTCCTTGTGCTGTGGCTTTCTGCGCACACATTTGTGTGCAACATAAATGTGTATGTTTGAATCAACACATGTATAGGTGCGATGGGGCCTATGCAGATGCTAAACTTGAAGCATATATTGTCACATGTACTTATTTATCTTTCCCGATGACTGCCTTTCACCGGTTAACAAATATTCAAAGTTATCGCCTAGCACAAGGTGCACCTTTCTATATCAGATGTTTCTCAAGTGTTATCGCTGGTTTTATCGGTTGCCGATGTTCTCTCCAAGCCTTGTGTAATCGGAGGCGCTATAATGTAAAGCTAATCCAAACTTTCCTATTCCAATTTTGCAATCAGTCCTCCACGAATGGTCAAAAAATTTTCAGGCCACCCCCATCTTGCCTGTCTGTTGCGCAACGTCACGCAAACCACGATAGCTCCCCATTTGATCTGACGTGTACATGCAGGAATAGACCGAACAAAAGAAAAATAATTATTTCTGATTTGATGCTATTTTGTTATCAGTAGCCCTTTGCTATTGTTCGAAAGTTTTTAGGCTATGCCCACTTCGCATGTCTGTCACGTGACGTCACAAAACGACGAAAACTTACTGCGTCAAAGTGACGTGTACGCGTTACAGATGCATTAACCCTTTCGCTGTCGGACCTTTCTGGCCGTGACGCACCCCCAGTGTCAGCTTGGTTTCAGGGAACGAGCATAACAGGGGATGAACATAGCAATTTATTTCTGATTATGATTGGTATACAAATAACATAGTCAATGCAATATGCACATTTCAGTGTTCTGCAGCTGTTGTTAGTAAACATCATCATCATCATTAGCCTGACTATAACATCCATTCAACATCCGAATCTGACGATGCGGAACTCATCTCTTCTTCGCATGAGACTGTCAGAGTCCGGATCCGAGCTCGGCTCATATTCTGAATCGGAAGAGCCACCGCTCCAATGAGCAGACGAAGGTCCTGCCGCGCTCAGCCATCCAAAAGTAACTGCGCGCAGGGAGGATGCGCTTTCAGTCGCCCTCACAACAGAGAGAAATGGGACATTGTGTGATCAAGAAGACAGGGGGAGATGGAAAAAGGCTAAAACAAAGTTCGAAGGGCTTTATGTTTACTGCTGCAAGTCGGAAGCGAGGGTGCGGCGAGAGAGCGAAAGCAGCAATCGAGTCACTCTTTTCGGCGAGGCAACGGTGCGTGCCCCTGAACTTGACGCGGCGCCGTAGCAGACACACCAACAGAAGAAAAATGAAAACCTTCAAACTAGCAGAGATGGCAGAACAACCCTTGAACCCATAAGCACACGCGCGCGACGCATGATCCAGCGAACGTGGAGCCACCACGCCACTCAGCAAAGAGAGAGGGGAGAGTGGCAGTCGCAACCGTACTCTTCAATACATCTATTAACACAGGTCGGGGCGAAAATATGAACTTGTAGAAAGAGTCAACAGATGACGGGGTCAGTCCAGGAGCGCCAGCTTTGCGCGCAGGCGCGAAATTTTGAACGCACGATAGAGAACGTACTGGTACGTCCGTGACAGTGAAAGGGTTAATATGCCGAACAAAACTGCATTTTTTTCTGAATAGCCGGAGACTGCCCCGTTCTGAAAGGAATAGAAGATGGCTGCCTGCTGATTGCTCAGGCACTGGTGACTCTGAGCTGTCGGGGATATAACACGACAGCGTTAAGGGCCCCGTGTCGCAGAAAATCTGGCGTCCGGCGTCCCACATCCAGCATCAACCATCTTTTCACGAAAAGTCATTCTGAACCACGTATACCTAACCACTTTTCTGTCACCAAAGTTGCTCATGCCTTGTCTTTCATTCTTTACAAAGTTATTCCTCGGAATTTTGAGAATGACAGCCCACAAACAAATGTCATGAAAAAAAAAACTGCCAAGAGGGCTCACCTTTTATGTAAAATCTTCTCAGACTGAAATATTAAAAGTGCAAAACAATAACAGGAGATCGGCCCATGCAGGAGGCTTTGTTTCTACCAGGAAGCTTGCCTTCGTGCATAGAATTCGCAGCCAACATTTCCCGGTAAACATTACAGTTACATAAGCTACAGTTGCCAGGAAACGTGAAAAGCAATCGGGGATCTTTGAATGCTGTCGCGTTCCACTCTAAAGGCGAAGCTTAAGTGTCCTCCAAATTTTTGGCCTGTCATCATGCATGCATCACTTGTTTGGGTCGCAGTATCTGGGATAGGTCAATTGTGGGTGGGGAGTTCAAAAGAAATTGCTGACTGCAGGGTGACTTACAGCACCAATGAGACGAATGCCTGTGTTCCCCAAGTCTTCACATACAACAGCTTAAATCAAAGATACTGCTAAGCGGAATAATTCAAACGAATTGTTGTGCTGTTCACTTCTTCAAAGCGTTGGCACTCTTTTATAACTTCTAATGTCCATGGTCGAGCAGTCCTTGTATACTACAAGTAAATGAAGACATCATCAGTGAGGCCTTTAAGAATGTGGCTGGCTTTGTCAGCTTTGGGCATCTCATCGTCGACCAGCCGACAGAGTGCTAGTACATCTTGAATGTGCTCAGTATAAAGTTCAGCAGATGTTTGAGCCCAGCACAAAAGTTCCCTCTTGGTGGCCCGCTGGCATCTGACTGGCTTCCCAAAGAGACTCTCCAGCTTTTGCTTGCAGGTGTCCTAACTGGTCGATTCCTCCTTGTGTTTGGAACCAAACACTGGCCATTCCCTTGAGGTAATAGATGATGTTAAGCAGGATGATAGTTGGGTTCCACCAGTTGTTCTTGCTGGCTTGCTTGTATTCGATTAGCCAGTCTTCAACATCCATGATATGAGTGCCGGAGAGGGTGCCAGGGTCTTGGAGTTGGGTTAAGACAATCGGTGTTGTGGTAGCCAAAGCCGAAACAGCGATCCTCTCAGTTGACATGGTTGAATGGACCCACAAGATCTCAGCTGCAAAGTTCTGTGACGCGCTCGTGATGTACCCCACACTCCACCAAGATGTTATAGGAAGATCTGCAGAAAAGGGGGTTTGTTTACACTATTTACAAGGAGGCTAAAAGTGGGGCCACAACAATAAAGATGATAGACACCACTTTGTCCTCTTCTTGTCTGCTATACACTTCAGCATCTTCTACATCCACAGGACAACTGGCTCATAACCTTTACATTGGTGGCACAAAGCGAAGCCCTGCGCGAGGCATGATTTCACCTTATTGCGCTTGGGCTCTATACAGAACATGATGATGCTCCGCTTCGGTGGTGGCGCACGATTTGAGAGGTGCATTCACAAGCAGCCGCTTGTAATTCAACCATTTACGTCTGCGGCAGTTTCCATTTGTCTTGGTATTCCTTCGTGGCTACATAGAAATATCTTTATATTGAAATTGTGTATATACACACTTCATTATATTGATATTCCAAATACCTTGTGTTCAATAGATCAGAAGTTATAGAAAGTTAAATACTTCATTATATTAAGAATTTCATTATAGTGAAGTTCGTTATATCGAGGTTTAACTGTAGTACCTCTGAAAGGTCTTGTTGGTTACATAGTTGAGCTGTTCAGTTAAACGTAGTAGTAAAGTGTTCAAATGCAGGAGTGAATTCCTTTCAAATCGCAGCCTAGTAAAAAAAAAGTGTTTATATACCTGACCTTTCATTGGTTTGTGGAACGCTTTTTGCAATACTTTTGTGTTTGCTGTTTGCCTACCCCCTACAGTTTGAGGCAGACCGTCGGGCATTTATTATCACCATCAACTCGTTTGGCACTGAACTAACAAAAGAAGACAGAGCAAAGCTCTTTCCCAAATGTGGTCACCTCTACCCTGATGGACTGAATGCCCTTGCTAAAGCAGATGACTACGACCAAGTACGGAGCATCGCGGAGTTCTATGCAGTAAGACCTTTCTTCTATGGGTTTTTTCATCTGATCATAGCATTTCACAAGAACTTGCATTTGTAACCTATTTCTTACACTGTATTGTTTCCTTGTAGCAATACAATGTGCTTTTTGGTGGAGCGGGAAACAATCCTGATGAGAGGACACTTGAGGACAAGTTCTTTGAGCATGAGGTATGTCCGAGTTAAGCATGACTTTCGTGACTATTGCAAAGGAGCCTGTGATAGTCTGTTGAACGCCATCAAAAGCCTGTGTTAAAGAATGTCTGCCTTGTACATTTTCTTCATAATCCAGCAAAAGAAATATTTGATCACACATAGTTTTTGTCTGCTGCATTGACTTGCCCTATACAGGTTAATATTTTGGCAGGGTGCCATTTGACACAGTAAAAAATTACAAATATAGTCTGGTTAAGGTAACTGTGATGAGATAATCATTGTTGCTGTCTTTACATTTATGTTCCAAGTTGTAGCCCAGACTTTCTTTTACTTGTCCATGGCAAAACGGGTACTATTACTATGAATAGACAAATGTGTGCAAGGTGTCTGCTGGCATTTTTGTCCCATTTGATGTAATCGTGTGGCACTCTTTAATCTCTTCACTAGTTATGTGATAAGTACTGTTCTTTGTAAATTCCCATTCTTAATTGTGACACCTTGCTTCATGTAGCCAAGTGGATATCATTTCTAGTATGGCCCTTGTCCATGGCCGTTCACCAAGTTTTGTTCTTGATGTATCATTCTTTTCGACTCCTGTACCCCCAGCAGCTCCTTTCTCAGAACAGTTTCTGTCTCGCCTTGCGGACTGTTGTCACCTCGCCCGCCTTAACACCAGCATCTCCCAGGACGCTTGCAATTCTCATTACGACTTGGCCCACCGTGCTGTGACTTCTTCTCTTTTCGATGAAGTTCTTCTTTAGACTCCTGTGCGCGTTCCCAGCTTAAAGGGATACAGAATAAAAATCGAAGAATATAGAGGAAGCCCCACAATTGCATTCCTAAGACACGATTGCTACAGTATATAGACATTAGTCGGGTTACTTTTGAGCGGATGGCTTTATTTTTGACTCTCTATGAGCGGCCACCGCGTCACTCGCAAAGCGCTCCCGACAACAAGCCGGCGGATCTGACGTCACACCTACCCTCAGCAGCCGCGGAGCGAGCTGGCCGGCTGCGCAGTGCAAAATGCAAAGTTCTAGTGAGAGCGATAGCATGAGCGGAACTTTGCGACTTGGATGAGCGGCCAACTGAACAACCACGAACGATAAAGGCGTATGCCTACGATCCGTCCGCGTCGTCAAGCGAAATTGACGACGACCCGCCGCAGCAGTCCCCCTCCGCGGTGCCAAGAGAGTCTGGACCAGCAAAGTGGTGTTTACACTGTGCATTCCATGTACACGCGTTCGCCTCGAGAGATCAGGGGCGGCATCATAGGTGGAAACCAGATATAAACGCGGTTCCTGCGGCTCGGATCGCAAGCTCGCACCTGTCACGAATGAGTTAGCGAGACGAAAGGCGCACGCCTCATTGACAGTGTTGCATCCGTGGTGATGCGCCCAGCGTGATTCACTCACGCAAACGCTTTGCCATGTTTGGCTTCAACAGAGCGAGAACGCTTATGCCTCAGGCTATGCAATGTCAGGCGACGTAAGGAATTTACTCTTCGTTCTGCGCAAAGCGGCTTGCTCCGCCCGCTTGGATGGGTAGCTGCTAGCGCGTAAAACATGAAAGCCACCAATGCACAATACAGGTGCCGTGAGTACACACTGTACAAAAAAAAAAATACGTAGAAATCGTTGAAGATATTGACGCATGTAGACCTCCCTGTACCTACGCCATCGGAGCAGGTGTGGCCGGCGGCGTGAGCATAACAGTCGGCTGCCGACTCTCGCGCGGCAGGTGCTTGATGCGCGCAAGTAGCTGTTTTGAGAATAGATGCGATGAAGCAACGGGTGAAGATTGAATCCAGGCATGTGCAGTGACTGAAATGCGGCTCTGTGAGCAGGGAACCTCTTTTTATTCACGGAGTGAACGAGTACATGCACAGCGGTTTCAGCGTGCCGTTGTTTCACCGCAGCCGAGCACTCCTTCCGTTGGTGCACACGAGATGGCGCCGCCAGTCTCATGTCGGCGAATTTTTTTCCGTCAGCCGTCGCTTCAGACGATGCGGATTTCGATTCATTCTGGCAGAATCTGCCAAACATCTGGCTCAGAACGTCGTACAAACGACAAATTACGGTCAAACGGCACCTGTGCGCAAAACTACAGCGTGAGCAAGTACGCGAGAAAAAGACTACCGCTGCCTGCCGTTTTCACATGCGCTCAGCAGACCCTCGGCATTTTGCGGCGTTGACACGGCTGCTCCACGCATCAAACCACAAATCCACGAGATGAAAGACGAGGTTTTCGAACAGCTCACACGAGGAAGCGGTACGAATAGGACGGTCGAACAAAGAAAGCGCGTTGCTGCAAACGTCAACTCGCCCCTTCGCGCGCTCAGTGTGGACGATCGCTCACAATGGGCCTCGAGGTGGGTAAGCGTGATGTGATATCCGGTTTTGCCAGAGCTTTCGGAGGAGGCCGGTAGGTGCTGCGATTTGAGAAATATTCACTAAAATAATTACTTTTCGCTCACTTCTCCTCAGAAAGAGTGTTGTTTTGGTCGCTCTCGGTGCGACAGCTATCACTGGAGACAGAAATCTCGGCGACAAATTTTTTATTCACTATCCCTTTAAGCACAAAATTTCTCTCACGTTTTATTGGACCTTACACGGTCATTGAGTAGACATCGCCTGTCAATTACTGTGGCTCGCCCCTTAGAGCGCCGCCCGATCACCATTGCCGTGGGACAGAGATAGTGCATGTCTCTCGTTTAAAACCATATACTCGACACATTTCATAATACAGTAAAAGCTCGTTAATTCGGATCTCCCAGGACTGGGAAAAATGTCCGAATTATCCAAATGCCGAATTAACGAATGAACAGGAAAAACAACATTAAAATAAAGTTGGAGAAGCATACCTTTATTTACTGAAGTATTTTGCAATAGTCATCTGCTTTTTCGCGCAGATTCCGGCTGACATCACAATTTTTCTTAACTCTTCCAAGTGGCCAACAGCCCGCAAACTGTCGGAAGTGCTCCGGCAAACATCCTCCAATATTAAAAGCGCCTCCGTGGCTTCTCGTAAGGTGCGATGATGTCGTGGCTGCACCTCCTCGCATAACTCTTCGTCTGAATCATAGTCTTCCCAGGCACCCGTGGCATCATTAATAATTTCTTCATTGGTCAGGACACCAGTCGTGTCGACACAATCATCAATCGCGATGTAGTCCTGAAGGGTCACATCTGTGGGAAGGACAGCATCGAAGGTCGGGGAGTCATGATCAGTGGACGCGACTGACACCTCGTCGGCTACTGCCGCATGCTCGGACCTCACAAAACCACTGTGCCGAAAACAGTTGGCAATGACTTGCGGAGGTGCAACTGTTTGGCAATAATATTTGAGTATAGCTTTGTTTACTGCACCGCAAGCGAACGCCACTGGTCTAAAGATCGAAGTCAATCCGAAGCCTGTACTTCACATCATTCCCATGTAGGTTGAGGCAACGCTGATGAAAGCCCCCGTAGACACTAGTGCCACATTTCTCTCTAGGGTATTTATTTAGAAACTCTATGGACCCCACTAATTCATGACGATGGCAATGCCTCTCAGGTTTCGGTTTCACTCCTGTGGTGCCAGCGCTGCTTTACCACACTTTCATGTAGTGGCAGCCGTCAGTATTTGTCCGAATTAAGCGGTGCGGGGCCGAATTCTGACAAATTAACGAAGGTTTGGTCCCATAGACTAACATGCATTTTGGCCGGGACCAATAGAGCCGTCCGAATTATCCGAATTTCTGAATTAACGGGAGTCGCATTAACGAGCTTTTACTGTACTTCCATGCTGGCAGGCGGCCGCTTCCACAGTGAAAGGGAATTAGTGTGATTGCAACACATGCCTGACTTTCAACTTCATCATCTCCACATATCATCCATTGTACATCTTCATCTGTATATATATCATCACCAGCAGCACAGCTTGATCCTCGTGGTAGTAGCACGAGCTCGGCTGGAATAAACCGGTTCCTTGCAGTATATACAGAAGGCTTCCTAGTATTGCATAGCAATTGCAGTTTAACTCTTAAAAATAAAATTTGCCAAAGCGTTTTCTTGCAGGAGTATTCGATTGGAGCACTTGGACAAACTATTTAATGTAGAGATTTTTATAGCATTCAGTGGGATGGAGGAATTTTTGCTGCTCAGCATAGTGTGTGTGTGCATGTTGCCCTGGCTCGATTCTCCTGCCCATGCGAACAAAGCGTTTATTGTCCATGTTGGTGTTCTGGTTTGAGTGATGGTAAGAATAGCTTCATCGTAGCTCGTGGAAAGCATTTCTGACACTTATGTGATGTCTATTTGCTATTTTTAAGTGGTTGTTAGACAGGCACACTAATGTGTACTATGCATTACATACCAAAGCTTTGTGAATAGCTTTCTTTGGCTCTTTTGCCTGTTTTAGTGGTTGGTAGTGGTTGGACTTTCATCACCAATACAAAGGCATCGATGCAAAGGGTGTGTGCTCACGCACAACTGAATTGCAAGACGCGTTTGACGCCGAACATCATTAGAGCTCTTCGAGACACATGTGCTGTCTTGCTAAAGCTTTGGGGTGTCTGAAGGTCTAGTTCTGGCAGTCACCTTCCATGTCGGTGCCTGAGCCACTACAGACAGCACACATGTAATTCTATTGTATGTATAGCCACCTATACTACTGCTACGGATGTGCAGGTTAACGGTTCTGTTTGCTACAGAAATATGCAATGAGACAACAAATGGCTGATAAATAATACTCACTACAACAAATTTACGTCTTCAAACGGATCATTCCTTTAACTTTAGAAAAACTTTTTGTTGGGCAAGTTGGCGCATGGCTATGTTTTAGGAAGAGTTGCGCCTAAGAAAGAACGCACAGAGGAAAAAACGAGGTAAACGAAAAGAGAGCATACTATCAACCGGGTTTATTTGTGTTGAATCTGCATATATAGGCAGTGTTCACATGTGACAAAAAAAAGGGGGGGGGGAATGAGGAGGAGAGGGCAAATGAAGCCTGCCTCATGTCAACACAAGCTGTGCAGGAAATTGTGTTCAGCATGATATAAGGCAACAGAAGTATCACTTACGCACACCTCACCCTTTTCCTTGATGTGAAAAGCTTCTAAAAGCTCACAGGCTATTTTATTCTTGCTTCTGCCTAGAATCTTAATTTTGTTCAACTGTGGTCTACATCCTTTACATGCAATGCAATGAGCAGGCAAGTGTGCTTCTTCTCTTTTCCTAATTACAATGCATGTTCCCCTGCGTGTTCATTTACGCAGCGCCCTGTTTGGCCCACATATACTCGTTCACATTTTAGTGGGATTTAATATACTACGCCCGTGGAACATTTCACGAAAGTTTCGGACTGCTTTATTCCACGACCGCTTCGTCGGGCTCCTTCTCCGCTTATCCTCGGGCATAACCCAGCGAGCTTATTAGGGGCAGAAAAAAACCACAGGGACGCCATGCCTGTTTGCCACTTTTTTTAATGTTGTGGGTGACTTTGTGCATATACGGCACAACCGTGGGTTTCTTTCTGAGCAAGCACTCGGTGCTGCTGCCACATTTTTCTTTTGTTACCTTTTTAAAAAGGTTCTTGGCTACTGCTGTGATGACCTTGCAGGAGAAGCTGGCTCATTCCCCCCCTTCCTTTTTTCTGTCACATGTGAACACTGCTTATATATGCAGATTCAACACAAATAAACCCAGTTGATTGTTTGTGCTCTTTTCATCTACCTCGTTTTTTCCTGTGTGCATTCTTTCTTAGGCGCAACTCTTCCTAAAAGATATTCCTTTAACTGTTTCGTTACTGCTAGAAAGGTGCTCATTTGCGCTGCTTTTATGTTTTAACATTTTATTTCAAGACATAGTCGCAACATATGCTGCGATACATAAAATTGTAGTAAGATTATTGGTGTTTTGAATGGATGTATAGCAGTAATAATTGCTCAGCCAATTTTTTAGAATTCTTATGTGAAAGTTGAAAGCACCTTAAGGAACACGAATAAAAGTTATAATCTTCTCTATTATTAATATAAGCACTGAGAGTAAAAAAATCTGAAATATAGAAAATATGCACCTGGTCCCTAGTTCCCAATCGGATCATGTGAGAACATAATTATGAAAAGTTTTTGTTGTCAATACAAGCCATAGTGATGCCTGTGCTATGCGGGAAAGCAGTAGCTTCACTAATATGAAAATTGGCAAGTTCCTACTTTACAGGGAGCATTTGTTTTTACTCACTGCAGTAGGTACTTGTTTTCTATTTTACTAAATTTTTTAGGCTCGTGAAGCAATGATTGTTAGGTCAATGAGCATGCAGAAGCCTCGTCACACTTGGTTATTGCGTTCTACAGCGTTTCTGTGCAAGCAAGGTAGTCATGTGCTCGTTCAATTGGCGCTGGAGCCTCCACATGCTTTTAGTTCCTGTACAGTGCTGTGCAGTAATGTGTAGTGTTCCACAGTATGTTTCATTAATGAATAAGGGCACTTGCTCAGGTGGTGTTCAAAATGTAAAAGATTAGACAGTCAGGCATGCTTTGGTTGAAGGTCAGTCTGAACTCAACTGCGTGCTTTTGTGCGAGTGAAAGCCCCACACGACAGGAAGGATTGCTCATAATAATTTGCATATACGTTGTTGAAATTCTGATGGATAAAGGCAAACCACAGTGGGGAAAATGAAGTTGCACTTGATATTAGTCGAACACAATTATCAAAATACACTCTTGAGCATCTACCCTTGTTTGAGACGGCATTAAAACAGGCTAAAAAATCTGAAAAGTTACAACCCGAAAAAAAGCTTTTGTGTCTTCATTCCTGCTGTCATTTAAATATTGTTTCCAAGTCGACCGAAGCACAAGTATTGCATCTTTTTATTGAAGAAGTGTTAGGAGCACTGGAAGCTAGTTTCGACGATGCCTCCAGTCGAAGTTGTATTTTTACAGGCTCCCCATCCTGCCAGCAGTTGTCAACTCTGACAAATAGTTAAAGTTCAGTAGTCATTCATTCAAATGGTCAATGATGTTGCTACTAAAAGAATTACAACGGAAATGCTTAACATCAAATAGAAAAATTGTCGAACGAATTGATGGATTTCTATAGGCACAGTAATGAAGGAGTAAATAAAGTGAATAGTTTCTAGAAGCGTTTGACTAGTCGCTTACGTTGACAACCATCGTCAATAGTTTCTGCATAATTTTTTTCTTGTAGAGGCTTGTGTAACGCATATCGCAAGACATGCTGTCACTTAAGGATGATTCCACGAGAGATCACACATGCATGTCTGCTTGATATTTTCATTTTGTCTGGTTTTGTTATATGTCTTGTAGGAATATTCATACTGCACAGAACAGAAAATTTTATTCCCAAAAGGCGTTCCCAAGTGAGCCAAATTATTTTGAGCTTGGCGGCGCGGGTGTCATCCTATTGCTTACATTTTCCAATTTCACAGCCAAATTAAGTGCAAACTAATAACATTGTGTCGAAAAACCTTTCTGCTCATTTTAAAATGCCTCATAGTAAATTAGTTCCATGCATTTTGTTATGCTGTCCACAAACAAAAAGAACGTTAAAAAATTTCAAATATGGCCCAAATCAGAAACATTTTTTAACTTTGATGCGTCTTGGCGCATTTTCTATTTCACTCAGAAACATGAAAAAAGTGTCGAACATAGAACATTCTTTTCGCAACATCTAGGCAAATATCTTCCTACATGAAACACAAGAGAAGAAAATAATGTAAAATAAACAAGTTTTTAAAAAGTCATTTTCAAAAAATAAAATAACTCGGTTCCAATTTTTGAAAAATATTTTGGATGGAAGCCCGCTTATGTCAGGCAAAACATGGGTGCAATAATATGTTTCCTCGTTTGCTTTATTCTAAAAATATGGCAGGCCAAAGTGACCTGCGTTCAGTGTGCTGGCTGATAGGTTTGCCTGGGCTTTTTTTGACAAGAACAGAGAACATGTTTTCTGCTTTTTCTGGGACGCAAGAGGCAACAAACTCGACGCTACTTGTAGTGCTGGAACAAATTTATTTCGCGTCCTTTGCAATTAGTGTTTAAAGGGTTAAGTGAGCTGGCTAGTGGCAGTTCTTGTAACAGTCAGCGCATGTACGCTTAACTGATCATGAGCACATATCCACACATGCCATGACTGAATTCTCACCATACACGGCACTGACTTCCACTCCATTGACTTCTTCTGACGGTGCTCCACGATCGCTGCAGCATTTTGATTGCTGCAACATTCTTGATGTTGCCGCTGAGTCGGGAGACCACCTCATGTGCTGTCTGAATGGAGGCGGTGCTTCCAGACATACGGTTGTACAGGGAAGCTTGGTGCTTAAGGAGTCCATCCACCATGGTTGTATATAGTACTGGGGAGGGGGGGGGCACTTGGCCCCATACCCCCCACTCAGAACTTGAGGGGGGCAAAGTAAGCCATTTGCCCCCCCCCACACACACACACTTTTCAAAGCTGGGAATACTGCACTTCGAGTCTGGACCAAGATAACTCGAATCTGCAGAAAGTTGCTTGAAGCCATGATAATGGGGGTCTGGCCTCTCCACTAGCCCCACTAGGAGTCTCGGCCACATTGGTTCCTCAGGGCATTTATCACCGGTATGCATATAACACCCAAGGTCTATTCGGTTACAGCTGGTAAATTTCCCCACCTCTACAAGTCTGCAGTAGCCTTTGAAGACGATCCAGGCATTGATTTGGGCTACTTAGTCTTTCATAATGGGAACCTCAACAGTGCAATTGAGGTTCCCAGTATTTTCAAAGCTGCTTTCATTTATTTGGCCATGAAAGTTGTTCTCATAGCAAAATTAGAGGCAGCACAAAGCATTCGCTTCTCACTGCCAGTGCTCTTCATCATGCCAGCATTCTGGCAGCGAGTGCTCATGGTCATTGAGTGAGATGTTTTTATAGTTGCTTGTGCGTGCCTGACAACATGCTTGTCATAGGCATATGTACCAATGGGGAGGAGACATGCACCTCTCCTTCACAGTCAGAAGTGAAAGGGAAGAGTGGACCATTTGCCCCCCCCCCACCCCCCTACCTCTACACACCCACACACACTTGTGAAAGCGGGCACTGTTGTCTGGACACGGACAAACCCAACAAAACAACAGCTGATGCAAGTTGTCTCTCATAATTGCGCCCACATAGCTACAATTTCTTTATTATGTATCCCCTGCTTAAGCAGCTAGAATTGTCTTTCGGGCGTCTCCACCACATGCTGTAGCAGATGACGCTTGGCCTGCCGCACTAAACACTTAAGGGTTACCATACTTTGCGATGCAAGACACCTGTGGGACGTTCCTTGCAAGCCTGCATTGCTGAGAAAGCTGTCGCTAGGTGGTCCAAAACAAGTTTAATCCACGATCCCTTCCATCACCTCTTGTTTGTTGAGGCCATCTAACCGAACCATATTTGAAAACAGTCAGATTTGCTTTTTATAATTTACCAGTATTTAATGAGTGTTGGCATTTTAGCGATTTTGTTGATAGATTTAGTTTTTTTGTTTGTTATGGCATAGTTTTCTAGTTAGCAATGAGCAGCTTGTTTTAGTGACTTTAATGAATTGGCGATATTTTAAAGACTTATAAGTTAGAAAGGTTTCTTGAAAAAGGAGCTTATAGAATGCAGTTTAATATTCAAAAGCTGCATGTAAGTGGCCGAAACTCGCTGCACGACGCATGAGCTTTGTGACTATGATGAAGCACTGGTTGCCTTCACATTGGTAGCCTTCACATTGTGATTGTGCTTCAAATCAAAGCACAATGGTCATCATAGCTATCATAGTGCTCACAAAATTGAATTTTCTTTATTATTTACAAAACCTATTTGAATGCGTTTAAACGCTGCGGATTCAGTGGTGTCACTAAATCCTTTAGCTTGACAGACATGCGCAAGTGTGTCGGAAAGCTAGCTGATATACCAAAAACAAATGGAATAAATATTGTGTTCGGATTTAAAACAGTGCAGGTTATTAAGACATATCGACTGCATAAAAAAGGCATAAATATCAGAATGGCTGAGCTCATTCATCCGCATCTGAACAAATCGCTCTGTTTATCACTGCTTTCGGACTAATCAATACTTCACAACGGCGTTCAAGTAGATGAAGGGCAAAAATGTGGTATTTGATTTGCACAAATCTTGGGTAATCGTCATCACCGTGTTAACAACATGCGGCCAAGCATGTTCCGCAAAATCTAGTTCCGAGACCACGAGCGTCTAGAAGCACAACAAAGTTAGGGATAACATGCAGACTAAGTGCATTTTCATGCTAGGAAAACTATGTTGCTTGTGTTCTTTTGAACCCGCCGTGGTTGCTCAGTGGCTATGGTGTTAGGCTGCTGAGCACGAGGTCGCGGGATCGAATCCCGGCCACGGCGGCCGCATTTCGATGGGGGCGAAATGCGAAAACACCCGTGTACTTAGATTTAGGTGCACGTTAAAGAACCCCAGGTGGTCAAAATTTCCGGAGTCCCCCACTACGGCGTGCCTCATAATCAGAAAGTGGTTTTGGCACATAAAACCCCATAATTTAATTTTGTGTTCTTTTGAATCGTGCTGTAACCTTCCAGTCTGAAGGTAATGAAAAATTTAAACTGTGATAATTCGTTATGTAAATATTAGAGGTAGGCGATCGAATATCGACTTTTTCGAGCACGAATAGAACATGAATATATCGAATATCAAATAAAGAAATGCAGACACTCATATCTACAGCAGGAATATTTATTTACACAAGGTCACTACAACAGTCACGAAAAGAACTCCACAAATAGCCGCTAGACACCTTTAGAGCCAGGTGACAAATAAGCTCTCCAAGAATGACAGGCTGCTGTATGACCAAGTTTTCCAAAATGCAAAACAAATAGTTGAAGAAATCAGAACTTGTGGAAAGAGAAAAGAAAAACATAATAAAGTATTTGTGTGCCCTACACACAAAAAAGGTCCTGTTACGAGGGAAACATCCCTGATTGTAACATAAAAGATAACTGCGACATGACTAGACTGCAAGAAAGACTAATTGACATGCCAGAAGCAAAACTAGCCGTTTATCATGCATTATAGACAAAAGGAATGGGAACCGAGGGGCCTGGTTTGGTAAGAACGCTTGTGCATATTTGCTAGTCAGAACCATATGAAACCAACAGATTTTGAAGAAAAGGAATGCATAGGAGAAATTATAGAAATAGGAGAAGCTGAAGGGAAATGGAGGAAAAAACAACTTGCTGACGGTGAGAGCCGAACCCACAACCTCAGCATTATGCGTGCGTTGCACTACCACTTGTGCTATGGCAAAGGCAGTTCCCACATCCATGCATTCTTGGGTATTTATGTATGTGTACAAAATCTAACTCAAGGAGTGTTAACCAGCTCTGCACTTCTACTGCAAAACCGAAAACTAAGCTTGCATTAATAATTTTGTTTCTGCACTGCTTCAAAAGCTTTGTTGCTGTTTTACTTCTGATTATAATTTGCGATACTTTGTTCAGCAGGTGGAGAACAGTAACCCGATTTTAACAGGCCATTGTTCCGAAATATTTGCTTAGTTTTGATATTCGTAAATACAGAATAGTTCATTTACGAATATGAATAAAATGTTACATACCAACTATTCGTTTTCGAAACTTTGAATACTCGCCCACCCTATAATATATACATTCGTATATCAAAAGCCCTCCATACCCTTCAAGTAAATGCACTGTTTTCCTTCAGCTGCACGGACGTTAGACCAACATGAAACGTCTAGGTAAACTTACTTCACATTATATTATATTAGTGTTTCAAAACACCTACGTTCTTGAAATACACTCCACAGTTACAGCAAGAATTTTAATGACCTTTTTTTCTCACTTCAGCCACATGCTTCAGAAGATATTAGTAACACTATAGGCTGTAAGGGCTCATAATATGCGATTGAAAACCAGATCTGTCGATAAAAAGATAACTTTCACTGACCCATTTTTCACCCTTTTTTTATTGCAATGGCAATAGGGTAATCTGCAAGGGCAGCGATCTTTACAGTGCGTACAATCTGGACCCGCTCTAAGTATGCTTCTCCCAGTCACGAACATGAACTTCTGTATAACCACCAATGAATGTCTTGGAATAAATCAACTTGTCATTAACACTATAAATAAAAATGTGTCATTGTTTATCGATCTGTGACCACTAAAGTTGCATCTACCTGACCCCTTTCCCACCTGCCCTGCGTACTGGCTCACTCTGCTCACCTTGGCAGGGGCCCTCAGTGTGAGGATTTGTGGTGAAACTTTGATTTGGGCAAGTTGGTTCATGACTATTCAAAAAGCGCAGCGCAACTGGGACGGAAACAAAGAAACAGACCACATCACAAGCACCGACTAACAACTGGTTTTATTTGCACCGAAACCGGCCTATTTATGCGCAAAAGGCTTGCCATATAACACCGCAGTTAACACAGATATGGTCGCACATGATCAACCAAAAACCAACCATGTTTTGTGGTGAAACATACATTAAAATGAACATGTACTGCAGAAATCGAAGGAGAAACTATGTACAGGGTTACAGTATTGCAGCTTCCGTTGTTTGCATGGCAGCCATGCCGACGGGGTAGTGGCGGCAGAGCAATCTCGGGTGGCATGTACTGAAAAAGATCACTGTCCTATGAGCAAACTTCGCAACCCCTCTCTCTCTCTCTCTCTCTCTCTCTCTCTCTCTCTATATATATATATATATATATATATATATATATATATATATATATATATATATATATATATATATATATATATTGTTACAGAGAGAATCTATATGCAAGGATATATTTACAAGGCAAGACACACAATGCTGCAGAAATCGTAGGGCTGGTGAGTGCATACCAGATAGCCACACCGTCGTCATCATCGTCCAAGTACCGACCACAGGATCGCCGCCTGTGACATTAGCCGGCGGCGGCAGAAGCACCTTCCCGCTGCAGTTAGAGCTCGGGTCGAGAGTGGTACGGTTTAAGACATGAGACATGAATGTACAGGGTGTCCCAGCTAACTTGGACCAAGATTTTAAAAATACCCAAGCGTTCTAGAGAAATCGTACTGACTGCATAGTAGCCGTAGTCGTATGTACTTACGGGCAGTATTTTTTTCATCACGAAGTATTACTTAATTACTTTTAGTTAGTGAACTTTTTAATTATCGCTTAAATCACAAACATCAATTACAAAGTTGTAGGGCACCTTAAACAACCACCGAATCAAGCATTTATTTCGTGCTGAAGTGGTCCTGGTTGTTTTTTCCAAGAAAAAACAAAAGCTCGCAAAATACGCGAAATACAAAATAGGGCGAGCAGCTTTCTCTCCCCCCCCCCCTGGCTACGCCACTGATACCAGGGGAGGTATTCTGTAGGAGTCCACCTAGTGAACTGTCCATTTCGGCCGCTGCTGATTGGCTGCGGCCGCTCATCTCCTCCTCACTCGTACAGCTGCATCCAATTAGCAGCGGTCGAAATGGACCGTTCACTAGTTACATAATTCCCCCCCCCCCCCCCCAGATGAATATTTCTCTGGACGATCCAGTCCTAGCATACAAAAGGAACAAACCAATGTACGAAACGTTAACTTTTTTTCGACGATTCAGCCAGGGTCCAGCTTTTGTCACTGAAAGCTCTCTCTCACATTATATGTTGTGATAAGGATGCGACACTTGGGCTAGTGCACTCTGACTGCGGGCACAGGCTGAGGGAAGACAACAAGGCAACAGCGTGCGTGCGCGCGCGCAGCGAGAGATGGCTTGCCCCCCCCCCATTTGAGAAATATGTCACCTTGTCCTTATTGACCATTCCCAGACTTGCCAGGGGGGGGGGGGGGGGGCTTTCGTTTCATGGGCAGCACTTGCATTCACCTAACATACAATCTGTGGTTGGGAGCCGCAGAGGCACAGTGCTTTCATGCCTTTCAATGAGATTTCCATGCTGGTTATTTTCTCAAGCATGGAGACACAAAGGTTGGCATTAGCGCAATAAACACAAATGCAAACCTCTTCTGGTGTGAGCAGCACCCATTTTGGATGCAGGCTGTAAAACTTGGGCAAGACAACGGTACTTTTGGGGTGAGCTGCTTTGAATACCTGGAACGTCTCGCGAATAGAACGTGTCACAAACCACTTTGAGATGCACTCTCTGTGGCCGTTTGTGATGACTGACACAACGTCCTTGTTCGGGCTCTGGTGAGCACCCAAGTTCGTCCTTGGCAAAGCAGTTGAGCGTAGCTTGAACAGCCGATATGGCTTAACCTTGACCTCATGTACGGATCAAAATCTGACCACATTCCATGCTTCTCACGCCAATTTCGGGCCTTTCTGAGTATGTACATTGTGACAGCTGGGATTTCCTTTTCAGTGCGTTTTTCATCTTCTGGTGGCACGATGGTTAAAAGACGGAGGCACTCTCGATAGGACCTTGAAGCCTCATACGCTTGCTTCAAGCTATTTAACCAGCCAGCGCATGCACGACATTGTCGGAAAAGGTTCAGGTGTACTGACGCTTACGTATGCAGTGCTTAAAGTTGAGTGTATCTTTGTCACCACAAAACTTTCAATCTTGACTCGTTTTCTCTTTCCGTAAGATCGTCTGCTGCATTTGTGAACGGAAGACGGTGGCTTCAATGGTGAAACATCAGAACAAAGGTGGACGTGCCTGTTCAAGTTGTCAATTACTTCTTTTTCCTGAAGGAATGCCTCATCTACTTCATCGTGGGTGTCACTAGATGAAGACAGGATTTCTTTTCGGGGTGTAAAGCAGTGCTGGCAGACCTCGTCGGTGTCGCAAATATCCTCAGCCTCTGGCAGTAGCTTCCACAGGGAGGCAACATCCAAAACGTTAAAGCAAGAAAAATTTTTTTCTTAGCAATCTTGTTGTGAACGCGTAAATAATCTGCATAGAATGCACGGGCCGAGCTATGAGCTGCATGCATTGTGTGTAGTGAACTGCTAGCCAAGTTGAAGCATTTATACTGAACAGCACCGCACTCTTTCTGATGCTTTTTCTGCGCCGCTGTTGTGACTGAGCCTCCAGAATGTCTCACGGTTTCATGTTTTACGAACAAGGCCGTCTACAGCTTTTCACTGTGAAAACGTGTGGGCCGCACTCATTTTCGAAGGGCAATGACCGTCTGGCGGCACCAGTGACCTCTGCTGTTCTCGGTGTGGGAAAGCGCGCCAGCAAAGTGCTGACAAAATGTCGTAAATTAGATAACTTTGGCAGCCTTTGGCTCAGTCATGCTGCATGGCACTTTTTCAGACAGACGAAACACAGAGGTAAAGGTCTAGGTAAGACAAGAATATGTTATCTCTGAGTGATGTGGAAAACTTTATTTTGGGAAACGGAATAAAGGCTCAGGAAATTACTCTGATAAGTTTTTAGAAAGGCACAGTGCGAGTCGCATGCGATGGTGCTCAAGAAGGTTCCAGTATCCAATGCATGTGGGTGATGGGGAGCGTGCAGTGAAGTAGCACCTTCATAATGGCGCACCTGCCTAGGCACCACTTACAAATTATTACTGTGTGCACCAGGCAGGTTTTGGCAAAGTCAGCCACAACATGCACTCATGGTGTCTTGCATGCTGTTCACAAGCAAATAATGGAGGCGGAAGTGTGATGCCCACAGAGATTGTAGGCTGCAAACTTGGTACACGTTAGCACTTTAGAGGGCGGCAGCCCCCTGCCCTCGCACAACTAAACACAAATAAAATCTGACAATAAATTTTTTTTTTTTAAACAAGCTGTCAGAGCGAAGTTCTGAAGCAGCAAAGAAATTAGAACTAGATTTGCATGCAATGCAGACTAACAGACAACCAGCAAAGGTACGGAAGCCAGTACGCTCAACATGGGCCACTTTGGCCTGTTATATTTTGTCAATAAAGCAAATGAGGAAACATATTATTGCACCAATGCTTTGCCTGACATATGTGGACTTCCACCCAAATTTTTTCGAAAATTAGAAAAGGAGTTTTAAAAATTTTATTTCTTAAAAATGACTTTAAAAAAAAAAAAACTTGTTTTGCTATTGTTTTCCCTTGTATTTTATGTAGGAAGATATTTTGCATAGATGTTGCAAGGAGAACATTCTATGTTTGACAATTTTTTCAAGTTTGTGTGAAATAGAAAATGCACCAAGACTCGTCAAAGTTACAAAATTTTCCTGATTTGGGCCATGTTTGGATTTTTTTCGTTTGTGAACAGCATAAAGAAAACGCATGGAACTATTTAACTGTGAAGCATATTAAAATGAGCAGAAATGATTTTCGACACAACGTTTTTGTTTGCATTTAATTCGGCCGTGAAATTCGAAAATATTGTGGTAAGCAATAGGACAACACTCACGCCACCACATTCAAATATTTTTTTGGCTTGCTGGGAACGCTTTCGAGAATAAAATATTTGGTTGTGTGCAGTTTGAATATTCCTACATGACATAAAAAAAGACAAAATAATATCAAGCGGACATGCATGTTTGATCTCTCGTGGAATCACCCGTATGTGCTTGCTGATAGCTAGTTTAATAGACACCAACAGTGATTCCCAACCAAGTTGCATTGCTCCACCAGATGTTTTGCAATATTGTCCCCCTTGCCGCCTTCAGAATTCTTAGTTTTGTCACGATCCTTCATTGCAATTGGTTTTGTTTCATGTTTACATGTGCAGGTGATGCTCAACGTAAATGCCTTCATGCAGCAGTTCCATTCTGGAGTCTTCTATGCGTACGTGAAGCTGAAAGAACAGGAGTGCCGCAACATTGTTTGGATTGCCGAGTGTGTTGCACAGCGCCACCGTTCAAAGATTGACAACTACATCCCGATCTTCTAGTTATTTTCTAATAGTCATCTGGCTTAAGTAGTTCAGTGTAGTGTGTGTACCATGCATGGCTAAACTTTGCCGTTGAAGTGCTGGTTCTGAAGTGCTTGTTGAGAGTTAACTGAAAGATGGAATATGCTTGTTGTCTGTGTGGTAATCAGAGGTCCGAATTGCAATTTGAAAGCTGTTTTATGTTAACCTGTTACAGCAGCTCATCTGCAATTGTTTTAAAGGGCTAAAATAAACCTATAGTCCCCTGTGCGCATGTATTTATTCAGGACCTTTCTAATGCCCTTGTCATGTAAATAATACCTCTATACATATACATATATTGTACAAGCAGTATGTTATGCGTTTCACGGAAACAATAAATGTGAAAAATGATTATCATGCAGGTATTCTAAATTTGCATTGGAGGTTGTATGCAAAGTTGTGTCGAATCTGAATTGAAAACCATAAGGAAACCTTTTCCATGGAAACTGGAAATGAGCTTAGATGTTGTACATCTTTTTTATGCTTTAGTTTGACTGGAGAAAATAAATAGTTTTCAGTTCAATTCAGCTCTGTCAGCCTTTCTCTCTATGCAGTGGCTGTTACAAATTCCATTTTACTGTAACAAAGGGAAACATTCTAACACATGAAATGTTTTAGCTAGTCAGCTTTTAGGTTTTCAAGGACTCTTGCACTGCCAATACGAAAAGATAAAAGCTACTCTGACCACCGATACCAGCTGGTGCACAGGTGATTTAATCTGTGGATAGTGACTGCAGACACGTTTTGTTAAGGTAGAATGTGATGGACAAGTTTGGAGCACTCAAAAACATGACCACGTTTGTTTTCATTAGGGGCTTGCAAACACAGTCGACTTCCGTTATTTCGACCCTGATGGGACTGATGAAACCGATCAAATTATCTGGCAGGTCGAATTAAACAAGATGCATAAAAAAATTTCAACACACCTCCGATTCATTTGGCAGTATTTGCTAGAGTCTTAACACTTCGAATCAAACGCGCGCCCACGTTGTGTGTGTTCAAAGTAGAAAAATAATGTTTAAATTACATTAAAGCCCCTAAAAAAAGCAGAAATTTTGCATGCACCTGATTTTTTTAGCAAGAATGTGTTGCACAATGGCAACCAGTTTGCTACAGTTAGCTTCTCTGCACTGTTGTTTAAAGTCAGCTTCGCCGCAATACATGGTCATATGGTAAAGCGTGCGGACAATGCGAAGGCTGTTTTAATTTCATATTTGATTGCAACCACGCAGGCAATTTCTGGCCAAATTTTGTTTTAAAAAAAGATTCGCTTTAGAATCGGGTAAATACCATAATCAGACCTTGTGAGCTATGGTTATTGCTTGAAAATCTTCCTAGGGCAGGCCAGAAATAGGAGTTTCCACCGGGAGATTTTGTGTATTCAACACATTTCGTGTACCCTAAGCACTGCCAAGACAGATGCTGCTGCTATTGCAGTCACCACTGCGTTCGCCATTTGGGTCGGGCTGCGTGTGTGATGACCAGCCAAGTTTGAATTATCTGGCGAAGGCCAATTTTATCGTCAAAATAACTAAACTTTGGGCCCGAGGAAATTCATGAGCGCTAGCCGGGACCTTCGGTTGAGATCAAATTAACCAAAAGATCTAATTAACAGGAGTAAAATTAACAAAAGCCTACTGTATAGTAGTTTTCGAGACTTAATCGAATATGAATCAACTACCGTAGTGCAATCGTGAATTGAAACGAATTTGTAGTAGTTTTCAACTAATGAAAAGCCATTTTCACTATTAATATAGCACTGTGTTCATATCCCTGTATTCATAACGTTAGCATGTTTCTGTCATTAGGTTGCACATTAAGAAGTGTTTATTAAACGCACAATGAAGCATTAGGAACTAATAAGCAGTTCGCTAACACAGAACTCTTTGCCTAGTACAGATGATCGCCGCATAGCCAGTAAAGTCTGGCTTCCTGCGCAACGTACCTTGCTCCACTACATAGGTATTTATGTTTTGTACCTATAGTTATCGCCCGCAGGCATAGATAGGGCTGAGGGGATGAAATTTATCGTACTTTTGTTTGAATTTTCTTAATTGATTGTGCGCAGTTGATCTCATCAAATATTTTATAACTATTTGAAAAATAATCATATTTACAAATAGTGACCATTTGATTCGAAGGCCGAATCGAATAGGAACTCATTTAGGAATAGGAATAGAAATGGATAGTTGCCATAGTTTTGACCACCTAAGGTCCTTTAACGCACATGCAAAGCTCAATGCACAAGTGCTGTTGCATTCCACCATTGGAACGCAGCTGCTGTAGCCAGGATTTCAAAAGTTTTAAATATTTGCACTACCCTTGCTTTTATGATTTTCCTCTCCACTATATGTTCAAGTCAATGCCTGCTAGATTTGGGACAGTCTAAGACTTAAAGTTCTTGTATCTCTAGTTCATTGTTCTGACGCCTTTTCCAGTTTAATGCTGTTGTCTATCAAGCTGTACACAATGGTATTTCTTCCTAGCACAACAGATTAGCTAATGTAGTGGATGAGTTTTGCTGTGACTACTTTAATAGTTCAGAAATATAAAGATGCACAGATTTCAGAACTGTTAGTAAGAATGCTGAGGCCTGCAACTTTCATGCTTTTTGTATGTAGTAGCATTCAGTGGCACTTGGCACATGCATGTGTTGAGTCAGACAGGCTGTCATAGTATATCTGAAGAAAAAAAAATGCTTCAGAACCACATCTGGCTATGAGAGTTGCCATAGTTTTGGCCACCCAAGTTCCTTTGATGCACACCCAAAGCTTAATAAACAAGTGCTGTTGCATTCCACCATCAGAAAGCAGCTGCTGCAGCCAGGAATCTAACCCGAAACTTTGTGCTTGCATGCGGAATGCTGTACCACTGTGCCACTGCAACGCCATGTTGTGATAGAGTCAATTACAAGCAGATTGTGACACAGTTGATAATCAGCACCATGTTGTGATGACTACCCATCGATGTTGCACATGTGCACAATTCATTGATATTGCATCAGTGGGTGGTTATCATAATATGCTGCTGAATATATAGGTCATACAATCAAACATTGTTAGCAAGACTTGCGAGGTCTTTACAATATCGTCTGCTTTTATTAGAATAAACCAGCAGCAGTTGTGAAAAAAACAATGTGTACCTTGTGGACACCCTTTGATGTTGCATCACTTTGTGCCTTATGTTTTAGCACGATTTGGCTGTGTTTGGCAATTGGGAGGGTACAAAAAGAATTATGGTCATTTACAAAATCAAAGTACCACATTCAAAGCTCCAATATCCTCTTGCGGCACTATTTGCACATTTGTGCCTACCAAGATAGTAGATCAAAAGAAAAGCACTGATGAAAAAATTTATATTTAAGATGTGTGGCATACATCTTGAAACGCTTCTGGTTGGGCCTGTGCTGCAAATTCGAATGATGTGTAAAGTGCTTTAGTGAAACAAGTTGGAAGGTAGACTAGGCATCTGGAGGTTTAATCTTGGTGTTTGGTATGTCGTCAGTAGCAGGTTCACTGCTTTCATTGTTTCTTCATGATGTTTTGCATCAGGCATATTTTTCAATTGGCTGGATGGGCAATTTCCAAGTATGCTAGACTTGAAATAGACGATATTCTCATGTCTGACATCCGTGCAGAGCTTTCTCGCATGGAGTCCACATTCTGTAAATTTGACAAAACTCCCTGAAGAATTGAAAATTTTTAATCCATTCTGCAGCAGAATGCAGACTTTCACGATTCTGAAAATGCAAGAAACTTGGTGCAACTAAATTTGAAATGGATCGAATTAATTGGTATCTGAAAGAGTATTTTGTATGTAGTGTATACAGTCGCGATACTATAAAATTGTACAGCTGCAAAACTATTGTAGGTGAGTGGAAAAATGCATATAGACCCAGTTTCTGTGCAAGTTCACTCTGACAGGTGCAGTCTCTCCATGGAATTCACCATATATAGATGTGGCCATAGCGTGTATTGCATCTGGACAAAACTGAATCCAGTTGGCAAACTCGTAATCTGCATATACAGGGTGATTAAGTATTACGGAATATTTAAAAATTGCCTGTGGCAGATAGCATAATTATCGTCTTTGAGCTAGATTATTCGAAGAGGTGGAAATTACTAGCACAAGAAATGAAAACATATATTCAACTAATGAACAAAAATTCACTAATTATCTTTTTGATGAATTACTTTACAGCACATATTGCAATTTATGAATTGTAGCTGGTGAGCTTGAAATGAATTTCCAGGATGACACCAGTTGGTAGATATTTCTCACATTGTGGAATGAAATACATGGACGTTCCAGTTACCTTTTTGCTTCAATGCTTCAAAAAGTAAGTGGAACAACAGTGCATTTTTACGGCAAGTCTAATGGTGCATATCTCCAAACTGGCATCATCCTGGAAATTCCAAGTCAATATGCTTTGCAAACTCATCGGCTACAATTCGTTAATTGTAACATGTGAATACACATATTGCAATATGTGCAATATGTGTAAAGTAAATAATTTAAAAGATTATCAGTGATTTTCTGTGAATTAGTTGAATATGTGTTTCAATTTCTTGTGCAAGTAATGTCTGCCACTCTGAATAATCCAGCTCGAGGACTAGAATTATGTTAGCTGCAACAAGCAATTTTTCAAACTTCCATAAAACCTTAAAAAATGGTCACCCTGCACATAGGCGGAGAGTTTTCATTTATCCGGGGGGGGGGGGGGGGGGGGAGCTTCTCGAACCCCATCGTTCTCCCCCTCTCTCTCTCTCCCTATATATATATATATATATATATATATATATATATATATGAAGAAACATTATGTGACCTCGAAGAATTGAGCGCTGAAGTGACGGCGTTATACGAGTACATACAAAACTTCATAGTAGGAGACAATTCAATTTCACAGCCCGAGTCCTCCCGGTGGTGTAATCCTCCTTCGTGTAATTGTCACATACTTGGCTATCGCTAATACTGCTTCGCCTTTCCGGTGAAACTGCAGCTTCCCTCTCCCTTCTTATTTTATTTTTTTGTGAGTCCGAGTATAAGTGCTGCTGCGCATGACTGCTGTTGATTATTATTTCGAGTGAATCCGGCTTGGCCTTATTACGATTACTGAGTGAATTATACAGTGTTCTACAATTATGCTCTAAGGCTTAAAAAAGAGAGCAGTTGCGTTACTCGAAGAAAACCTAGTGCATATTGTTTCCAATACAGTGGAGTAGCCACCAGTAATTCTTTCGTTACTGAGATTTCATTCGGTAATTGCAGTTATTTACCTAACTCGAGAAGTACTGTCCTAATTTTCAAAGTGTCAATGAGGCATTTGTAGGCACCCAAAAATGACATCTAAGTGCGGTGTTTTCAGCGACATACTAATTGTGTACAATTCTTTCCGACTGGCAAAGAACTTTGCCTCATGAAGTACGAAAAATATCACGTGAGTGCGCTCCCACCCGCATCATAAAGCAGCGCCCTCAAATAAGCTGATTGAAAGCAACTGCATCGCCCGTCGCGAACCCGAAGAGACAGTGCATCACCTTGATAATGGTACGGCAGGATCACCAACAGCAAGTTTTGCGGCTTCACAGCTATTCCTTCCTCTCATTTCTACGTCACATTTATTATCCATCTCTCGAGGCCGACTGATCACGTTGATAACAAAAGCCCCTTGATGCACCGCTTTGACTATGCACTAAATGTGAAAAGCAATGTAATAGGCATAGAATGTTTCAAAAATCCGGGCTTTGCTCGCACCGTATCAAAAGGCAAAATTGATTTGTTAAAGGAAGTAAATATACCACTTCTAAATGAGCCGGATCGGCAATCAGGATGTCTGCACAAAAAAAATTTTTTTTTAATACACGTCAGATTTCAGTGTGCCTTTATTATCTATGAATTCGTAAGCTCCGTTGAGCACCAGCCTAGCGGATGTATTCGAATGGGTCTCCTTCTTTGCAGCTACGCAGTACTGTGTCTGTTTTATCACATCTTCAGTGGCTTTCTTGATGACTGACGCCGGAATTCTACAGTAGACATCTGTTAACTTTGCTTGAACTATTCTGACGTCCATCTCGATCATGTAAGCACGATCTTTCACATAACCCCAAAGAAAGAAATCAAGTGGAGGGAGATCAGGTGACCTAGCTGGTGAAATTACATGCCCGTGTCTTCCGCTCTACTGTGCATGAAAAGTCGCATCCAGCCAGTTTCGTGCTCGGCTGCTGCTGTGTGCTGGTGTTCCATGTTGCTTATACCACATAAGTGGAAGACGTGACAGCGGGACTTCACTGAGAAACTCGTCAACCAATCCTTCAAGGATTTCGTGTGCGTAATGCTGTCCAGTCAGCGTGCGATCGAAGAAGATGGGACCGATTATAGCACTGGCGCAAATTCCGAACCACACATTAAGTGACTACTGGTGCTGGTGCCGATTGCGCTTTACCCAGTGTAGATTGGAGTCCCTCCAACAGTGTGCATTATGCAAATTTCCATAGGCATTTCTGCGAAAATTGGCTTCATCTGCGCACATGATGTTGCTCAAAAAGTCCGCTGACTTATCGGCTTTTGTGAGGACTCAATTCGAGAAACCTAGACGGTTCTACAGGTCCCTATCTTCTAATCATTGGTGCTGGTTAAGGCGGTACGGGTGAAAGGCCGTCATTTTGAATCCTCCAAACTGATGACTTGGAAATTGGTACCTGGGCGGCCACATCCAGCACGCTAGCATGAGGGTTTGAGGCTATAAATGCTAGAACATCTGTGCATAGTCTAGGACTGAAAGATGGAGTCCTCTGCCGCTGTTTCTTGAAGCTGCCGGTTTGTCTCAGCTTTTCATAATTTCTGATGACAGTCAATGCGTTTGGTCTACCGCCACACTTCCATGACTGATTTATATATTTGTGGCCTTCCCCTTGTTGCAATTTGCAGATCCCAAGGCAAGGTTCATGTTTACCATCTGCTCATTAGAGAAAGACATGGCAACTGGGACTAAACAAAACGCATCTTTAAACCTTTGCACTGACGTCAATTCGCTTTTGTGGTGATAGGTTTTGTGGGGAAAAAAAAAATGTGCACTTTATCTATGCTAAGGCAACAGCTATTACAGCTTGTTTACAACTAACACCAAACGAGACGTGTTACTTCAGCTGGGGCGCGGCAGATAAGGCACTAGCTCGATCACGATGTTTTTCTTTATTTCCTTTATTTTGTTCTAGATAACTCAGAGGGAGCCTGTTCGACGGCGCTGCTTTATGATCCGGGTGGTAGCGCAGTCATGTGGTTTTCTTCATGTCTCATGGGGTTTATTTATCAGTCGGAAAAATTAGTATGCAATTAGTATGTTGCTGAAAATACTGCAGTTAGATGTCCCTTGGCTGTGCTTTCAAATGCCTCATTGACACTTTGATAATTAGGATAGCATCTCTCAAGTTAGAATAATTACAATCACCTAATTAAATCTCATTAATGAAAAAATTGCTGGCAGTTACTCCACTGAACTGTAAACAATACGCACTAGGTTTTCTTCCAGTAATACATTGCTCTTTTTTTTAAATCTTGGTGCATGATAGTTAATTGGGACACCCTGTAAATATATTTGACCTTTGCATGCAACTGACGATGTTTTCATCCCTAATAAATGTTGTAAAATGTTTTTTTAGCATTGCTTACTGGAAAGAGAAGCAATACTGAGGCACACAACATTCACGTGCATTTCACGTGCCATTGACAGAAGACTCTGCCGAAGGAGTCACTGAAGTCTGTAGGTTTTTTTCATGGTCAGAAAAGCACGCAAAGCAATTTGAAGCATGGTGAACATACTGCAACATAGTCATTCTCTAGGCGTAGGCTATCCATACCTTTAGAGATAATTTTTAATTGGTACCTCCATCTCTTTCAAAGATACAATAAACTTTGTCCTGTGTGTATATTTAAATATATTGTATATGTGCTTGGTGTTTACAGTGGAAAGTTAAAACAATGTAAAAGTGAGAAAATACGGATGAGGCAGCCGCTGCTAGTGCCAATGCGCGTGTTCTTCTATTGTCAGGATTTGCAGAAATAAAGCGAAAGTATGAATTAAAAGCAGTGCACTTCCACACCTACAATGATGCAGTAAGCTATGAGCCCTAGTAAAATTTCAAGTAAAAAGCTAGAGGAAAGTCAAAACAAACCTCAAGTGATGTAGGTGACAAAGCTCTGGTAATGGCACCTTAGCTGTGTGTGTGTGGGGGGGGGCGGGCTTAGGCATCATGCGCCCCCCCCCCCCCGGAAATCTCCGGAGGGGGCTCGGGCCCCGGAGCACCTCCTCCCACCCCGTAATCGGCGCCTATGACCCTGCATATGTTGATGTAGGATGCAATGTAAATTCTTTCTACGTAAGCTAGCTTGTTGGTCAGATGTGTGGAAGACAAACATACAGTAAGGCCAAACATTTTGCCTGAGAATAACTTCAGCTTCAGTTCGGGAATATGTTTATGCCCTAGCCATTATGAATGCACACATATACAGTGGCTAACCTGCACATATATGTGTGTCAGTCGCTACTTCATACTTTTAAGCATCTTCAATCGCACCTTCGTCAATAGCGGCCGTTACCTATCAGCCCTATCACTGCGGTCGACGTTTCAATGTGCTCAAGCTTTTACCATAGAATAAAGCTTTTACTGAGAGCGGAAAACGCAAAATGAGGTGCGAGTGTGAATGTAGATCCCTGTAAGACAGTGGCACGTACGCATTCTAGATTGGCCACTAGTCGAGTAGCACAAAATATTTTATATATAACGGCGCGACATGTCCAGCGTAACATATTTCACTTCAAAATTATTGTTTAAATGCTGCGCTCCATCATATTTGACGATGATTTTTAGGCTGCAGTGCTTCAATTGGACATCTGTTATGGGATTAGAGAGAAACCAGGAACAAGAGATGAGTCGAGCGGGAGCCATATCCGGGGAGCGGAAACTTGCATGTCGTGCTCAGCGGCTGAAAATAGGCCACACTGCACAAACATTTCTTTTTACTCAACCTACTTCAGAGCTTCATTGCTACTAAGTTCATCACACGAAAAAAATGCCTGCACATGAGCATGTGTCTGCTCGCGCCACGCTACTCATGCGCTACCCGAACGAAACGTACTCCCCGGAAATCCATGCGGCGACGCTTCAAAAATCGCCCTTTTAAGACTACTGCAAATCAATATCGCTCGCTATTTTGCAAAACGTTGAACGAGTGCACTACGCCACGGCCTCGAGAGGCTGAACGTTCACCGTTCATTGGAAGCTCTCGTTGATTCAGTGGCTACGTTCGGCGGCTCAGGTCCGGCCCGTACGGCGGTGTTTCCATGAGGTTATGCAGTAAATAAGCGAGATTTCTTATTTGAATCACCTTTTAAAAATGAAGCTTTTGTATCAACACTCGCTGATTTGGCGATCCTACCATAGAGAAAGAAAAGATCCTACTTTCGTTTGTGTGGTTCTTTACGCATCGGGGTGTCGGAGCATCCGCAGCGCAAACGGCGGCAAAGGAAAGGCAACAGACGCGAGCAGCGCGAGAATGGAGTCGGTAGCTGCGTCTTCTGTGGATGATGGAATGGAAGCGGTGGAAGTGTATAATAATCCCACTTTCGGGAATTTGTTGCGCACCTCGGCCGAGATCTCTGAGCGTATACTAAGTTATATGAACTGTCGCCAGCTGTGTGTTTGCGCCCAGGTTTGCTCTCTCTGGAATACTACTGCCAAGCGTTTGAACAGCAAACGCAGCAGCGTAGTGCACTGTTTTGAGGTAATAATCTTGCATTGCTTGTTCTGTAGATAACGTTGCAGTGCTGTGTGACGTTTAATACAGTAATTATGATCCCGTGCAGGGTTTTGCATAAGTGATGGCTACTTTCTAGCGTTTGAA